>NC_091469.1:144463195-144781008 GCF_036971445.1 Narcine bancroftii
ACGTACAACAGATAATATTTGTAAATTTATTAACTTAATTCATGCAGTAGAAGGGAGTAAAGCGCCAACAGTAGCAGTTGCTTTAGACGCAGAGAAGGCCTTTGACAGAGTAGAATGGAATTATTTATTCAAAGTATTGGAAACATTCAGTTTACCAGAGAAGTATATTAATTGGATTAAAGCATTATATAAGGGGCCATTGGCGAAAGTGACAGTAAATGGATATATATCAAAGCAATTTAACTTAAGCAGGTCAACACGGCAGGGATGCCCACTATCACCCTTATTGTTCGCGTTAGCTATAGAACCACTAGCAGAATTGATAAGAACAGAAAATAATATAAAAGGGATAAAAATAAAAGACAAGGAATATAAAATCAGTTTATTTGCGGATGATGTTATAGTATACTTAACAGAACCAGAACTATCAATAAAAGAATTATATAAGAAATTGAAGGAATATGGAGAAGTGTCGGGTTACAAGATTAACGCAAATAAAAGTGAAGCAATGCCAATGAATAATGCGGATTTCTCAAAATTTAAGAAGGAATCACCATTCAGATGGCAAATGCAAGCAATAAGATACCTAGGTATACAAATAAATAAAAATCTCGGCCATCTATATAAACTCAATTATTATCCACTAATGAAAAAATTACAGGACGATTTAGAGCATTGGAAAGATTTACCATTAACACTAATAGGAAGGATAAACTGTATTAAAATGAACATTTTCCCAAGGATATTATACCTATTTCAGGCATTGCCAATACATTTGACAGAGAAATTCTTCAAGGAGTTAAAGAAATTAATAAGGAAATTTTTATGGAAAGGGGGGAAACTGAGGATAGCACTAGATAAATTAACAGAATGGTATAAACTAGGAGGCTTACAACTGCCAAACTTTAAAAATTATTATAGAGCTGCACAATTAAGATACCTATCAGATTTTTATCAAACAAGGGAAAAGCCAAATTGGACTAGATTAGAATTAGATAAAATAGGGGAAAAGATACCTGAACACATATTATATAAATGGGATGAAAAATTGGTACAACGTAGGAGTTCTCCAGTATTACATCATCTACTCAATATTTGGAAAAAGATTCATGTAGAAAGGAATAAAACAAATTACCAATTACCAAAACTAATATTGACGCAAAATAAGTTACTCCCTTTTACAATAGATAACATTTCCTTTAGAGAATGGGATAAAAAAGGGATCAAAAGAATAGAAAATTGTTTTTCAGCAAATAGATTATTATCCTTTGAACAAATGAAAGATAAATACAATATTACTCAAGATACAGTGCTGGCATATTACCAATTGAGATCCTACTTGAAGGACAAATTAGGAAGCAGTCTGAGGTTACCAGAGGGAAGTAATTTTGAATATGTGATTACAGACACAATGATAATCAAAAAATTTATAACAAATATGTATATTAAACTGCAAGAAAAGGAGAATGAGGAAACAAATGGTAAAACTAAACAAAAATGGGAACAAGATTTAAATATAAAGATAAAAAAGGAAACATGGGAGAAGTTATGTTCTGGAACGATGAGAAATACAATAAATACGAGGTTACGTATGATACAATATAACTGGATACACAGGCTATACATTACACCTCAAAAGTTAAATAAATGGGACCCAACAGTATCTGACAGATGTTTTCGATGTAAAAAAGAAATGGGAACAACAATTCATGCAATCTGGACATGTGAGAAAGTAGAAAAATTTTGGGAAGATCTAAACCAAATATTAAATAAAATTACAGAAAACAATATACCAAAAAATCCAGAGATCTTCCTCCTAAGTAACATAAAAAACAAAGAATTTGGAATTGATTTGGATGGTGCACAAAAAAGATTTGTTAAGATAGCTCTAGCCGTAGCAAAAAAATGTATTATGTCAACCTGGAAATTGGAAGATAATTTGAAAATACAACAATGGTATATAGAAATGAATAAATGTATTCCATTAGAAAAAATAACATATAGTTTAAGAAATAATATTGAAATATTTGAACAAATATGGGCGCCTTACATAAAACACAATAGAGAAAACCTACCGGGGACATTCACTACCTAAATTAACGAAAGGAGAAGGAAATGAAAAGAATTGACTCAGTGGAATTTCTTGTTTATTTTTATTGGATGACAACATTGTTTGACTGGTTTAATGTATCTTAGATTTTGTACTTTAAATGGATGGGGGTGGAGGTAGGGAGGGTGGGATGGGAGGAGGGAGGGGGGAGAAAATGGCACTGTATATATTTGAAAAGGAAAATGTATGTATCATGGTCAATGTGGTTTATGGTGTGAAAAATAAAAAATATTTAAAAAAAAGTGACATTGCCAAGGCAGCAATACATGCTGTAATTGAATCAATTCCATTCCAGGTGGAGAGCAATGCATCCGACTTCGACCTGGTTGCCACGCTGAACCAGGTGGGCAGGCCAGTAGCATTTTTCTCCTGTACCCTCCAGAGCCCTGAACACCAGCACTCAGTCATTGAGAAAGAACCCCAGGCCGTAGTGGAAGCTGTACGCCACTGGAAGTATTACCTAGCCGGCAAACTGATCACCCTATTGACTGACCAACGTGCAGTCCCATTTATGTTTAACAAAAAACAGCAGGGAAAAATTAAGAATGACAAGATCCTGAGATGGAGAATTGAGCTGCCCACCTACAACCTTGAGATCTTGTTGACGAGCTTCCCGATGCCCTGTCCCGGGGTACCTGTTCCAGTGCGCAAGCAGATTGCCTCCAAGCTCTTCATAACAACCTCTGCCACCCCGGGGTCACTAAGGTCTATACTTTGCGAGAGCCTGCAACCTCCTGTACACAGTTTAGGACATCAGGGAGCTGGCCCGCAGTTGCCTGGTCTATGCAGAATGCGAGCCGTACTTCTACCGCTCACCTTATCAAGGCTACCCACCCCTTTGAACATCTTAGTATAGACTTCAAGGCCCCCCTCTCCTCCACGAATTGGAACGTGTATTTCCTCAACATTGTTGATGAATACTCATGATTCCCATTCGCTATTCCTTCCCCAGATAAGATTACAGCCACTGTTACTAAGTCCCTGCATAACCTCTTTCTACTCTTCAAATACCCAAGTTACATTCACAGTGATCAAGGATCCTCAGTTATGAGTGAAGAGTTACACCAATACCTGTTAGCCAAAGGCATAGCCACAAGTAGGAACTCCAGCTATAACCCCCAAGGGAATGGAAAATTGTAAAGGGAGAATGGCACCATTTGGAGGGCAGTCTTCCTGACACTCGTCAAGAGGGCTGCCCATCTCCCAGTGGCAAGAGGTCTTACCAGAGGCACTCCATGCCACCAGATCCCTCCTCTGCAGGGCAACAAATGCAATCCTGCATGAAAAACTATTCTCCTTTCCAAGGAGTTTGGCTTTGGCACCAATGCTACCAGACTGGCTGATGACCTCAGGACCTGTGCAACCCCAGAGACCCACCAGAATCCAGAAAGCAGACCCCCTGGTCGAGATGGCCCACTTCTTGCATGCGAATACGTGCAGTACCAGGATGGGCATGGAGACCCTGTCTCTCTTCAGGACCTGGCTTTGCAGGGGCTCCCACTACCAGCACCCCTCCTCTTCTCCATGACTAGTAGAGACATGGCTGAGGATCTGACCCCACCATTGACACCAGCTGCACTGCTCCAACCCTAACCCACACCCCCCACTGAACCAGCCTCAACTGATTCAGTTCAGCCATCTGAGAAATGCATATGGTCACACAGAGCACTGCCCAGGAGCCTACAGCAACACCATAACCTGTATTGTGACAGTCAGTTCAATGGATGAAACTACCAGACAGGCTGAACCTGTAAATAGATTCTGAATGAAATCTGAATTGACTCTGACACTTCACCCCACTGGACTTTGTTTCAAAAGAATGTGGTGGAACACTGCATTGCAGTTATTGTACCAGTTGGCCCGCCTCTGATACTGTAACTTCTCCCCCTCCAGGATCCCTAATAAAGGTGATATTGCTTAATCCCTTCACTCAGTATTGCCTTGGAATCGGGCCAACTGCATGTAAGGTATGACTGTGAGTTTATGGTGATTAAAGCCTGTTAATCTCAACTTCTGGAGTCAGATCTAATTGATAGTGCTACAATTACAATAAAGAAACGGGTAATTTTTAAAATAACTCGATTAACTAAGCAAACAGCCTTAAGGACAGAACATACACATGCCAAACCATGTGGAGGCATCCATGTTGAATCTACCCAAGATGCAACAGCATTCTCCAGATGCTACACACCCTATCTCTGACTCCTGGTGGTAACATTCTATCACTACATCCCCTTTACTTGAGATGCTGAATAAAACATGATGAATTAATACAGTATTGTTTCAATTTAAAGTTCAACACAACACGAACATTTCTGTGCGCAGTTCTTTCAGTCTGTCAGGTGCTTTGAAAACTCATATGGATCTTCTTATCACAGGTGCTTGTGTCAATTCTGCAGGTGCTTGCATTAGCTCTGCTGATCCATTACTGTCTAGCATGGTGGTGCTTCCTCTGTTTCTGTGCAGGCTGAATAATCTGTATTTATCTGTTCCTGCTGTATCTCTGGCACTTTCATCAGGCCTCTTTGATTCCTCCTCAGTATTTGACCCTCCTTTGTTCTGACAGTGTATGACCTTGGATCCCAGACAGTAGTCTTTTTGTCCCAAGTGTTGCAATCTCTGAGTCTCACTGTGTCATGTTGTGCCAGTGGCCTTAAGCTTCTTGCTGACTGGCCATATTTTGCCTTTTGTCTCCCTTGCAGATGTTTTTGTTTCTGTTCGACATCTCGGTTCTTGTTTGGGTCGGCAGTGTAGGGAATTGTGGTGCGTAATCTATGTCCCATCAGAACCTGGCATGTGGGTGAGATGCCAGGTTTAAGTGGTGAAGCTCTGTAACTCAATAGAGCTAGATACGAATCTGAGCCACTGTCTAGTGCTTCCTTGAGCAGCTGTTTAACTATGTGAACTTCTTTCTCTGGTTTACTGTTTGACTGTGGATACAGAGGACTTGAAGTCACATGTCAGAAATCATACTCTTCTACAAAGTTCTGGAATTCTCTACAACTGTAGCATGGTCCATTGTCTCTGTAGACAATTCCTGTGTCTTGCAAAGATCGATTTCATATATTGGATCATACAAGCAGCATGAAAGGAAGCAGAGCATCTCTGGATAGTTTGATAGATAATCAACAACCAGCAAGTAATTCTTTCTATCCATGTAGAACAGATCAGTCCCAACTTTCTGCCATAGTTCTGCTGGTACGTCATTTATTATCATGGGTTCCTTTGTCTGCTTTGCGTGATGTTTCAAGCAGATCTCACAGCTGAAAACCATCCTGTCAATGTCAGCATTTATCCCTGGCCAATAAAGAGGTGGACCATGACCAGAGTGTCAGTCTGATATGCCTCCAGAGCAGTGCAGGCCCAAGGGTCATCAGCTAGGACAGCAATGTGGTTCCCGACGGCGACTTCCTGGGGAAGGAAAAGAGCCGTTCATGCGGTGTCGCATTAGTAGTGGTACAGAGGAGGGACCTGGTAGTATAGAGCACCTCAGTGGACAGAAGGGGGCACTTGAAATCCATACTCAGCTGCTTGAAGGGTTGGGTGGCTTTGATGAGGTCTGGCTGATGGAATTGGGATTTACACTTGGATTTACACTTGGCACAGACTGACAGTTTCTTGTCAGCTCCCTGATATCCTCAACCAAGTAGGAGAGGTTATAGGCTCTAATAAAATGGTAGAGCCTGGTGACTGCAGGATGGCAGAGGTTGTTGTGGAGAACTTGGAGATGGTCCAATTGCACATTGGCATATGTCCCTTGGGACAGGGCATTGGGAGGCTCATTGAGCTTTCTGGGCCAGTACAAGATCTTGTAGTTGTAGGTGGACAGCTTAATTCTCCACCTTAGGATCTTGTTCTTAAATTTTTCCCCACTTTGTTATTAAACATAAAGGTGACTGCTTGTTGGGACAGTCAGCAGGGTAAACGGTTTTCTGGCCAGGTAGTACCTCCAGTAGCGCAAAGATTTAAATATGGCCTGGGCTTCCTTTTTCATGGCTGAGTGCCAAAGTTTAGGACCCTGGAGGGTTCGACAAAAGAAAGCTATTGGCCTGCCTGCCTGGTTGAGCGTAGCAGCCAGGTCAAAGTCAGATGCTTCACCCTCCACTTGGAAGAGGATGGATCCATCCACAGCATACATCACTGCCTTGGTGGTGAATGCAGCTTGGCCTTCCACCAACAGGGGAAAGGTGGTAGATTTCACTGAAGGCAGGCTTTGTCTGTGCAATTTGGGACCCACTGGCCGAAAAACGAAAAGAAGCCCAAGCACTTTTTTAGGGCCTTGAAGGTATGGGGCAATGGGAGTTCCAACAGGGTGTGCATGAGTCAGGGTTGGGCCCAATGGTGCCATTCTTCACCACACAACCCAGAATGGCTAGCCATGAAGTACTGAATATGCACTTCTTTTGGTTATAAGTTAGGTTGAGGCTTTTGGCCATCTGGAGAAATTTCTGCAGGTTAATGTCATGATCCTGCTGGTCATGGCCAGAGATGGTCACATTGTCCAGGTAAGGAAATGTGGCCTTGAGTCCATAGTCATTCACTATTCGGTCCATCTCGCTCTGGAAGTCAGAGACCCCATCAGAGGAACTGGTAGAGGCAGCAGTCTGCCTCAAAGGCAGTGTATGGGCTATCCTCCAGATGGATCGTGAGTTGGTAGTAGGTTGACTAGAGGTTAATGGTTGAGAAGACCCCAACTAGATGATCCAATTTACCATGACAGCGATGTGGGGGAGTGGTAGCCATCCAGCTGAGTGAAATGGTTTATGGTCTGGCTGTAGTCAATGCCCATGCAGTGTTTCTCTCCACTCTTAACAATCTCCAGGGATTGGTGTGGGTTCTGTGATCCTCTCTGCCAGAAACTGTTTGACCTGCTTTGATGAAGGCTCTGTCCCCATCCTATTTTGCCGCCCCCATGGTCCTGCCGACTCATTTCCCGTGACTGGAAGTGACACTGGAGGTGAAGCTGGAAGTGGCATGGTCCAAGATGGCAGCAGCTACTGGCTGCACTCATTGCTGCTGGAAGGGGGTTGGGACCTACATTCCTTCCTGTAGTGTCCCTTCTTCCCACATGTGGAGCATGTAGCATTTCGTGGATCCTTCGCATGTCTGCAGAAGTAGCACTTTGGGTGCTCGGCGGTGAGTTGGGACCCCGCATCCCAAGATGGCGGCACTCGAGCTCTCCACATGGCAGCCGCGTTCCCTGAGGAGATGACCTCTGCATTCAGCCGTGCTGTCTCAAGTGCTTTAGTCAGGTCGACGACTTCTTGCAGGCTTCGATCGCCCTTTTCCAGGAGTTTCTGAATGATGTGATCAGACTTGAATCCAGCCACACATGTATCGTGTATTAGGCCCTCTAGATGGGCTGCAGCAGAGACTTCTCTGCAGTCGCAGGCTTGCCCAAGCTCTCACAGGACCTGCTTGTACTTATCGACTGCCTCACCAGGCACTTGCCTATGTCTGCCCAGGAGGAATCTGGCATAGATGACGTTTATCGGGGTCCGATACTTTTTCTGCAGGAACTCTATTGCGTCTGAGTAAGTAGTGCAGTCTCTTATCATCTGGAACACTCAGTGGCTGACCTGAGTAAAGAGTAGATCTCGTTTGTCTTCCTCTCTCTGCACATCGATGCTTCTCATGAATGCATTGAGACAGTGCAACCATTGATCAAATTTGACTGAGGCCTCCGGATCTTTAAGGTCAGTTTATCCACCCGTATTGCCTTGTCCATGGCCCAAACTTAAGGTGATTAAATTGTAGCTCTGTTGATCAACCACATTAGACAGTGAGTTGTGATTAATAGGCTTTTAATCACCTTAAGACATCAACACATCTCACATGTTGCTGGCCTGGTTCCAAGGCAGGTACTGAGGGAGGAGTTTGAGCGTAACTGCCTTTGCAGGGTCAGGGGCTGGGCCAGCTTAGACAATACAAACAATACAGTGGTTTCTTTTATTACAATAAAGAAATGTGGGTTCTTTTTAAAGAACTGGATTTATTAACTAACCAAACAGCTTGAAGGACAGAACATACACATGCCAGACCTCATGTCGACCCATCCATCTTGAATCTACCCAAGATACAACGGCATTCCCCAGATGCTACACACTCTGTCTCCAACTCTTCCTGGTGGTTACACTCTATCACTACATCTAGCTTTTGGCATGGGAAGTAATCCTTAGACCTCTACCCTGGAGGTCCTCTTCTTCAACCTTGCGCCCAACTCCCTGAATCCTTCTTACAAGACTTCCTACTTATATCATTTGTCCCTACATGGACCACATCATCTGGCTGATCACCCTCCCACTTAAGAAAGTTGTGAACTCGATCTGAGATATCCCATACTCTGGTACCAGAGATTCAATGATCTCCTCCACAAAATCTCTTATCTGTCTTCCTAATTTATGGAATCCTTTATCATTACAGCTTTCCTCTTTTTCCCCCTTCCCTTCTTAGCCACAGCACCAGACCCCATGCCAGAGACCTGATTGCCTTGGCCTGTATCCGGTAGGTCATCCCCTCAACAGTATCCAAAATGGTATACAAGTACTTGTTTTTCAGGGGGTGCCCTGCTCTGCCTGCCTGCTTCTTCTCCCCTTCCTAAGTGTAACCCAACTACCCTCTTCCTGTCTCCTAAGTGTAATAGTGACCCTATAACTCATATTTATCACACCTTCTGCCTCCCGAATGCTCCACTGTTTATCCACTGCCTGCTTCAAAGCCTCAACCTGGCTGGTCAGGAGCATCAGCTGGATGCACTGCTTGCATTTGTAGTCATCAAGGAAATGGCTGACTTCCCTAACAATCCACATCCTACAAGAGGAGCATTCCCCTGCGCTAGGCTCACACTCACACACTCTCTCTATCTCACTCCCTTTATCTTTACTCCACTCTCACTCTCTATCCCACTCCCTCAGTCTCAGTCTCTCTATCACCACTGCACCACCACTGTCTGCCTACTTAAGGTGGTAGTGTGATACTCCTGGGGAGGCGAAAAACCAAAAAGAAAACCTGTGGCCAATTTTCGGAAAAAAACTTTGGAAAACTTCTCCCCAACTCTCCAGTGGCAATCGAGCAAAGCTCCAGGGGATCACTGAAAATAATGATACTTTGCGGAAACTGCCAAAATGTTTGGCCTGGAAGTCAGCCTGAAGAAAACTGAGGTCCTCCATCAGCCAGCTCCCCACCATGACTACCAGCCCCCCCACATCTCCATCGGGCACACAAAACTCAAAACGGTCAACCAGTTTACCTATCTCGGCTGCACCATTTCATCAGATGCAAGGATCGACAATGAGATAGACAACAGACTCGCCAAGGCAAATAGCGCCTTTGGAAGACTACACAAAATAGTCTGGAAAAACAACCAACTGAAAAACCTCACAAAGATAAGCGTATACAGAGCCGTTGTCATACCCACACTCCTGTTCGGCTCCGAATCATGGGTCCTCTACCGGCACCACCTACGGCTCCTAGAACGCTTCCACCAGCGTTGTCTCCGCTCCATCCTCAACATCCATTGGAGCGCTTTCATCACTAACGTCGAAGTACTCGAGATGGCAGAGGTCGACAGCATCGAGTCCACGCTGCTGAAGATCCAGCTGCGCTGGATGGGTCACATCTCCAGAATGGAGAACCATCGCCTTCCCAAGATCGTGTTATATGGCGAGCTCTCCACTGGCCACCGTGACAGAGGTGCACCAAAGAAAAGGTACAAGGACTGCCTAAAGAAATCTCTTGGTGCCTGCCACATTGACCACCGCCAGTGGGCTGATAACGCCTCAAACCGTGCATCTTGGCGCCTCACAGTTTGGCGGGCAGCAACCTCCTTTGAAGAAGACCGCAGAGCCCACCTCACTGACAAAAGGCAAAGGAGGAAAAACCCAACACCCAACCCCAACCAACCAATTTTCCCCTGCAACCGCTGCAACCGTGTCTGCCTGTCCCGCATCGGACTTGTCAGCCACAAACGAGCCTGCAGCTGACGTGGACTTTTTACCCCCTCCATAAATCTTCGTCCGCGAAGCCAAGCCAAAGAAAGAAAGATTTTACAACATATCGCAACAGAGAAAAAGTCAGTTAAAACAGTGCAAGGGCAGGATCATTTTGCTAATAAAACAATAGTCTGATAACAGTGCGGAAGAAATAGTCCTTGAATCAGGTGGTCTGGGTTTTTAAACACTTTCATCTTCTGTATGGCAGGAACAGGTAGAAAAGAGTGCGTCCAGGGTGAGATGGTGTTTTTTTTTTAGTATGATTGCTTTTCCAAGGCAATGAATAGAGTAACCAGAGAACTTACATAATTTTCTGCTTTTATATTTCCAGCATCTGCAGTTTTAAAAAAAAATTCAGTTGCATTCCTTTGAACCTGGAAACACCATTTTGCCTTTGCAGTTATTTTCCTTAGGAACTCTGGAATTTATGCTCCAGGAGTGAAATATCCTGCCAAATATTAGTTTAATTTTTTTGATGTTGTAACTCTGTCCTCACACTGACTTCTACTGTCTGGCATCAGCCATTTTTAGAGTGAGAATTGTGAGTTTTGTGGCCTAAAAACTTGAAGACACCACTATCAATCATAGTGCAGAGGACATGGGAATGCTCAAATTGGAGAAATGCAAATTTCTCATGAGATCACAGAATTTATACCATGACAGCCCATATAAACAAATCATTAAAATGTCAGGGACAGGTACAGGAAAAAACCTCACAAAACTAATGGAATGTGGATTGGACTTAAAGAGGTCAGAGTTTAAAAAAAAACGGACATAGATTTAAGTTAATTAGAAGGATCAGAGGGGAAATGAGGAAAATGTTTTCTACCCAAAAGATAGCAGGGACATCACTGGCTGGAGACAGGACTCTCATCATATTTAATAATACTTGGATCTCAACTGTGATCTGCAGAGCTATAATTTTGTGAAGTGGGATTAGGCTGGCCAGTTCTTTCTGGGTAAGTAAGTTTATTTCTTACAAAATCCCCCATGTAGTGAGAAAGGTTATTTTGCAAACAGACCAACAACTGTTGGCATTCATTCAGCTATGTAAAAAGTACAATTTATAGAGTAAAGGTCTGGAATGGAAAGGAAGGTCAATTGGCACCAAACAAGGGCAGCATAAAAGTACTGTTACAGGGTGTATTCAGGATCTTGATGGCTGCAGGAAATTAAATGTCTAAGCGTATTGGTGTACTCTTTCACGCTCTTAAGCCGATAGGCAGAAGAGAGAGTATCCGGGGTGTGATGGGTCTTTCAGAATGTTGGCAGTCTTTCCCAGGCAGCAGGAGATGCAGATGAAGTCCTTGGAGAAAACAATGAGATGAATTCTCTGTCACAAAGTTTCTCTTTTTATTCTGTGTAGTTATATAAAAGTCTTATTTAATACAACAATTTATTGGAAGGACATAAATTTACCACTCAAGCAGGGGTGAAATTATAAGGCTTGAATTCCTTGAAATAATAATGGTTACTAGTTTAAATTTTCATCTCATT
The DNA here is from genome assembly GCF_036971445.1 of Narcine bancroftii. NCBI lineage: Eukaryota > Metazoa > Chordata > Chondrichthyes > Torpediniformes > Narcinidae > Narcine > Narcine bancroftii. The sequence goes on from NC_091469.1 coordinate 144,474,794, forward strand.
GCGAAATGATCAAGAGAAATTATTTCAGTTGGAGAAGTAGTCTATGGTTTAGGTCCACTTTATCTATAAAGAGGTACATTGGGGAATAAATAATGGTTCTCCTTTGAAATCCACTGCAATAGCATGGACCTCGCAGTAGCCAACCATTTCAATTCCATGCCCCACTCCCTGCTCATGCACTTCTGAACTGAGGCCACCCACAAATTGAAGGCACACACCTAATATTCTGTCTGGGTACTCTCCAACCAGTCGGCATTAACATTAACCTCTGCTCTCCATTTTCCCCCTTTCCTGTCTTTTTCTTTCCCATTCCTCTGTCTTCTTCCTCCAGCTCCCCACCCTTTCCCTCTCCATTCAGAGACCTATCACTGCCAGCTTTTTTCCCTCACTGCCAGCTATTTTCCCTCTACTCTCCCACCCATTTCCACCTATGAAATCTTGCATTCTTAACCCATTGCTCTATACGCTAAACGTCTATGACTGTGGTTAGGTACGACAATAACACCATCTACAAATTTGTTGACGATACTGTGGTGGAACACTGTCATGGATACATTGTACTGGTTGGCCCGCCCCTGATACTGTAATCCTCCCTCTTCAGGATTCCTAATAAAAGCAGTATCACCAATCCCCTCCCTTAGTACTGCCTTGGAATCGGGCCAACACCATGCAAGATATGCCTGTAAGTTTATACTGATTAAAGCCTATTTATCCAAACTTCTGATCTGTTGGGTCTAATTGATAGTGCTACAATTTAATCAGTATATCTACGTGCTATGGATGAGGCTATTCAAGCAGAGAAGCTGGACACTGACCCCAAGGATCCAGAGGCATACATAAAATTTGATCAGTGGCTGCCCTGCCCGAACGCCTTTAAGAGGCAACACAGTGGGCCACTGTGTTTTCCAGATGATCAGAGACTGAGACTTACTCAGCCACTATGGGCTCCTCCAAAAGCAGTACTTGGCCCCAAAGAACATAATCTATCCCAGATAACTCCTGGGCCCATTGACAAATACATTCGGGCCTTGTGGGATCTGGGGTGAGCTTGTGGCAGCACCAACCTTATGGCAGCTGGGGGCATAGCAAGATGGTGTAGAAGAAAGACATGTATTCCACCTTTCCCCAGCTGGATTACTAAATACCCGGTTTTAAAAAAGCATAAAAGTGGTTAAAAATATTTACAGCTGTTTAAATAACAGTGATTTATGATGACATCAAATGTGAAAAAATTTAAACCTCAACTTCAGAAAAAATTACCATACAAAAATGCAGAAGAATTGAGGCCTACCTGCATAGCTGAATCCACGGAATCGTCGATGGGTGTCTCCAAGGCTCAGAGGACTCCAGCCCGTTTGAGTTTGACCTCGGCGCCAATCCTGCCTCCGCAAGATGGTGCCGGCACCTTGGTGAGTTCGGCCGTTGCTGACCCGCATTCATGTAAAGCAGTGCGTGTGGATGGCACGGCCGACAAGGGGACCCGTGAGCTTGCTGGGAGGCCCGGGGGCGTGCAGTGTAGCATCGGAGGACATCCCTGCAGCTTTGCCTGCTTTGCGTGGGGCATCCCGAAGAATTGCTGGACAAAGTATGGGCTGAGGGGGAGCCCAAATGCCGACGTCCTGATGAGGTCGGGATGCCGGCGTCGGGTGTCCAGACTTGCAGCTGTTCAGCTGAAGGATCTACGATGACTGAGGAAGAAAAGGAACTTACCTTATTGGAATTTGTCCAGGAGGAGGAGCCTGTAGTTAAAGAAGGTAGACCTCAAAAAGTGGAAGTGGAATCTGCAATGGATTCAGTGTTTACTGTTTTGGAAGGGATTGCTTGTCAAATGCACAATATGTCAAAATAAATATCAACTCAGGTGAATCAAGGATTTATGGAGATGAAAATAAAAATGAATACCCTGTGTGATGAAATGTCAACTGAAACAGGAAATGATTGTAGTTAAGAGTGATATTAATAGATGTATAAAATCAGTTGATACTGTGCAAGATAATTTTAAGAAAATTGAAACAGCCTTTTCTGAGTGTTAAAACCAGGTGGAATGTAATAGTGGAAAAAGTGGAAGGTTCTTTTGTAGATTGGGGGATTCAAAAAAAGAGATTTATTGAAGAAGATTGATTTGTTGGAAAATCAAAGCCGAAGGAATAATGTGAAAATAATTGGTCTTACAGAGGACATTGAAGGTCCCGATCCTATAAAAATTTTTAAGCATTGGATCCCAGAGGTGTTGGGTAAAGAGTTTTTTTTCCTGAAGGCTTGGAATTGGATCGGGCTCATAGAGCTCTGAGAAGAAAACTACTTCCAGGACAAACACCGAGAGCAGTCTTGGTTCGTTGTTTAAAATATCAAGATAGAGAAATGATTCTACGTATGGTGGCACGGAAAGCACGGCAGAATCAGTCTCCATTAATGGTTCAAAATAACAGAGTGTATTTTTATGCTGATTTGAGCCAAAAGGTTGTTATTAGAAGATTATGAGAATTTAATACGGCCAAAGATGTTTTGTGGCGAAAAGGCTATATGTTTGCTTTTCATTATCCTGCAATTTTGAAGGTTTTTATGGAAATTTTCAATCTCAATTCTTTGAGAATGATCATGAGGCTTTGGTTTTTGTTAATTCTTTGCCGGAACTGTGAAGAAATGGGCGTTCTCCTCCATTGTCTCCTAAGAGGAGGGTAAATGGAAATGGAAATGGACATGGGTATGGAAAGGATGGAAAGTACAGAAACAATGGAAAGAAAGAAGAGTTGACACAAAGTTTTCTTGATGTTGAAGATCCGGAGCAGTTGTTGGGCATGGAATCATTGGGCTGAATATATGGACTATATTTTATTGTGTTTAATTAAATAATAAATCTTTATCTGGCTCGTGGGGAGGAGTGGATGACACTGAAAACTTTGACAGTCATCTGTCACTAATGAGTTTACCACACCAAGATTTTTAGGGTATTACTACCTTTCAGTGTTTTTTTTTGTTTTTTGTTTTGAGGATTTATTTTGAAGAATTATAGAGGGGAGCATTATTTTATAGTGTATAAATATATTATTAGCTAAAAAGGATGTCTAAATTGAATTTTGCAACTTTTAAAGTTCAGGGATTAAATAATCCAATTAAGAGAAAGAGAATATTGGCTTATATAAAAAAAATGAAAATTGATATTGCTTTTTTACAAGAAACACATTGACTGAAAAAGAACATTTGAAATTGAAAAGAGATTGGGTTGGTCATGTTTTTTATTCTTTTAATTCTAAGGCAAGAGGAGTAGTGATTTTGATTCATAAAAAACATTACCATTTGAATTGGAATCTTCAGAGGGATATGTTGGCAGAGTATTAAGAGTGAACTGTAAAATTTTTGCTGAATCTTTATGCCCTTAATATAGATGATGAGCTGTTTATTTCAGAAGCTTTTTCACAGTTAACTCAAACTAATGAAAATGTCTTAGTTGGTGGTGATTTTAATTGTGTTCTGGATCGTTTATTGGACAGAAATCCAAAAAGTATAGGGAAATCAAGGATGACAACACAAATTAATGCATTAATGAAAGATTTAAATTTGGTGGATATTTGGAGAAAAGCTAATCCTACAGAGAAAGATTCTCTTTTTATTCTTCACGACATGATTCGTTTTCTAGAATTGATTAATTTTTGGTATCAGCACATTTACAAGGTAGAGTATTATGAGCTGAATATAAAAGTAGAGTTATATCAGATTATTCATTATTACTATTTTCTTGTGAAATTTCGGAGGTAGTATGTCCGTCATTTAGATGGAGGTTTAATGCAATGTTATTGAAAAAAACAGAGTTTGTTATTTTTGTTAAAGAGCATATTTCTTTATTTTTGACCAAGAATATTAATTGTGTGGATAGTCATTTTGTAATATGGGATGCTTTAAAAGCTTATTTGAGGGGGCAGATTATTAGTTATTCTACGAAAGTTAAGAAACAAAATATGGCAGAAAGTTTAGAGTTAGAAAATAAGATTGCTGAGTTTGAGGATGATTTTCAGAAAGGTACAGCAGAAGATTTTTAAAAAGTTGAATTAGCGAGGTTGAAATTACGTTATAATACTTTACAAACTTATCAGTTTGAGTGCTTAATCAATCTAAACAATGTTATTATGAGTTTGGGTAAGAGCTCATAAGGTACTTGCTTGGCAATTGAAAGCTGAACAGACATCTTGGACTATTAATGCTGTTAAGAAGAATTCAAAAGTTACTTACAAACCTCAGGAAATTAATGACCAGTTTTATTCATTTTTATATACTTCTGAGGGGAAATAGGATAATGGTTCTATTGACTCTTACTTATCTAAATTAAAGTTACCGGTATTAGATGGAAATGATGTTCAGGAATTGGAATCTCCATTTACAGATTTTGAAATTAAGGAAGCTATTCAGGAAATGCCAAACAGAAAGTTCCCAGGGGACGATGGATTCCCTATGGAATTTTATAAACTTTTTTATGATGAGTTTTTTAAATGTATTTGGAGAAGTGTTGAATCAAGTTACTGAAGATCAGAAGTTATCAATATCATGTTCAAGTACTTTAATAATTGTCATTCCAAAAAGTCTTCATATAGACCTGTTTCTTTATTAAATGTAGATTATAAAATTATAGTGAAAGTATTAACTAATAGACTTGCTAAATATTTACCCAAATTGGTACATATTAATCAAACAGGTTTTATTAAGAATAGAAATGCATCAGATAATATATTTCAATTAATTACTGTGGTCAACGCATATCGAAAGCAACCTAACCATCCTATGGTGGTTGCATTAGATGCAGAAAAAGCTTTTGATAGGGTTGAGTTGGATTTTTTTATTCAAAGTGTTAGAGAAATTTATATTCGGCCCTTTTTTTATTGGTTGGGTTAAGGCTTTATATACGAACCTGATTGCTAGGGTGGTGACAAATGGACAGATTTCTTCACCATTTAAATTGACTCGTTCAACTTGACAGGGCTGCCCATTGTCACCAGCTTATTTGTATTGGTTATTGAACCATTAGCTCAGGCTATTAGACAAAATGAAGAAATTAGAGGGATGAGGGTTAAGAATGAAATTTATTTGCTTTATTTATTCATTCAAAATACAGATAATAAGTAACATATATAACAATAAACTAAACATGACGACATATTTTATATATATAAAAGAAAAAAGAAAGAAAAAAAAACTCTCCTAAGGAGAGCCATAAAGAGAGAAAAAAAATAAAGAAAAATTAAGCATACATATTAAGATCTTATCAATGTAAATCAAAATGTAAATATTTGGAATATAACAGCCACTTATTAATAAAAAAACTATAATTATCATGCAAAACATATGTGATTTGTTCCATTATTAAACAATATTTAATCTCATTATGCCATCTATTAATATCAATCATATTTGTATCTTTCCATGTACGAGCAAAACATTTTTTTGCTACAGATAATGCTAAATATACAAAAGCATGTTGAAATTTATCTAATCCCAGACCTTTCAGAGGTTGCAAACTAACCAATAAAAATGCTGTCGGATCTAAAGGTATTTTAATCTTATACAGGTATTCCAGAAACAATTGTACTTTCTTCCAAAAAGATTGTATATATGTGTGTGTGTGTGTGTGTGTGTGTGTGTGTGTATTTATTTATTTATTTATATATACACACACATACACACACATAAAAATAAATAAATATAAATATATATGAATAAATAAATAAATAAATATATATACATGACCAAACCGCGTGAAAAAAAGTTCCAACAGTGTTACCACATCTAAAACACAAATCTGATTCATGAAAACCATATTTTTTTTAGCTTTTCATTTGTTAAAGTATAATTGATGTAAAAGATTATAATTAATCATTGCATAAGAGCATTTATCAGCTAGTTACACTATCATAACAAATATCTGACCAATCATCCTCGGAAAAAATAAAACCAATCTCCACTTCCCATTTACCTTTAGATTCATCCCAACCCTTTTTATCCATGCCATCCTGTAATATTTGATACATAACTGAAATATAACCCTTCTCTGGTACCTTCATAAGAAAAGTCTCAAATTTAGTCATTTCAGGTAAAATCATATCTCTACCAAACACATGCTTTACCAAGGATTGAATATGAAATTTATATGCTGACGATGTGTTGGTATACTTGACAGAACCAGAATGGTCGTTGAAACAATTGTGAGAGTGTTTGTTGAAATTTGGAGAATCATCAGGATCTAAAGTTAATTGGGATAAAAGTGAAATTTTACCAGTTGGAGTGGGAGATTATTCTGAATTTAAAACTATTACAAAATTAAGGTGGACAAGTAAAATTAAATATTTAGGTGTGTTCATGGATACTAATTACCAATCATTATATGAATTAAACTATGTATATCTATTAAAACAGATTAAAGCAAATTTGATTAAGTGGAAAGATCTTCCATTAACTTTGATTGGTCAGGTTAATTGTATTAAAATGTATATTTTTCCTCAAATTCAGTATTTATTTCAGTAAATACCTTGTATACTTTCTAAGGGCTTTTTTTCAAGATTTGAATAAAGCAGTGCGAGAGTTTTTATGGAAAGGGAAATTAGCTCGAGTGACATTGCGTAGACTTACATAGAAGTATGCATTGGGCGGACTACAATTACCACATTTTCAAAACTATTATGAAGCAGCCCAGTTGAAGTTTGTTAGTAGATTGATGGATTTAGACCAGTCTCCGAGCTGGGCTAAAGTGGAGATGGCATGTATTTCTAGGGTTGAGATACATGAATTTATATTTAATTGAAATTTGATTTTGTTACAGCAATATAATATGCCGATATTGAAACATTTGTTAAAGATTTGGATTTAAAAAAAAACAGGGTGTTAGGGTCGAAAGATAAATGATCAATTTTAACTCCATTGTATAATAATCAGCTTATTCATTTTTTGAATGTTTAATAATCATTTAATGATTTGGGATTCTAAAGGTATAAAGACAATACAAGATTGTTTTGTAGAGGGCCACATTCTTTCTTTTAATCAATTGAGAGAAAGATTTGATATATCTGTAAATTCTTTGTTTGTGTATTATCAACAGAGCTTTGATAAAAGATAATTATGATAGAGAGATGATTTTACCTATTTTGTCGAGATTTGAATCTTTGATTTCCTTTGTACTGAAAAAGGGTTATGTTTCAGTTATGTATAATTTGTTACAAGATAGTATGGATAAGTTAGTTTGGGAGAAATCTAAACTTTATTGGGAGAGTGATTTAGTATTTATTTTTCCTGAAGATGATTGGGCGAATATGTGTCAGGACAATGTAATTAAATTGACTAATGTGCGATATGGAATGGTTAATTATAATTTTTTAATTCAATTATATTTCACCCCATAAAAGCTAAAAACAAAAATATGGGTTTAGTTTTAGATGTGGCTCATGTATTGGAACTTTTGTACATGCCGTTTGGACTTGTGTTAAAGTTCAATCATTTTGGCAAGGAATTAAAGTAGTTTTGGAAAAATTATATAATTTTTTATTACCATTAGATACAACAATTTTTTTTGTTGGGAAATTTGTATTCGTTAAGGGGAATGGGATTGGACAATATTCAAATTGCTTTTGTACGTTTGGTGTTATCAGTAGCACGTAAATGTGTTGCTGGAAGGCTGCGTTCTCGCACCAACCCTCTTTTCAATCTTCTTCAGCATGATGCTGAAACAAACCATGAAAGACCTCAACAATGAAGATGCTGTTTACATCCGGTACTGCACGGATGGCAGTCTCTTCAATCTGAGGCGCCTGCAAGCTCACACCAAGACACAAGAGCAACTTGTCCGTGAACTACTCTTTGCAGATGATGCCGCTTTAGTTGCCCATTCAGAGCCAGCTCTTCAGCGCTTGAAGTCCTGTTTTGCGGAAACTGCCAAAATGTTTGGCCTGGAAGTCAGTCTGAAGAAAACTGAGGTCCTCCATCAGCCAGCTCCCCACCATGACTACCAGCCTCCCCACATCTCCATCGGGCACACAAAACTCAAAATGGTCAACCAGTTTACCTATCTTGGCTGCACCATTTCATCGGATGCAAGAATTGACAACGAGATAGACAACAGACTCGCCAAGGCAAATAGCGCGTTTGGAAGACTACACAAAAGAGTCTGGAAAAACAACCAACTGTAAAACCTCACAAAGATTTGCGTATACAGAGCCGTTGTCATACCCACACTCCTGTTCGGCTCCGAATCATGGGTCCTCTACCGGCATCACCTACGGCTCCTAGAACGCTTCCACCAGCGTTGTCTCCGCTCCATCCTCAACATTAATTGGAGCGACTTCATCACCAACATCGAAGTACTCGAGATGGCAGAGGCCGACAGCATCGAATCCACGCTGCTGAAGAAGTTGTGTTGCTAGTACTTGGAAAGATGATACTGAGATTAATATATCACGTTGGGACAATGAATTAAAAGTATGTATTGTCATGGAAAAAATTCTTTATAATTTACATGATAATTATTCTTTTTTTGTTTGTAAGTGGTCTCCGTATTTGAAATATATGCATTTCAATATACTTTGAAATGTTACTCATATTCATAATATTGTGGCGGGATGCCATTAGGCAGGCGAACTGGCCCCACTTGTAACACGCGGCGGGGCAGCTGGCCAAAATGGTGCCGTTGGGGGTTTCCCTTTCGACCCTGGCACCGGGCTCAGAAGCCTGTGCTTGGGGACCCATGTGACACCCAGGTGATGTCAGCGCCCCCAGCGAGGTTCTCAGCCAGGTCCAGGCTGGGAGTATAAGTGCAGCCCAGCAGCCTGCAATAAACTAGTCTGCTCACTGAGCTCAACCCATCTGGTTGTGTGTGTTATTGCAGGAGCAGTGTAGGTGCCACTACAATTGGTGACCCCGACTGGTTCACCAATCGGTGAACTCATCATGAGCGAGCCTGGGATCAGCGCTATAGCTGTAAAACTGCCTGAATTATGGGTTCAGGAGCCGGAGACCTGGTTCGGCCACGTGGAGGCTCAGTTTCACCTCCGCCAGATTTCATCCGAAATGACTAAATTCTACCATGTGGTCGCTGCCCTGGTCCAGGCCACTGCCAGATGCGTGCTGCACCTTGTTTGGCACCCACCCGCTGAGGACAAATATGAGACCATCAAGTGAGTGTTTCCTGGGTCGCTTGGACTATCCAGACACCAGCGTGCCACTCGGATGCTGCACCTTGACACCCTGGGGGACAGGGTCCCAATGGAGCTGATGGATGAGATGCTCGCGCTCATGGGTGAGCACACCAACTTCCCACTCTTCAAGTGCATCTTCCTCGAACATATGCCCGGGGACATCCACCCGCTGCTGGTTCAGGAGAGCTTCACTGACCTGAGGAAGGTCACCCAGAAGACCCAAAACCTATGGCTCGCATGATTCCCGGAGGGCTCAGTGGTCCAGCAGGTCATGAGATACAGGCACAACCATGCTAAGCCCACCCTAGTGTTGTGGTAGAGACCCCAGCCCTGCAGGGGCCCCCAAGAGCATAACCAAAGACACAGCATTCATTCCAGACCTCTGCTACCACCAGTGCTGGGGAGCCAAGATTCGGAAGTGTCGTCAGCCCTGCTTATTCCAGGGAAACGACCAGGCTGGCCGCTGTTAATAACTGCAGCAGCTGGCCAAGGACAGCGCCTCCTCTACCTGTGAGACTCAGTCAGTGGCTGGTGGTTACTCGTTGATACTGGTGCCCAGATCAGCGTCATCCGGCCATGGCTGTCGTGACCAGGAACCGACCTCGTGGACCTCGCCTCTGTCCGGCCAATGCAATGGCAGTCAGGTCGTATGGAGACAAGACAGTCCACTTCCAGATCAGGCAATGAAATTTTGCTTGGAGGTTCACTGTCTCGTCCCTCCCGACTGCCATCCTGGGTGCAGACTTCCTCCTCGTGCATGGTCTTCTTGTGGACATTCGAGGTACGTGCCTGGTGGACACCCATACCTTCCAGGCTATTCGCCTTGATCCCTCCCACTTGGAGCAACCGCAGATGGCCACAATCAACACGCCCAGAGATGAGTTCCAGCAAATCCTAGATGAGTTCCCGACACTCCTCAAGCCACAGTTCTCCACTGCTTCGCCACGCCATGGGTGTTCCAACACATCCCCACCCAGAGCCTACCAGTTCACGCCAAGGCAGGGCGGCTTCCGCTTGACAAGCTCCATTTAGTGAAGGAGGAGTTTTCCCACCTGCTGGAACTGGGGATCATTCAGCGGTCCGACAGCCCGTGGGCCTCGCTGCTCCACCTGGTCCCAAAAGCCTCCAGCGGCTGGCTTCTGTGCGGAGACTATTGACGGCTCAACAAGGCGCGGATATCACCAGATCCCGGTGCACCCTGAGAACGGCTATCATCACCCACTTTGGCTTGTTCAAATCCCTGTGCATACCGTTCGGGCTCAAGAACGCCACTCAGACCTTCCAGCGCCTCATGGACTCTGTGGGCAGGGACTTGGATTTTGTCTTTATTTATTTGGACAACATCCTCGTCACCAGCAAGGACCGGGTGCAACACAAGGCCCACCTATGTGCCCTTTTCTCCCGGCTGGCTGACTTCAGCATTACCATCAACCCGGCCAAGTGGCAGTTTGGGAAAGAGTCCATGCATTTCCTGGGCCATACCATCGCGGCTGAAGGAGTTATTCCCGCCGCTGTGAAGGTCGCCGCTATCAGAGAGTTCCCAGATAGCCTCAAGGGGATGCAGGAGTTCACGGGTATGGTCAACTTTTACAACCGCTTCATCACGGGAGCTGAGTGCATCATGCAGCCGCTATTTGCCCTCATCGCTTGGAACCCAGAAGTCTGCACCACATTCAAGGCCACCAAGGATGCCCTCGCGAAGGCCACCATGCTCACCCACCCGCACACCGACCTGCATATGGCACTTTCTGTCGACGCCTCTGCCACAGCTGTTGGTGCTGTCCTGGAGCAGCAAGTGAATGGACATTGGAAGCCGCCTGCTCCGCTAGCCAGAACGCAAGTATAGTGCCTTCGACCACGAGTTACTGGGCCTGTACCTGGCAGTGCAGCATTTCCGTTATTTTTTGGAGGGGAAGACTTTTACCATTTTCACTGACCACAAATCCCTCACCCAGGTGCTTGCGATGGCAAAAGATCCCTGGTCAGCCCACAAGCAGTGTCACCTCTCCTTCGTGTTGGAGTTTACCACTGACATTCGGCACAAGGCCGGGAAGGACAACATGGTCGCTGATGCACTCTCACGACCGGCCATTTGCCTGCTGACACCCGGCCTTGACTTCAACCAGCTCGCCCGGGACCAGAATTCCGACGATGAGAAACGAGCCTTCAGGACTGCCATCACAGGCCTGCGGTTCCAAGACTTCCTGGCTCCTAGTGGTGAGGGCACCATCCTGTGTGATGTCTCCATGGGCATCCCGTGACCAGTGGTTCCCCAGCAGTGGCGCAGGCAAGGGTTCCACCATATCCATGACCTTTTGCACCCTTCCATCAGGTCCACGGTCCATATGGTGGCACGGGCTGCGGAAGCAGATCGCGGGCTGGGCCAGAAGCTGCACCCATTTCCAGCTGTCCAATGTGCAGAGGCACACCAGAGCGGCCATCCAGGAGTTCGAGCACATCTGGGAACAGTTCAGCCACATTCACATGGACATCGTTGGGCCCTTACCAATTTCCCAGGGTAACTGTTACCTTTTCATGGTGGTCCGAGGCAATCCAGATGCCAGACGTCTCCACAGACTCCTGCTCCCAAGCGCTGTTGCATGGTTGGGTCACCCGGTTCGGCGTCCTGAATCACCTCACCAGTGATCGGGGCGCCCAGTTCACCTCTGCGTTCTGGGCACAGCTTGCCAACAGGCCGGGGATCAAGTTACACCACACCACGACCTATCACCCGCAAGCCAATGGGCAGGTCGAGTGACTACACTGCCATCTTAAGTCGGCACTTAGGGCCTGCCTCACCAGTCCTGACTGGGTGGACGAACTGCCTTGGGTGCTCCTGGGCATCCTCTCGACATCCAAAGAAGATCTACAGGCATCATCAGCTGAGCTGGTCTACGGCGCACCACTAGAACTACCCGGTGAGTTCGTCAACACACCTCAGAACCCCCAGCAGTCACTGCATTAGCTACTCCCCCACCTCCGGGCCCAGTTGGGCTCCTTCGCACCCCCACCGCAGCCCAGTCACAGCACACAGGCCTTTTACGTCCCCAGCGAGCTGCACTCCGCTGAGTACGTTTTTATTCGGCAAGGCCCATCCACAGCACCTCTGCAAAGGCCTTACGAAGGGCCGTACAAAGTCATCCAGCATTCAGGGTTCACGTTTACGCTGGACATCGGCGGTAGGAGGGAACTGTTTACATTGGACAGGCTGAAGCCAGCACACGTCACCCCCACCGAACCAGTAGTTGTGGCCCATCCCAAGAAGCAAGGCCTCCTGACTATAAAGGACATCAGTGCCAGTTCTGGGGGGGGGCTGTGTGACGACACACCGTTAGGCAGGCGAACCAGCCCCGCTTATAATACACGCGGCGGGGAACCGGCCAAAATGGCGCCATCGGGGGTTTCCCTTTCGACCTTGGCACTGGGCTCAGAAGCCCATGCTTGGGGACCCATGTGACTCCCTAGTGACGTCAGCGCCCACAGCACACTTCTCAGCCAGGCCCGGGCTGGGTGTATAAGGCCAGCCAGGCAGCCTGCAATAAATTAGTCTGCTCACTGAGCTCAACCCATCTGGTTGTAGCTGCCGCTACAATATTTTCTTTTTATATATCTGTAATCTTTTTTTTTGCTCCCCTTAAAGGAGTTGGCTGTAGGGGTGTTAACATAAAATCTTTTCTTGTTTATTTCTATACTGTATGCTATGTTTTTTTTATTATCTTTTAAATAAAGTTTGGAAAAAAAACCTTATGGTAGCTGTCTACCAGGAGTGTGGTCAGTCTCAGGTCAGATCATATCAGACAAAGGCTTTTGGAGAAAGGGCAATTAGACCCTGTAGGATGTGGTTGATCTTGCCAAGACACTGGAGACGGCTCACCAGAATGCAGAGGCTTACTCCTGCGGCAACCTGGCTGCCGCGTGGGGACCACAGGTGCTGCCATCTTGGGATGTGGAGTCCCTAACAGCAGCCACTATTGCTGAGCACCCAAGGTGATATTACTGTGGATAGACAAAGCATTTGCAGAAGAACTTTCTTGCCAGAAATGCGACCTGCTCCAGCTGCGGAAGAAAAGCATACTATATAGATCCAGACCTTCCCCTTGCAGTGCCATGTGCAAATAGCAGCTGTCGCCATCTTGGACTGCGTCATTTCCAACTCCACATCTGATCGCGGAGAACAGTACGGCGGGAACCCAGGCACGACGGCCAAGGTGATGTCACTTCCAGCTTCGCTTCAGGCAGTGACAGCATGCAAACCATGTGGGCAGTCATCTTCGGGGCAGACATCTTGGAGGATGCCAATGCACAGACAACAAAATAACACTGGCACCTATCTTTCTGGACCAGAGCAGCCCACATCAATTAGCAAGGTCCATCATGGACATTGAGGTAAACGGCCACATTATGAACTGCTTGTTTGACATGAGAAGCACCAAAAGCCCAGTTGTATACACCCAGGCACTGTATAGCACTGTTCCCTCACAGTGACCGCAGTCCAGTGTAAAATCCCGTTGGTCTCTAAGTCCAATTCAACCAAAATCCGAGGTAGCTGCACATCATGGATGTACAAGAATTTTAAATTGCTCATTATGCCATAAATGATGCACCAGTCATACTGGAGCTAGACTTCCAGTGCCAAATTAAAAGTGTTCTGGTGGAATATGACGGTCCTTAATAACCAACTTTTAAACCACCGACCCGCCACCCTGAGCACAGCCAATCAGCGACCCGAACACTGCCCACTGCTCACAAGCTATGGACTGCCTACCCTCCAGGTCCCACCGCCAATTCAGGACCTTGAGGTTATGAGGGAGTGGGAGCTCCAGCAGGGGCTGCATACACTCAGGGTTGGAAATCTCACTCATGACTGTAAGCCTGTGGGAACCAAGAGCAAGCGATACAGTTCTGGGGACAGAGCCATCATCGAGGCTGAGGTTAGGCGACTTCTGGCAGAGGCCATCGGAGAGAGCAGGTAGAGGTGGTAAAGAGTGGAGAGAAACACAGGATGGTCATAGACTACAGCCAGACCATCAACCGGTTCACCCTCTTGGATACCTAACCCCTCCCCCAGCATAGCCAACATGGTGAACGAGATTGCCCAATACTGGGTCTTCTCCACTATCGACCTCAAGTCTGCCTATCTCCAGCTCCCGATCCTCCCAGTGGACTGCCCATACATGGCATTTAAGGCAGATTTCCTCAGGGTCCCCTTTAGAGTCACGAATGGACCGAATGGTGAATGACCACCAACTGAAAGCCACGTTTCGTTACCCGCTCCATCATGATGCTAACCTGCAGAAATTCCTCCAGACACCTAAAACCGTAAATCTCAAGTATAACCAGAATAAATGGGTGTTCCGCACTTCATGACTGGTTATACTAGGATGCGGGGTGGAGAATGGAGTAATTCGATCCAACCCTGAGTGTATGCAGCCCCCGCTGGAGCTCCAACTTCCCCCTAAACTCCTGAAAAGGTGGCTGGGATTCTTTTCATAAGAAGCACATAAAGCCTGGCCCTGGTAAAAACTACTCCATTTCCCCCATTAACAAAAGCCCAGGTGGCCTTCACTTGCATCAAAGACAACGTTGCCAAAGAGGTGATGGATGCTATAGAGGAATCCATCCCATTCCAAGTGGAGAGCAATGCGTCCGACTTCAAACTGGCTGCCATGCTAAACCTGGTGAGCAGGCCGGTGGTATTTTTTTCACGTACCCTCTAGGGCCCCGAACTCCAGTACTCAGTCATTGAGAAAGAGGCCCAGGCCATAGTGGAAACTATGTGCCACTGTCCACTCTGCTGACTGGCCAATGTGCAGTCGCATTTATGTTTAACAACAAATAGCAGGGAAAAATTAAAAATGACAAGATCCTGAGGTGGAGAATTGAATTGTCCACCTATAACTATGAGATCTTGTGCCAGCCCAGGAATCTCAATGAGTATCCTAATACCCTGTCCTAAGGTTACTGCGCCAAAGCGCGAGCAGATGAACTCCAAGGTCTTCATAACACCCTTTGCCGCCCTGGAGTCACTGGGATCTATCACTTTGTGAAGCCCGCAACCTCCTGTACTCGATTTAGGACATCAGGGAGTTGACTCACAGCTGCCCAGTCTGCACCGAGTGCAAGCTACAATTCTACCAGCCAGAGAAAGTTCACCTGATCAAGGACACCTGCCCCTTTGAATGTCTAAGCATGAACTTCAGGGGCTCCCTCCCCTCCACGAACCAGAACATGTATTTTCTCAGCATTTTTGACAAATACTCTCAGTTTCAATTTGCCCTCTGCCCAGATATGATTACACCCACTCTTACTTAGTCCCTCGTAACTTTTTAATGCTTTTCGGATACCCCAGTTTTATCCACAGTGACCGGTGGCCCTCATTTATGAGCAAGGAGTTGCACCAATACCTGTTTGCCAAAGGCATATCCACAGAACAGGACCATCATCTATAATTCCCTGAGGGAATAGCACAATTTGGAGGGCAGTTCTCCTGACCCTCAAGCCAAAAGGGCTGCCTGTCTCCCAATGGCAAGAGGTCATACCAGAGGTAATCATGCTAATCCTCAGTATACCTACGTGCAGTACCAGGATGGGCAGAGAGACACTGTCTCTGTCCGGGACCTGGCATATGCAGGAACCCCTGCAACTGAGACTCTCACTGAACTGACCAGTCGATCGACCAGCACCCTCCCCTTCCCCACGACTACCAGAGACATGGTCAAGCATCCAACCCCACCATTGACACCCCAACCCATATGACCCATCTAGCCCCATCTGATTCTGTTTAACCATCCAAATTGGAGCCCTTCACACAGACCACTGCCCAGGAGCCTATATCATCACAACTGTGAGGTCAGTTTGATGGATGAAACCACTGGATAGGCTGAACCTGTAAATACATTCTGAATGGACTCTGTCACTTCACCAGAAAGGGTGAATGTGGTGGAACACATGCATTGTATTGATGGTCCGCCCCTGAAACTGTAACTCCTCCCTCTTCAGGATTCCTAATAAAGGCAGTACCGCACCATCTCCTCCCTCAGTACTGCCTTGGAATCAGGCCCACAGCATGTAGGATATACCTGTAAGTTTATAGCGATTAAAGCCTATTAATCTTGACTTCTGGTCTGCTGGGTCTAATTGATAGCGCTTCAGATACCACAGTAGTGGGTTATATAAGATGGGACGCTGAATCGGCATACAGGAGGGAGATTGAAAACTTGGCTGAATGGTGCACCAACAGCAACCTCGCATTCAAAGTCACCAAAACCAAGGAGCTAATTGTTGACTTCAGGAAGAGAAATTAGTTTGTTATATTTTTTATTTGTTTCAGATTTAGAGTCAGAGTATGTACATGACATTCTTTAACCTTTGGCCAATGGAGAATTACCACTTATTGGCAGTGAAAAAAAACTGACTCAATATGCACATGTAAACAAATAAAAAAATATAAAAAAACTGCAATACAGAGAGAAGGAAAAATATCAATAAAGTGCAAAATATAAGAATCGTTAAATTTGTTGCTGATTGAGTTTGTTTGTTTTTGAATATTTCATTTAAAATCAATCTATAATTCCCTGAGGGAATGGCACAATTTGGAGGGCAGTTCTCCTGACCCTCAAGCCAAAAGGGCTGCCCGTCTCCCAATGGCAAGAGGTCATACCAGAGGTGCTCTACACCATCAGGTCCCTCCTCTGTAGGGCAAACAAATGCGACCCTGAATGAAAATTTATTCTTCCCCAAGCTGTTGGCATCTGCTGATGACCCTAGGGCCTGTGCTATGGAGACATATCAAAACCCACAAAGCAGACCCCCAATTCGATATGGTCCACTTCCTCCATGCTAATCCTCAGTATACCTACGTGCAGTACCAGGATGGGCAGAGAGACACTGTCTCTGTCTGGGACCTGGCATATGCCAGGTCAATATGACAATTATAACAATTAATAAAATCATAAGTCACATTACAGAAGTTACAAATATATGCTAATTTGTATAAAGAAAAGAAAAAAAGCGAGAAAAAAATTAAAAAAACGTAAATTCCAACTAAACCCTACCCCCAAACCTTATTATCCTTACTAAAGAAAATACTTAAAATATATAATAACATAGTTATATATTGAATCATCTTCGATGATTGCTGCTGCACTCTGATGGCAGTGTTCCCTGTAGATGTTCTCAGTGGAGGGGAGATTATTGCCTGTTATATCCTGGGCTGTGTCCATTACCTTTTGCAGGGCTTTCTGCTCAGGGGTTGATACGCAGTAAATAACTCAAGAGGCTAAGACTGAGTGACTGATTGTGGCACTCTCAATCGCAGATACGAAGTAGGTAGTCAAAGGCTTTTGTGACAGATTGTTATATTTTATATTATGTATAGATATGTTTTTGGAAGATAAAGTATGGGGTTTTCTTATAGTGTAAGTCACAAACAAATACAAACACTTCAAAACGGATTTCATTTAAAATGCCAATGCTCTGCTCAAGCCAGACAGTCCCGGCTCCGAGTGTCTTTGCAAAAACTTTTAAGAATGCATATAAGGACTTCACAAGTAGTTGTTAATTGGACATGCTGTGGAGTAATGGATTATTGTTTTGGAAAGCAACAGATGAACGGAATTGAAGATTAGGTCTGATTCCACAGTCTGTCTGAATGCAGTTTGCTGTTCTAGGAAGGACAGGTGGTTTTGCAAGCTGAGAGAGGCTTTTCTTTGAGAGAGAGAATACAGTTCTACAGTTCAGCAGCAGTAGCTGGGACTGGAACATGACAAGTTGGCAAGCTTGTGGAAAACCCCATTTTGAAGGTGGGTTGTGAGTTCTAAGTTCAGCCTGGTCAAATCCTTAGAGGTCCATACAATGGGAGATGGCTGGCTGTATAGTGTTTCACTTGAAATAAGGAAAACAAAAAGGAACTCTGTGGTGACGTGAAAGAAAGAGGTTATCATCTGGAAAACATTGATGGAGCAAATTTCTTTGGCAAGACACTGAAGTGGCTGATTGGAAGGAATTAGCTTGTGTCCAACAAGCAACAAATCTCTCTCTGAAAACCAACAAGAACCTTCCTGAGCAGCAATCATTTACCTTTCAAGCAGCGGGTCCTGGTGAAATTCATAAATGGTAAATTCTGTGCACAGTATAAGAATTGCTTGATACTGGTGAACTTGGAGGAATGAGAAGTGAGATTGGACTGTGAATCAAAGAACTTTTCTGAACTTATACATACATTACATACATGTGCGCTTAGCATTAGAAAGGGGTTAAGTTAATAGTAATAAGTTAAAGTTTGATCCTATTTTAATATTTAAAGAAAATTAAAAGTAACTTTTGTTTAAATAACCATTTGTCTTGGTAAATTTCTGTTGCTGCTGGGTTTTGGTGTCCTCAGAGCCCATAACACTTTATTGATCAGAAGACCCAGGCATGGCTCTACATGCTGCTGGCTCACGTCCAAGGCAAGTATGAGGGAGGAGACTAGGGCTTTCGGCCTTTATTAGGGGATCTTATGAGGAGGGCTACAGGTACAGAAGGTTTGCCAGCCTGCCCAGCCTAGTGAGGACATGCCTGGACATGCCCACAGTACTGTTTTCCACCACATCCACCCCTCTTTTTTTTGAATGAAGTACAGCAGGGTGAGGCGGGGAAATTTCTATCGGCAAGGTCTTGTAGTCCATACAGTTCAAAGGTTCAGCTGCTCTGACGGTTTTATTTGGCGTTGTGATCTCTGAAGTACTGCTTGCTGTTTTGTTGGTTCCAGTGGAATGGTGGCTTGTTTGCTTGGCTGGTTGTTGGAAGGCTGAATAGTGTGTGTGTCTACCAGGTCCATAGGGGGTGGGGAATTTGTTTGTAACTTTTGGTGGGGGGGGGGGGACACTTGGTGGGCCGTATTGGACGTGGGATCACTACTTCACCTGTCAGGGTGATCGCTGGGACCAACTGGTCCCAGATGTATGCTGTATCGTTTCGCCCATCTGAGTACCTTACCAGCGCATACTGGGTGGGGGGGGGGTGGTCACATGCAGGAGGTGCACTTCCTTGACCAGTGGTCTGCCTTTTGTGTTCTAACATGCTTCTGGAGAAGTAATGGCCCTGGGGTTGTAGCCAGACCGGCAGCGTGATTCCCGACGCCGACCTCCTGGGGAAGGAGAACTATTTATGTTGCATTGAGTTAGCTGCCGTGCAAAGTAGGGACCTGGTGGCATGCAGTGCTTCTGGAAGGACCTCTTGCCACTGGGATATGGGCATCTCTTTCAATTTGAGGGCCAAAAGGACTGCCTTCCAGATCGTACCATTCTCCCTCTTCAGCTGCCCGTTCCCGTGGAGATTGTACCTGGTGGTTCTATTCATAGTTATGTCCCTGGAAAGGAAGTATTACTCATGAAGGCAGATCCCTGATGGCTATGAACATAACTGGGGTATCTGAACAGAGGGAATACTGTGCGAAGTGCTTTAATGACAGTGGATGTGGTCATGTTGGGGCAGGGGACAGTGAATAGGAAATGTGAGTATTTGTCCTTGATGCTTACGAAGTAGATGCTCCAATTCGTGGACTGGAGGGGCCCCTTGAAGTCCATGCTGAGCCGTTCGAAGGGGCGAGAGGCCTTGATGAGTTGGGCTCTCTCTGGTCTGTAAAATGGGGGCTTTTATTCTGCACAGACTGGGCAATTGTGAGTCAGCTCCCTGACTTCCTCCACTGAGTAGGGAAGGTTACAGGCTCTCACAAAATAGTAAAGCCTTGTGACCCCGGGGTGGCAGATGCTATTGTGGAAGGCATGGAGGTGACAGGGCATCAGGTAGCTCATTGAGTTTGCCCAGGTGGTACAAGATTTCATAATTATAGACTCAATTGTCCACCTCATGACCTTGTCATTTTTGATTTTACCCTGCTATTTATTGATCAACATAAAAGCGACAGCTCTCTGGTCTGTCAGCAGGGTGAATGGTCTGCCAGCCAAGTAGTACCTCCAATGGCACACGGCTTCCACTATAGCTTGTGCCTCCTTCTTGACGGCAGAGTGCCTATGTTCGGGGCCTTGGAAGGTGAGGGAAAAAATGCCACTGGCCTGCTTGCTTGGTTCAGTGTGGCGCCCAGAGTGAAGTCTGAGACATCACCTTTCACTTAGAATGGGATGGATTCATCCATGGCATGCATCCCCGCTTTGTCCATCTTGTTCCTGATGTCCTCAAAAGCCTTAAGGGGCTATCCCAATGGGGGAAAGGTAGTGGTTTTCACTAGGAGTTGGGCCTTGTCTGCAATAGTTGGGAATCCTTTGGGCATAATATAAGAAGAGGCCTAGGCACCTTTTTAAAGCCTTGGGGTGCTGTAGCAGAGGTAATTTCAGAAGGGTTCTCAGCCAGGTCTGGGCTGGGAGTATGAGACCAGCCAGGCAGCCTGCAATAAATCAGTTTTTGCTCACTGAACTGAACCCGTGTGGTTGTCCAATCCTTCAGTTAGCAATGTAGCCGCCACTACAATTGGTGACCCCGACAGGTTCAAACGTCTTTCAACCTAACATGAATGACCCTTCGGTCAACACTATAGCTTCCTGACTTCTGGGTTCAGGAGCCGGAGACCTGGTTCAGCCAGGCAGAGGCTCAGTTTCACCGCTGCCAGATTTCATCGGATTCAACCAAGTTTTACCATGTGGTCGCCGCCCTGGACCAGGCCACTGCCAAACGAGTGCTGCACCTCGTTCAGCACCCACCCGCAGAAGATAAGAACAGGACCATCAAGCAGGTGCTCACCAGTTCCCTCGGCCTCTCCAGGCACCAGAGTGCCACTCGGATGCTGCGCCTCGACACCTTGGGGGACAGAACTCCAATCGAGTTGATGGATGAGATGCTCACACTCATGGATGATCACACCAACTGCCCACTCTTCGAGTGCATCTTCCTCGACCATCTGCCTGAAGACATCAAGCCATTACTGTCCCAGGAGAGCTTCGTTGACCCTAGGAAGGTCACACAAAAGGCTCAGGAGCTATGGCTCGAACAATTCCCGGAGGGCTCAGCAGTCCAGCAGTCACGGGCATGACCACGCCAAGCCTTCGTCTAATGCTGCAGTGGAACACCCGGCCCCTGCAGGGGCCTCAAAGAGCATAGCCAGAAGTAAGTCATCCACTTCAGGCCTCTGCTTCTGCCAGTGCTGGGGAGCCAAGGCTCAGAAGTGTCGTCAGCCCTGCTCGTTCCAGGGAAACGAGCAGGCCGGCCGCTGTTTATGGCTGCAGCGGCTGGCCAAGAATATAGCCTTCTCTACCTGCAGGATTCAGTCAGTGGCCAACGCTTCCTCGTCGACACTGGGGCCCAGTTCAGTGTCATCCCAGCCACAGCCATCGAGTCCTGGAACCAGCCTTGAGGACCTCTCCTCCATGTAGTCAATTTGACGGAGATCCAAACGTATGGAGACAAGACCATTCACTTCCAGATCAGCCACAAAAGTTCTCGTGGAGGTTCACCGTTTCGTCCCTTCCAACCGCCATCCTGGATGTCGACTTCCTCCTCGCCCAAGGATTGACATTTGAGGTAGGTGACTGGTAGATGTCCGTACCTTCCAACCGTTCACCTCAACGCCTCCCGCACAGAGCAGCCGCAGATGGCCACGGTCAGCACAGCCAAGGACGAGTTTCAGCGTATCCTGGATGAGTTCCCATCGCTCCTCAAGCTGCAGTTCTCCGCTGCCTCACCACGTCACGGGGTGTTTTATTACATCCCCACCCAAGGCCCACTGGTCCACGCCAAGGCACGCCAGCTCCCGCCAGATAAGCTCCAGATAGTGAAGGAAGAGTTCTCGCATCTGCAGGAGCTGGGGATCATTCAACACTCCAACAATCCTTGAGCCTCACCACTCCACCTGTTCCCAAAAGCCTCCGGTGGCTGGCACCTGTGCGGAGATTTTCGATGGCTTAACGACGCGACAGTATCTGACCGTTACCCGATCCCTAACATCCAGGACTTTACGGCCAACCTGCATGGTGCGAGGGTATTCTCCAAGGTCACCAAAGCCTGGTGCACCCCAAGAACATACCCAAAACATCCATCATCACCCCCTTCGGCTTGTTCGAGTTCCTACGCATGCCATTCATGCTCAAGAATGCCTTCCAGAACTTCCAGCGCCTTATGGACACAGTGGGCAGGGATTTGAATTTCGTATTCATTTACCTGGATGACATCCTTGTTGCCAGCAGAGACCAGGCACAAAACAAGTCTCACCTGCGGACCCTTTTCTCCCGACTGGCCAACTTCGGCCTAATGATCAATCCGGCCAAGTGCCAGTTTGGGAAAGAGTCCATGCAGTTCCTGGGCCATACCATCATGGCCAAAGGAGCCACACCTGCCGCTACGAAGGTCGTTGCAATCAGAGAGTTCCCACGCCCGGACAACCTCAAGGGGCTACAGGAGTTTGCAGGTATGGTCAATTTCTATAACCGCTTCATTCCAGACGCTGCGCGCATTATGCAGCCACTCTTCACCCTTGTGGCAAAAGACAGGTCATTCGTCTGGACTCCAGAGGCCAGCAGGGTATTCGAAGCCACGAAAGATGCCCTGGCGAAGGCTACCCTGCTCGTCCACCCAGGCACCGACATGCATATGGCGCTCTTCGTCAATGCCTCTGCCACAGCCATTGGCACCATCCCCAAGCAGCAGTTGAACGGACAATGGAAACTACTGGCATTCTTTAGCCAACTTCTTCGCCCGCCAGAGCACAAGTATAGCGCTTTCAATCGTGAGTTGCTGGGGATGTACCTGGCGGTGTGTCATTTCCACTATTTCTTGGAGGGGAGGCCTTTCACCATTTTAACCGACCACAAACTCTTCACTCAGGCGCTCGCTATGGCAAGAGATCCCTGGTCGGCCCGCCAACAGCGTCACCATTCCTTCATGTCAGAGTTCACCACCGAGATTCGGCACAAGGCGGGGAAAGACAACATGGTCGCGAAGCACTCTCATGACTGGTCATTTGCGTGCTGACACCTGGCTTCGACTTCGACCAGCTCACCCAGGTCCAGAAGTCCGACGAGGAGACGTGGACCTTCAGGACTGCCATCACGGGCCTGCGGTTTCAGGACCTCCCGACTCCTCACAGTGAGGGCACCGTCCTTTGCGATGTCTCCATGTGCACCCCACGACCAGTGGTTCCCCAGCAGTGGCGCAGCCAAGTCTTCCACCATATCCATGACTTTTCCTACCCTTCCATCAGGTCCACGGTCTGTATGATGGCAGAACGTTTTGTCTGGCACGGGCTTCAGAAGCAGATAGCGGACCGGTCCAGAACCTTCACCCATTGCCAGCTTTCCAAAGTACACAGGCACACCAGAGCACCCGTACAAAATTTTGAACACGTCCGGAAACGGTTCAGCCACATACATGTGGACATCGTCGGACCCTTTCCCGTTTCCCGAGGTAACCATTACCTTTTCAAAGTGGTAGACCACACCACTTGTTGGCCTGAGGCGATCCCGATGCCAGATGCCTCCACGGACTCCTGCTTCCAAGCGCTTTTGAATGGTTGGGTTGCCCGGTTCGGCATCCCGAACCATCTCACCAGTGATCTGGGTGCCCAGTTCACCTCTGCGTTCTGGGCACAGCTCGCCAACAAGCTACATTGAGCTACATCACGCCACATCCTATCACCCACAAGCCAATGGGCTAGTTGAGCGATTGCACCGCCACCGCCACCTTATGGCCCGCCTCACCGTCCCTAACTGGGTGGACGAGCTGCCTCAGGTGCTCTTGGACATCTGCTCAACACCCAAAGAAGACCTACAGGCGTCATCAGCCGAGCTGGACTGTGGTGCACCACTAGCCCTACCCAATGAATTCATCAACGCACCTCACAATCCCCGGCAGTCACCGCATGGTCTACTTCCCCGCCTCCAGCCCCACTTGCCGGCGAAAATGGCATCGTTGGGGGTTTCCTCCCAACCTCGGCACCGGGCTCAGAAGCCCGCGCTTGATGACATCGGGGGCCCCCCAGCGCGGTTCTCAGCCAGGTCTGGGCTGGGAGTACAAGACCAGCCAGGTAGCTTGCAATAAATCAGTTTTTGCTCACTGAACTCAACCCGCCTGGTTGTGCAATCCTTCATTTAGCAGTGTAGCGGCCACTATGGGGCCACAGGTACAGTCACAGGATGGGGAAATCAGGAATACAGCTGTTCTCCAGAGGGGTATTGGCATCCCCATGCACATTAAATCTTCCACAAGGCCCCACTCCCACCACCCTCTTCATGCTGCTGTCATCAGAAAAACAGGCGAGTATCCAGCAGCACAAGGACACTTCCTCGCTGTAATCAGATTTCTGAATGAACAATGAACCACAGACACGGCCTTACTTTTTGTTGCACTATTTTTATTTTTTTTTCCAATGTACTTATATAATATATATGTTTGCACTGTGATGCTTCCGCAAAACAGCGAATTTCGTAACACGTACACGACAATAAATTCTAATCCTGAGCCAATGGCTCAGGTAGCAGGACAGCCCAAACCACGTGATCCCCACTCCAGGTTCCTCCCCTTTTGGAGAAAACGTGCTACGCACAGCGTCACGGCCACCAATAACAAACCTCCACCGAGATTGCATCACGGCCGTTACGTCGGGCGGAGCTTGCGTGCCCGTCGCTGCCATTAAAAAAAAAGTTAATTGGGGACAGTAGGTGTGAAGTCACGCGGGTGGTTTATTTTTTAATATGTTGACTTTGCTCCGCTCCTTCGTGGCCGCGCTGCGATGGATTTGAAGGAAGATTACGAACACTTCGTTTGTCTTGTTTTTCGACCCATTATTCACTCCCCTTCCTTGTTTTGGGACCGAATTAGGCATCGGACGAATAGCGACTCCAACAGGTAGGCGGAGTCCACAAGCGGGGTGTCGTGACGTCAGAAGATTGGTAGCCGGCGGCGGCCGTCCAATCACGCGTGTGGAGGGCGGGCCCTCTGACGTTGCGATGGTGGGGCTGGGTGGGGGGGTGGAATGTGCACTGTGTTGCTTTGCAGAGAGGTTGGATGTTACACGGTAGATTCTCTTGAGCTTCAAAGTGCATTTGCGTTAGAAATTGAGAAGATGCGCAAAGGAGCCCTGTTTCTTCAAAAGATGTTCAATCTGCAGGCACCGCGGTTGAAGTAAAATAATATTGGAAACTCAGCAGGTCAAACGTTGTACTTTATATTGCAGAGATATCTTTGTCTCTGATGTATAAAGTCTACCGTTTGACTTGGTTTTTAATCTGCATTGATTTGGCTAACTAACTGTATCTTGCTATATAAAGTACACTTTGACCTGCCGAGCTTCTCCAGCATTGTGTCTTTAAGGTCCATTGATTTGCCTGCAATTGCAAACTGCGGTGTTCTCCTATTTGTTGCGTTGAGAATTGGAATGTTGTTTCCCCCTCTCTCTCCAATTTCAAATTCAATTAGTGTTGATCACTCTGGTGGTGATCAGGAAGTACATAGGAGTTATCATCTGGAAGCCAGACTCCCATCTGGGCACTGCACGTTGGAATATTCAGGGTGCTGAAGCAAATTGATCTTCAGACACGGAAGGGAAGAGTCGATGCACAAAACAACAAGAATTATTGGTCACGGAAGTCCTTGTCTTGCAGCAACCTCACAGTGCAAACATTTCGAAGGAAGTGAAAGTAGTATTAGAACAAGACCAAGTGAGGCAGTGTCTCTGTGATTCATTATCCATTCAAGAATCTGATGACAGAGGGGAAGAAGCTGCCTTTGTGTTGCTGAGTCTTCAGGCTCCTGTTCCTGATGGTACCTTATTGAAAAGTGCACCCACCATTTAAACAAAAAAGTATAGAACCAGAAAAAGGGAAGAAAAGTTGCTAAATATCACCTTATTTTAGTTCCATTCATATTTGTGATTTTTTAATGATTTTTTACGAATTCAGTTCCAATAATCCACAGTACAACAATCACATTCATCAAGTATTCTTCTACCGAGTCTGGCTTTATCCCCCTTTCTCTCTCTCCTCTTACCCCCCCCCCCCCCCACACACAACATAAAATAACATAAAAACACATTAACTATTTAATTAAAAAACTTGTATAAAAGGCATTTAACAATAAAAAAAAGAAAAACACATTAACTATAGGATTTGTCAGATCTCGACACCCGTCCTCTTGCATTCATCTCGACTGCCTGATTAGAATGGACTCCCGTTTTCCCCTCCTTCACCCCAGGAGAGGAAAGACTTGAGGGGTACCAGGCAGCGAAGTACAGGGGATCACATTTTATCCTTGCACCTATCTAATGCAGGTATGGTTGCCAGATCTTAAGAAAAGTTTCATATTTCTTCATTAGATTTTAAGTAACTTTCTCCAAGGGAACACAGCTCTGAATTTCCATATTCCAACGTGCAGTGCCCAGATGGGAGTCTGACTTCCAGATGATAACTCCTATGTACTTCCTGATCACCACCAGAGTGATCAACACTAATTGAATTTGAAATTTGCACAGCTTCATTGTAAGCCTTCTGTCCATGATGTTTCCCAACAGGAATAATTCTGGGTCCTGTTATTTCTCGAGGGCTTGGCCTCGGTCTACCCAAAAGGGCCTCACTCTGGAGCATGACCAGGTTGAGTGCACATAGGTTCCTGCCTCTATGTGACACCTGAAACATTGTTCGAAAATTCCTTGTTTACCTTTATTCAATTTCTGCGACATGAGGTATAGTTGGTGAAGAAAGTTATACTGCACCAGTCTTTATCATGATATAATTATTGTGGTCATGCTGTCACAATACAGGTCTGACCAGCACAGTTTACCTATTGGAATACCTGGGGTCTGACTCCCATCTCTGCCTTGACCTCTGAAGCCCTGGTTTTTGACCCTCCACTTGGAACAGGGAATACATTGTCCAAAAAAAAATTTTGTGTTCCCATGAGTCTCCATGTCACTGCACTCCGGTAGGGCCATGGTTTGTCCCAATTTGTCCGTCAAGAAAGATAGTAGCAAAAGAATCTCCTATTTAACAAATCATATTTAATTCTTAACTGCTCAAATAACATGAGCTGCCCTCACTCATAACAGTCCTCGATATGCCTGATCCCCTTTTGGGACCAGTGTCCAGGTTCTTGTTGTCAATAGTCAATGGTATTGAATTGTTTTGAGTCAGTGGGGGGGGGGGTTCATGTTTGTAATCTTGAAAGTCAGCTCAGAATGCTGGTTTTTCTTCTCATCCTCCCTTTCCCCCCAATCCACCCCCATAGATGAAGAGCACAGGTGTTATCATAGATAAAGTTGTAGGTTCAAGTTCCAGTGCCTACTAGAATCCCTGCAAAGGCTGAGGATCCTGTGATATTGGTCTCTGAGAATGATGTCAGAACATAATTCAAGAGGGTGAACCCTCGCAAAATGTCAGGCCCTAATGGTGGACTTGGCAGGGTACTGAAAATCTGCACTAACCAACTAGCTGGAATGTTCACAGGCATTTTCATCCTCTCATTACTGTAGTCAAGGTTTTCCACCTGCTTCAAAAGAGCATCAATCATCCTGGTGCCTCAGATAAGTTCTGTGTGCTGCCTCAAAGACTATCGCCCAGTAGCACTAACTTCTACTGTGATTAAATGCTTTGAGAGGCTGGTCATGACCAGAATTAACATGTACCTTAGCAAAGATTTGGACCCACTGCAATTCACTTATCGTCACAATCGCTCCATAGCAGATCCAATATCGCTGGCTCTCCACTCAGTTCTGGATCACCTTGAAAACAGCATTTCCTACATCTGGCTGCACTTCATCAATGGCTACTCAGCCTTCAATACTATTATTCCTTTAGTGCTGGTCAGGAAGCTACAAACTCTGGGCTTCTGTACCCACCTCTGCAAATGGATCCCTGACTTTCTCATCAAAAGACCACAGTCATTACGAATTGGAAACAATGTCTCCTCTTCACTGATTATCACACAGGCACACCCCAAGAATAAGTGCTTATCCCACTGCTCTACTCATGACTGTAGCCAGGCACAATTCCAAAGCTATCTACATACTTGCCAATGACCCCACAGTTGTGGGCAGAATCACAAAACGGCAATGAGGAAGCAGACAAGAGGGAGCTAGATCAACTCTTTGAGTGGTGTCACAACAACTTAATCCGTGCAGTACAATGAAATTAGACGCCAACAGTGGCTGTTGCTTTAGACGCAGAGAAAGTCTTTGACGGGGAGAATTCAAATATTACAGAGGTTCAACCTCTGAACAGAGAGTTGGAGAGGATGACCAAGTGTAGGTTCTTGGGAGTCAGAATCTCGGAGGATCTTTCCTGGAACCAACACACCAATGGCATCATGAAGAAAGTCTCTACTTCCTCAGGAGTTTACGGAGGAGCTAGTGGAGTTGTTCAAGTGAATCGGTACGGACTTGAAGGGCCGACATGGCCTGTTTCCATGCTGTAAACGGTTATATGGTTATTAGCAAAACCAAGGAGATGATTGTAGACTTCAGGAGGAAGTCAGGGGAACATGAACCAGTCCTTATCAAGGGCTCAGTAGTGGAAAGGGCCAAGAACTTCAAATTCCTGGGTGTCAGCAACCTCTGCAAGTCCTGGAGCCTCCATGTTGATTCCATCATAAAGAATGCTCATAAGCAGCTATACTTTCTGTGATGTTTGAGGAGAATTGAT
The DNA here is from genome assembly GCF_036971445.1 of Narcine bancroftii. Classification (NCBI taxonomy): domain Eukaryota; kingdom Metazoa; phylum Chordata; class Chondrichthyes; order Torpediniformes; family Narcinidae; genus Narcine; species Narcine bancroftii. The sequence continues at coordinate 144,503,583 of NC_091469.1, forward strand.
ATGTTACAGAAGACTCGGAAAACTTCTTTAGGTGCACCGTAGAGTGGATTCTGGTTGGTTGCATCACTATCTGGTATGGAGGTGCCAAATCTCAGGACAAGAAAAGACTCCTTAACTCGGCCTGCAACATAACAGGCTCCAGACTTCACTCCGTTGAGGCAGTATCTTTAAAAAAAGAGCCTCTATTCTCAAAGACCCCCACCACCCAGGCCATGCCTCTTCACTCTGCTACCATCAGGAGAAACGGTACAGGAGCCTAAAGACGAGCCCTCAGTGGCACAAGGACTGCTTTTTCCCCACTGCCTTACTTTTCGTTCAGTATTCTTTTTATTATTGTTCTAAGATGACTATAACATGAATGTTTGCACTGTGATCCTGCCGCAAAACACCAAATTTTGTGACATGTTCATGACAATAAGTTCAGATTCTAATTTAGTTCTGAGCCCAGAGCACAAATTTTGGCTGATAGTCCAGTTCTCATTGCTGCTTAAAACCTTCACAATTAGAGAAATGAGTCATTAGATTTAGTTGAGAAATTTAGACGATTTTTCAGGTTGTGCAATCTGTAAGACAGGACATTTGTATTCAGAGAAATTTTGATAACAGTATAGTTTGAAAATGCAAGTTCAATCAACTTTGATTTGCAAATAATTGTTCCAAATAGTAAAACTCCAAATTCAAGGATACTTGATCTAGATCAAAATGTGTTTTGTGAAGTGTTGACCATGTCACTAGTGCAGGAGAAGGAATGTCCAGGTAATTCTGTGACTATTTTGGAGATTTTCTTAATTTTGTATTTGGTGCATCTACTGCCTTTTACTGTATGATATTTTTCTTATTCACTCTCTTGTTTATGGGGACGGGAGGGAACCCGCATGGCTGAAACTGTTGTACTGCAATCACTTCCTCCCACCACCACCCCCCCAAAATAAAATACATCATGGAGAGGCTTCAACTCACTGTGGAGCTTGAGAAGACTGGGGAGATTTGGTAAATGTGGTTAAAATGAAAGGATTTGGTGAAAGTTAAGAAAATGGTTCTGTTTGAAGGATAGAAGATATCCATTTAAGGTGGCTGCCAAAAAGAACCAGAAATAACATCTGAATTTGTGATTTAGAATGTATTCTGGATGTAATAATGACCTTCAGGATGGAATTGGTTCGGAAAAATTTACTGGGGAGTAAGGCTAATTGTTCTCGTTTTGAACAAAACTGTGCAAACTTAATGAGCTGAATAGTTCTGGAACCAAAAAAAAAGACTTGAAGTTGTCCTTGTCCCAGGCATTTATTTTTGCTGCTATCACACTTAGAAAAAAGCCTCTGATCTTTTGTTGGATTTTGTGTGTCCAGAACATCAATTGTCAATTCTCACCTTACTAAGATTTGCTTTGCCAGATGTTCCCATGGAACTGTCAAATAAATAATTTCAACTCAACCAAAGGCAAAAAGTATGTATTTAGCATAAATGATAAATTAGCATATTAAACCTCTTCATAAGAGAAGGCTAGGTTAGGATATAAGGCGGGAAGTTAAAATAATCTTTAAATTGCATGGGGGAAAATGGGAAGTAAAAAAAAACATGGGGGAAGTCTGTGATTGGATAATAAATAGGAGAACCTGAGGCCTTAACATTTCTTGCATAAGAAGTATATATTGCAATAACACAAGTTGCTTGCTGCGCATTTGGAGAACATCATATTGCTTTGGAGTGTTTTTATGCATGTCATCTGCACAATCGTGAAGACGGATGGATATGCAGTCGTGTTCAAATATGTTCACAGCGTGAATCCACTGACGATTAGAAGTGTGAGAGGAGAGTTGCTTGAAACTTGTAAAAAGTCTGAAGGGTCTTGATAGTGAATGTAGAAAGTTTGCTCAAAATAAAATAAAGGATTATGGAAGAAAGGCACTTGACTTCACCACCCCCCTCCCCCCCCCCTTGCCTCCCTCCAATCCCAAGGTAGATGCTTGCTATGTGGGTGAAAGGTCACTGAACATGGATGTGAACATGGATGTGAACATGGATGTGAACATGGATGTGAACATGGATGTGAACATGGATGTGAACATGGATGTGAACATGGATGTGAACATGGATGTGAACATGGATGTGAACATGGATGTGAACATGGATGTGAACATGGATGTGAACATGGATGTGAACATGGATGTGAACATGGATGTGAACATGGATGTGGACATGGATGTGGACATGGATGTGGACATGGATGTGGACATGGATGTGGACATGGATGTGGACATGGATGTGGACATGGATGTGGACATGGATGTGGACATGGATGTGGACATGGATGTGGACATGGATGTGGACATGGATGTGAACATGGATGTGAACATGGATGTGAACATGGATGTGAACATGGATGTGAACATGGATGTGAACATGGATGTGAACATGGATGTGAACATGGATGTGAACATGGATGTGAACATGGATGTGAACATGGATGTGAACATGGATGTGAACATGGATGTGAACATGGATGTGAACATGGATGTGAACATGGATGTGAACATGGATGTGAACATGGATGTGAACATGGATGTGAACATGGATGTGAACATGGATGTGAACATGGATGTGAACATGGATGTGAACATGGATGTGAACATGGATGTGAACATGGATGTGAACATGGATGTGAACATGGATGTGAACATGGATGTGAACATGGATGTGAACATGGATGTGAACATGGATGTGAACATGGATGTGAACATGGATGTGAACATGGATGTGAACATGGATGTGAACATGGATGTGAACATGGATGTGAACATGGAGTTGAGGTTGGAGTCAGATGAATGTCTTCAGAGAATAACTGTTTTATTGCTGAGTTAATCAAATATTTGGATATCACTTGTTTGAAAGGTCTGTGCTTTCACAGTCATTAAGTTGCCAGACAAATCACTCTTGCTAGAACTGAGATTATTGACTGATATTATGGGAAATTATTTGATTTACAACACTTCCATTTTAGAATCAAGGAGACCCCAATCTCCGTAATCTACATGAACTATTTCTCGTATCTTAAAAACTCTCAGTTAAGTCAGACATCAATAGTGAAAATGTCTGTCACCACTAACTTTGGGAGTGCACAATTTCATGATTGTAGGGTGTCCACTTTAGAACAGAAATGTGGAGAAATTTATTTTGCCAGAGGGTGCTAAATCGGTGAAATTTGTTGCCACAGGCAGTTGTGAGGCCAAGTCATTTGGTGTATTTAAAGGAGAAATTGATAACCTTTGATGGCCTGGCTAATCAAGAACATGGGGAGAAAGTCAGGCTGAGTGGGGAAAATAGATCAGCTCATGATTGAAGGCAGGGCAGACTCGATGGGCTGAATAGCCTATTAGTCTTCACATCAAACCTGGTTGAAAATAGTGATCTACTAGAGGGCAGAGGTTCATGCTCTTTTGTATGATTCTGAGACTTGAAGCTAACCCCCTTAAAGCACTGGAGATGCACCAAAATCCTCAATCTATTTCTAACTGAGAAAACTAGACCAACATCTTTTGCATTGCCCTAATTATACTCTGTCAGTTTTGTTGGGATGTCATGTCATTTGCCTGAGGTCGGACCACTGAAATGTACTGTATTCTTGAATCTTTTCTCATGATAGAGCACACATATGTTCTCAAAGGCTTTTAGGAAAAGGTGCAACATCCTTATTGAATCCTTGGAAAACCCTGTACCGTCATCACACTCAGTGGAGAAGAAGCATTTTGATTTGTTTTTGTACATAGGAAAAGTAGGTCCATTGGCCCATCGAGTCTGCTCCACCAGTCTAATCCATCCATCCTTCCACAATCTTCTTTCTTTGGCTTGGCTTCGCAGACGAAGATTAATGGAGGGGTAATGTCCACGTCAGCTGCAAGCTCGTTTGTGGCTGACAAGTCCGATGCGGGACAAGCAGACACGGTTGCAGGGGAAAATTGGTTGGTTGGGGTTGGGTGTTGGGTTTTTCCTCCTTTGTCTTTTGTGAGTGAGGTGGGTTCTGCGGTCTTCTTCAAAGGAGGTTGCTGCCCGCCGAAATGTGAGGCACCAAGATGCATGGTTTGAGGCGATATCAGCCCACCACATAACCCTCATTGCCCTGACTAATCAAATATCTTTCAATCTCTACCTTCAATACACCTAATGACCTCGCTTCCACAGTTGCCTGTGGCAAGAAGTTCCACAAATTTGCAACCCTCTAATTAAAATTTTTTTTCCGTGTCTCTGTATTTAATTGACACCATTTTATCCTGAGGTTATGCTGTCTTGTCTGATAATCCCCTACCATAGGAAACATTCTTGCCAAATCTACTTTGTGCTGGCCTTCCAGCATTCAAAATGCCTCTGAGGTCCCCCCTCATCCTTCTACACTCCGAGTACAGTCCAAGAGCCAACAGTCATTACTTATAAATACTAACCTTTTCATTCCTGGTATCATTCTAATAAATCTTCTCTGTACCCTTTCCAATGCCAGCACGGCTTTTCTCAAATAAGACTCCCAAAACTGTACACAGTTATGCCAAGTGAGGGCTCACCAGTGCTTTATAAAGTCTCAACATTGCATCCCTACTCTTGTATGCTATTCCTCTAGAAATAAATGCCAACATTGCGTTCACTTTCTTCACCAATCTGAAGGTCAACCTTCAGGGTATCCTTCCATTGATGTTCTGACTTCCCCATTAGTGTGCTTTTCCAATTGACTACAGCCAGTACCTCTCTCATGTAACAGTTATTTCCTTTACTCCACTGATATACTGGCACTGGCTTCTGCCTCAGCTTTTCAAATTTCAAAGTGAGCTCAATCATATTGTGAAAGAATTTTGGATATGTATTGGGAGTGCAAATGGCCGAAGGAATGCACCACTTCCCAAGTTACACATTTCACTTGCTCTGCCAAGCACTTTCAGTTTCACCTGTGACAGAGTCTGTGCATCTCTCATTGATTTTATCATTCATTTCCGAACTGGGCTACAAGTACATCCTCCATTGATGATAGGATTTCACAGCTTCACAACTGATTCTTCCACTTCACCATGAATCCTTCTTGGCTCTTTGGATTTGCTTGGTTTTCCTCCGAGTGCTCTGGTTTCCTCCCACCCTGTCAATTGGGTATAATTGAGTGGCTCAGGCTCGTGGCTGAAAGGACCTGTTACCATGCTGACTGTCAAATTAAAAAAAAATTATAATTTAAAGAATCTATGAAATTGTTTTTTGAGGTGGCTGATGTGAGTTTTTAGATTTAAAGATACAGCACAGTAACTGGCTCTTCCAGCCCACATCTCTTTGCTGCCCACAAATACACCAATGTGACCAATTAATCTACTAACCTGTACATCTTTGGAACATGGAAGGAAACCAGAACACCCAGGGAAAGGTCACGCAGACATGAACAAACTCCATACGGACAAAGCCAGATACGAAGCTGGTTTGCTGGCGTTGTCATGTCTTTATGCTAACCTACTGACAGGAGTGTGGGTATGACATACCCACACTCCTGTTCGGCTCCGAATCATGGGTCCTCTACCGGCACCACCTACGGCTCCTAGAACGCTTCCACCAGCGTTGTCTCCGCTCCATCCTCAACATCCATTGGAGCGCTCACACCCCTAACGTCGAGGTACTTGAGATGGCAGAGGTCGACAGCATCGAGTCCACGCTGCTGAAGATCCAGCTGCGCTGGATGGGTCACGTCTCCAGAATGGAGGACCATCGCCTTCCCAAGATCGTATTATATGGCGAGCTCTCCACTGGCCACCGTGACAGAGGTGCACCAAAGAAAAGGTACAAGGACTGCCTAAAGAAATCTCTTGGTGCCTGCCACATTGACCACCGCCAGTGGGCTGATAACGCCTCAAACCGTGCATCTTGGCGCCTCACAGTTTGGCGGGCAGCAGCCTCCTTTGAAGAAGACCGCAGAGCCCACCTCACTGACAAAAGGCAAAGGAGGAAAAACCCAACACCCAACCCCAACCAACCAATTTTCCCTTGCAACCGCTGCAATCGTGTCTGCCTGTCCCGCATCGGACTGGTCAGCCACAAACGAGCCTGCAGCTGACGTGGACTTTTTACCCCCTCCATAAATCTTCGTCCGCGAAGCCAAGCCAAAGAAGATGCTAACCTACTAACCTGTATATCTTTGGAATATACAAGGAAACCAGAACACCCGGGGAAAGGTCACGCAGACATGAACAAACTCCGTACGGACAAAGCCAGATACGAACCTGGTTCGCTGGCGTTGTCATGTCGTTATGCTAACCTACTAACCTGTACATCTTTGGAACACACAAGGAAACCAGAACACCCGGGGAAAGCTCACGCAGACATGAACAAACTCCGTACGGACAAAGCCAGATACGAACCTGGTTCGCTGGGATTGTCATGTCGTTATGCTAACTGTTCTACATTTTCACACTTGGATCAAGAAGTACTTGATGGACAATGTGAATTGTTATTGTAGGGGTGGATTCCTTCTTTGAATATGCAGGGCTTTTGAGTGCTTCCCTATAAGACCTTTATTCTTTAATGACACCAGAATGTTCATTTTCACATCATTAGATTTTTTTTTTGTTTTCAAACAATTCTTAGTGAAATATTTACTGCAATTATTCTCTTGATTTTTTAAAAATTTGGCTCTAACTTTTGGAGTGTGTGTTTGGAAAGAATCCCAGCAAGATTGAATTTCTGCTAGCCTCCATAAAGTGCCTTTCTCTAGTTAATAAAGAAACACAAAAGCTGCAAATGTTTTAATCATGAGCAAACTTGACTTGTTACATTTTTGTCTCTTTAGACTTCAGCTGCATTGTCTCCTTTCCATTTTATAGCATGCACCTTGTGGTTGTGTAAAGTCCTTCTATATTGTACATGTGGGTATGATTGTTGTTGCACCCTTGTGGACGCTACATTGTTTCTGTAAAGCACAATTGTGCACTGATAATGGAAAGTATCTTCTTCTGGAAGACGATTAGCTCAGATTCATGGGATTAAAGCATGTTTGGTGGCTGTGAGGATTGACTAAAATAAATTTGGGAGATTTCATCACAGATCTTTACAAAGTGCTTTTTAAAGTGAGAGGAATCCTCTCTTATTGAGGAACAACATTCAAGATTCAATTTATTTTCATAGTAATCTTCTTCTTTCTTTGGCTTGGCTTCGCGGACGAAGATTTCTTTGGCTTGGCTTCGCGGACGAAGATTTATGGAGGGGGTAAAAAGTCCACGTCAGCTGCAGGTTCGTTTGTGGCTGACAAGTCCGATGCGGGACAGGCAGACACGATTGCAGCGGTTGCAAGGGAAAATTGGTTGGTTGGGGTTGGGTGTTGGGTTTTTCCTCCTTTGCCTTTTGTCAGTGAGGTGGGCTCTGCGGTCTTCTTCAAAGGAGGTTGCTGCCTGCCAAACTGTGAGGCGCCAAGATGCACGGTTTGAGGCGTTATCAGCCCACTGGCGGTGGTCAATGTGGCAGGCACCAAGAGATTTTTTTAGGCAGAAATGTCCACGTCAGCTGCAGGCTCGTTGGTGGCTGTCAAGTCTGATGCGGGACAGGCAGACACGGTTGCAGGGGAGCGGCTATGTCGATGTCAAGTCTGAGGAGTTCATGTGCAATGAGGGCAGACCGACGTTCAGGCCGGTGGCTGTCAGCCTTGTCTAGCATGGTTCTGATGTTCCAGCATGCTAGCTTGAGTTTGTGAGCATCTTTTGAGGGGGAGGACGTGGAGGGGGAGGACGCGGAGGGGGAGGACGCGGAGGGGGAGGACGCGGAGGGGGAGGACGCGGAGGGGGAGGACGCGGAGGGGGAGGACGCGGAGGGGGAGGACGCGGAGGGGGAGGACGCGGAGGGGGAGGACGCGGAGGGGGAGGACGCGGAGGGGGAGGACGCGGAGGGGGAGGACGCGGAGGGGGAGGACGCGGAGGGGGAGGACGCGGAGGGGGAGGACGCGGAGGGGGAGGACGCGGAGGGGGAGGACGCGGAGGGGGAGGACGCGGAGGGGGAGGGCGCGGAGGGGGAGGGCGCGGAGGGGGAGGGCGCGGAGGGGGAGGGCGCGGAGGGGGAGGGCGCGGAGGGGGAGGGCGCGGAGGGGGAGGGCGCGGAGGGGGAGGGCGCGGAGGGGGAGGGCGCGGAGGGGGAGGGCGCGGAGGGGGAGGGCGCGGAGGGGGAGGGCGCGGAGGGGGAGGGCGCGGAGGGGGAGGGCGCGGAGGGGGAGGGCGCGGAGGGGGAGGGCGCGGAGGGGGAGGGCGCGGAGGGGGAGGGCGCGGAGGGGGAGGGCGCGGAGGGGGAGGGCGCGGAGGGGGAGGGCGCGGAGGGGGAGGGCGCGGAGGGGGAGGGCGCGGAGGGGGAGGGCGCGGAGGGGGAGGGCGCGGAGGGGGAGGGCGCGGAGGGGGAGGGCGCGGAGGGGGAGGGCGCGGAGGGGGAGGGCGCGGAGGGGGAGGGCGCGGAGGGGGAGGGCGCGGAGGGGGAGGGCGCGGAGGGGGAGGGCGCGGAGGGGGAGGGCGCGGAGGGGGAGGGCGCGGAGGGGGAGGGCGCGGAGGGGGAGGGCGCGGAGGGGGAGGGCGCGGAGGGGGAGGGCGCGGAGGGGGAGGGCGCGGAGGGGGAGGGCGCGGAGGGGGAGGGCGCGGAGGGGGAGGGCGCGGAGGGGGAGGGCGCGGAGGGGGAGGGCGCGGAGGGGGAGGGCGCGGAGGGGGAGGGCGCGGAGGGGGAGGGCGCGGAGGGGGAGGGCGCGGAGGGGGAGGGCGCGGAGGGGGAGGGCGCGGAGGGGGAGGGCGCGGAGGGGGAGGGCGCGGAGGGGGAGGGCGCGGAGGGGGAGGGCGCGGAGGGGGAGGGCGCGGAGGGGGAGGGCGCGGAGGGGGAGGGCGCGGAGGGGGAGGGCGCGGAGGGGGAGGGCGCGGAGGGGGAGGGCGCGGAGGGGGAGGGCGCGGAGGGGGAGGGCGCGGAGGGGGAGGGCGCGGAGGGGGAGGGCGCGGAGGGGGAGGGCGCGGAGGGGGAGGGCGCGGAGGGGGAGGGCGCGGAGGGGGAGGGCGCGGAGGGGGAGGGCGCGGAGGGGGAGGGCGCGGAGGGGGAGGGCGCGGAGGGGGAGGGCGCGGAGGGGGAGGGCGCGGAGGGGGAGGGCGCGGAGGGGGAGGGCGCGGAGGGGGAGGGCGCGGAGGGGGAGGGCGCGGAGGGGGAGGGCGCGGAGGGGGAGGGCGCGGAGGGGGAGGGCGCGGAGGGGGAGGGCGCGGAGGGGGAGGGCGCGGAGGGGGAGGGCGCGGAGGGGGAGGGCGCGGAGGGGGAGGGCGCGGAGGGGGAGGGCGCGGAGGGGGAGGGCGCGGAGGGGGAGGGCGCGGAGGGGGAGGGCGCGGAGGGGGAGGGCGCGGAGGGGGAGGGCGCGGAGGGGGAGGGCGCGGAGGGGGAGGGCGCGGAGGGGGAGGGCGCGGAGGGGGAGGGCGCGGAGGGGGAGGGCGCGGAGGGGGAGGGCGCGGAGGGGGAGGGCGCGGAGGGGGAGGGCGCGGAGGGGGAGGGCGCGGAGGGGGAGGGCGCGGAGGGGGAGGGCGCGGAGGGGGAGGGCGCGGAGGGGGAGGGCGCGGAGGGGGAGGGCGCGGAGGGGGAGGGCGCGGAGGGGGAGGGCGCGGAGGGGGAGGGCGCGGAGGGGGAGGGCGCGGAGGGGGAGGGCGCGGAGGGGGAGGGCGCGGAGGGGGAGGGCGCGGAGGGGGAGGGCGCGGAGGGGGAGGGCGCGGAGGGGGAGGGCGCGGAGGGGGAGGGCGCGGAGGGGGAGGGCGCGGAGGGGGAGGGCGCGGAGGGGGAGGGCGCGGAGGGGGAGGGCGCGGAGGGGGAGGGCGCGGAGGGGGAGGGCGCGGAGGGGGAGGGCGCGGAGGGGGAGGGCGCGGAGGGGGAGGGCGCGGAGGGGGAGGGCGCGGAGGGGGAGGGCGCGGAGGGGGAGGGCGCGGAGGGGGAGGGCGCGGAGGGGGAGGGCGCGGAGGGGGAGGGCGCGGAGGGGGAGGGCGCGGAGGGGGAGGGCGCGGAGGGGGAGGGCGCGGAGGGGGAGGGCGCGGAGGGGGAGGGCGCGGAGGGGGAGGGCGCGGAGGGGGAGGGCGCGGAGGGGGAGGGCGCGGAGGGGGAGGGCGCGGAGGGGGAGGGCGCGGAGGGGGAGGGCGCGGAGGGGGAGGGCGCGGAGGGGGAGGGCGCGGAGGGGGAGGGCGCGGAGGGGGAGGGCGCGGAGGGGGAGGGCGCGGAGGGGGAGGGCGCGGAGGGGGAGGGCGCGGAGGGGGAGGGCGCGGAGGGGGAGGGCGCGGAGGGGGAGGGCGCGGAGGGGGAGGGCGCGGAGGGGGAGGGCGCGGAGGGGGAGGGCGCGGAGGGGGAGGGCGCGGAGGGGGAGGGCGCGGAGGGGGAGGGCGCGGAGGGGGAGGGCGCGGAGGGGGAGGGCGCGGAGGGGGAGGGCGCGGAGGGGGAGGGCGCGGAGGGGGAGGGCGCGGAGGGGGAGGGCGCGGAGGGGGAGGGCGCGGAGGGGGAGGGCGCGGAGGGGGAGGGCGCGGAGGGGGAGGGCGCGGAGGGGGAGGGCGCGGAGGGGGAGGGCGCGGAGGGGGAGGGCGCGGAGGGGGAGGGCGCGGAGGGGGAGGGCGCGGAGGGGGAGGGCGCGGAGGGGGAGGGCGCGGAGGGGGAGGGCGCGGAGGGGGAGGGCGCGGAGGGGGAGGACGCGGAGGGGGAGGACGTGGTCGGCCTCCCCTCTCGGGTCGGTCGGTCCATACTGCCCGGACCGGGACCGAGGCCGCCGCTTCTCTCCCTGTGACCGGACTGGGGCCGCCGCCTCCAACTCTCTGCCCGGATCAGGGCCTCCGCCTACCTCACTCGACCGAGGCCAGGGCCGCCGCCTCCTCCCCCTTGCTCCTGCCCGGATTGGGGCCGCCGCCGCCTACCCTCAGCCCGGACAGGGGCCGAGGCCGCCGCTGCTCTCCCTGTGTCCAGACTGGGGCCGCCGCCTAAAACAGTGTTAAATTGCATAAAATTTATTTTTGCCTGCTGCAAGGCAGACAGATTCACCACCAGCAGGAATTGCCTAATGCCTCTTGCATTCAGTCTTGCAGTCACTCAGAGAGAACCAGAGAGTCCCCCCAGAGTCACTGAGTCCATAACAGGATAGTTAGAGGTAAGTGGAAGCCTTGGAGGAAAAAAAGGACCTTTGGGTGGTGAGACAATGTGAAGGAAAATCCTAAGGGGTTCTAGAGGTCTACTGTTTTAAGAACAAAAGGATATTAAGGGACAAAATTGGTCCCTATTAAAGATCAGAGTGCTTGGTTTTCTATGAAACCAAAAGAAATGGAGAGATCATTTTTTTTATTTCGTCAGTATTCACTCAGGAAATAGGCACAGAGTGTGGGAAATAAGAAAAGTAAGTAGTGAAGTCATGGAACCTCTACAAATTAAAGAGGAGGAAGTGCTTGCTGTCTAAAAGCAAATAAGGGTGGATAAATCCCCAGGTCCTGACAAGATACTCCCTCAGGCCTTGAGGGAGACTATTATAGAAATTGCATGGGCCCTGGCAGAAATATTTAAAATGTCCTTAGCCATGGGTGTGATGCCGGAGGACCGGAGGGTCACTCACATTGTTCTGTTTTTTTTTGAAAAAAAAGGTCAAAAAATAACCCAGTAAATTATAGACCGCTGAACCTGACATCAATACTGTATTAGGTAAATTATTGGAAGGTGTTCAAAGAGATCTGATATACAATTATTTGGATAGCCAGAAACTGATTAGAGATAGTCTACATGGATTTGCGCATGGTGGATTCTGTTTAACCAATCTAGTAGAGTTTTTTCGAGGAGGATACTAGGAAAGCTGATGAAGGAAAACCAGTGGATGATGTCTACTTGGACTTTCATAAGGCTTTTGACAAGGTCCCACATGGCAGGTTAGTCAGGAAGATTCCGATGCTGGGTATTCATGGTAAAGTAGTGAACTGGATTGACAATGGCTGGATGGGAGAAGCCAGAGAGGAGTGGTGGATGATTGCTTCTCAGACTGGAGGCCTGTGACTAGTGGTATGCCTCAGGGATCGGTGCTGGGTCCATTGTTTTATGTCAGTAATATCAATGATCTGGATGATAATGTAGTAAATTGCATCAGCCCGTTGGCGGGTGACACTAAGATTGGAGATATTGGGGACAGTGAAGAAGGTTTACAAAGCTAGCAGAGTGATCTGCTCCAGCTGGTAAAATGGGCTGAAAAATAGAAGATGGAATTTAATACAGAGAAGTATGAGGAGTTGCATTTTGGAGGAACAAACCAAGAAAGGACATACATGGTGAATGGTAGGGCACTGAGAAGTGCAGTAGAACAGAGGGATCTGGGAATATAGATACATAATTCCCTGAAAGTGGTGTCACAGGTGGATAGGTTGTACAGAAGAACTTTTGGCATATTGGGCTTCATGATCAAAATATTGAGTACAAGAGTTGGGATGTTATGATAAAGTTGTACAAGACATTGGTGAGGCCAAATTTAGAGTATTGTGTGCCATTTTGGTCACCTAACTACAGGAAATGTATCAATAAGATAGAAAGAAATGTTGAGAAGATTTACTAGGATGTTGTCTAGACTTCAGGAACTGAGTTACAGGGAAAGGTTAAACAGGTTAGGACTTTATTCCCTGGAATGTAGAATAATGAGGGGAGATTTGATAGAGGTATTTAAAATTATGAGGGGGATAGACAGAGTAAATGAAGATAGGCTTTTTCCACTGAGGCTAGGTGAGACACAAACTACAGGACATGGTTTAACCATATAACAGTTTATGGCATGGCAACAGGCCATCTTGGCCCTTCAAGTCCACACCGGTTCACACAAGCAACTCTGCTAGATCCCCCCCACTTATTCTCCGGCCATAATGTTCCAAACCCCTCCTATCCATGTATATATCCAGCCTCCTCTTAAGTGAAAGAATTGACTCTGCCTCAACTATTACCTCCGGAAGATTATTCCATTCAGCCACCACTCTCTGAGAGAAGAAGCATCCTCTAATGTTTCTCCTAAAATTTTGCCCCCTTACCCTCAACTTGTGTCCTCTTGTTTCAACCTCCCCTGCTCTCAGGGGGAATAGTCTATTTGCATCTAGTCTATCTATTCCCTTCATAATTATAAACACCTCTATCAAATTCCTTCTCAATTGTCTACATTCCAATGAATAAAGTCCTAGCCTCTTCAATCTTTCTCTTTAGGTATTTTAAGGGTAGTTTTAGGGAAGAGCAAGGAGGGGCGTAAAGTTGAGGTTCTGGATTGGAGAAGAGCAAATTTCGAAGGAATAAGAATGGATTTGGGGAGTATTGAGTGGAACAGGATATTTTCAGGTAAGGATGTAAATGAAAAATGGAAGATATTCAAAAAGAAATTTTGAGGGTACAGAGTAGATATGTCCCAGTGAGGATCAAAGGAAAGGCTGGAAGTCATAGGGAGGCTTGATTTTCGAGGAATATTGGAAATTTGGTTAGGAGAAAAAGGGAGGTGTACAAGAGGTATAAAGAGCAGGGAGCTGAGAATTTGAAGGAGGATTACAAGGAGTGTAGAAGGAATCTTAAGAAAGAAATTAGAAAGGCCAAAAAAAGGCACGAAGAGGCTTTGGAAGACAGAGTAAAAATAAATCCAAAGGGTTTCTATTGGTACATTAAAAGTAAAAGATTAGTGAGGGATAAAATTGGACCCCTTGTAGATAGCGAGGGTAGGGTGAGTGAGAAGTCAGAGGAAATGGGGGAAATTTTGAATGATTTCTTTGCCTCGGTATTCACTAGGGAAAAAAATATTGAACCTGTTGAAGTAAAGAAAAATAGTGGGGAGGTCATGAGGCATATAAGGATAACCGAGGAGGTAGAGATGGCTGTGTTGAAAAAGATAAAGGTGGATAAATCTCCGGGACTGGACAAAATATTCCCAAGGACACTCAGGGAGGCTTGTGGACAGACTGTGGGGCCATTGACAGAGATATTTAGGATGTCACTGGCCACGGGGGTAGTGCCAAAGGATTGGAGGGTGGCGCATGTAGTTCTGCTGTTTAAGAAAGGGTCCAAATGTAAACCTGGGAATTGGCCCGTGAGTCTGACGTCTGTGGTGGACAAGTTGATGGAAAATGTTCTGAGGGATGGAATTTACAAATATTTAGAGGTACAGGGATTGATAGGGAGTAATCAGCATGGTTTTGTCAGGGGTAGATCATGCTTGACAAACCTGATTGAGTTTTTCGAGGGGGTTACAAAAAAGGTTGATGAAGGGAAAGCTGTGGATGTTGTCTATTTAGACTTTAGTAAAGCTTTTGACAAAGTTCCCCACAGGAAGTTAGGAAAAAAGGTGGAGGCATTAGGTATAAATAAGGAGGTAGTGAAATGGATTCAGCAATGGTTGGATGGGAGGTGTCAGAGAGTAGTGGTAGAAAATTGTTTGTCCACTTGGAGGCCGGTGACTAGTGGAGTTCCTCAGGGATCGGTCCTGGGACCACTATTGTTTGTTATATATATTAACGATCTGGAAGTAGGGGTGGAGAATTTGATAAGCAAGTTTGCAGATGATACAAAGATTGGTGGTGTTGTGGACAGTGAGGAAGATTACCGTAGATTAAAAGTGATTTAGGAAGGCTGGATGTGTGGGCTGAGAAATGGCTGATGGAATTTAATACAGATAAGTGTGAGGTGTTACATTTTGGAAAGGCAAATCTAAATAGGTCATATGTATTAAATGGTAGGCTATTGAGATGTGCAGAGCAACAAAGGGATTTAGGAGTGATGGTAAATAGTACCCTCAAGGCTGATACTCAGGTAGATGGTGTGATGAAGAAGGCATTTGGAATGTTGGCCTTCAGAAATCGGAGTATTGAATTCAAGAGTAGGGAGGTTATGATGAAATTGTACAAGGCATTGGTGAGGCCAAATTTGGAGTACTATATACAGTTTTGGTCACCAAATTATAGGAAAGATATAAACAAAATAGAGAGAGTGCAGAGAAGGTTCACGAGAATGTTGACAGGATTTCAAGGTTTGAGTTACAGGGAAAGGTTGTGCAGACTGGGGCTTTTTTCTCTGGAGCGTAGAAGATTGAGAGGGGACTTGATAGAGGTGCTTAAGATTTTAAAAGGGACAGACAGAGTAAATGTGGATAGGCTTTTTCAATAAAGAGTGGGGGAGATTCAAACTAGAGGACATGGTTTAAGATTGAAGGGGGAAAATTATAAGGGGAACATGAGGGGAAATTTCTTTACGCAAAGGGTGGTAGGGATGTCGAATGAGCTTCCGGCAGACGTGGTTGAGGGGGGATCATTGGTTACATTTAAGGAAAGACTGGATAGTTACATGGAGAGGAGAGGACTGGAGGGGTATGGACCGGGTCCTGGTCAGTGGGACTAGGAGGGTGGGGATTTGTTACGGCATGGACTAGTAGGGCTGAACTGGCCTGTTCTGTGCTGTAAGTGGTTATATGGTAAGCCAGGCAACATCCTGGTAAATCTTCTCTGCACCCTCTCCACCTTATTTATATCCTTCCTATAATTTGGAGACAAGAACTGAACACAATACTCCAAACCTGGCCTCACCAATGCCTTAAAGAGTCACACCATCACTTCCCAGCTGCTATACTCTATGCTATGTTTTATGAAGGCTAACTTACCAAATGCCTTCTTAACCACCCTGTCAACATGGGAATCCACCTTCAAGGATCGCTGCACCATATCTCCAAGATCTCTTTGTTCTGTGCATTCCCCAATGTCCTCCCCTTTACTACATATGTTCTATTTTAATTTTTCCGAAATGAAGCACCTCACAATTCTCTACATTAAATTTCATCTGCCATCTTTCAGCCCAAGTTTCCAGACAAACCAATCCCTCTGTAGTCCCCGGAAACCTTCCTCGCTATCACACTCCCCAAATTTTCGTATCATCTGTGCATTTATTTACCCAGTTAACCACCTCATCATCAAAATCATTAATATAAATTATGAACAACAGGGGACCTAGCACCGATCCTTGAGGCATGCCGCTCGTCGCAGGCTTCCATCCTGACAGACAGTTGTCCACCATGACACTGCTGTCTCTCCTCCACCTCTGAACCCATCTTACTATTTCTCTATTAATCCCTAGTGACTGAAACTTCTTTACTTATCAAAAGCTTTGCTAAAATCCAGATAGACTACATCACCTGCCCTACCTTCATTCACCTTTCTTGTCACTTCTTTGAAAAACTCAACAATGTTCATCAAACATGACTTCCCCTTTACAAACCCATGCTGGGTGCTCCTGATCAATCCCTGCCTAACCAGATATTTATACACTCCATCTCTAAGAATCCCCTCCATAACTTTCTCTACCACCGAAGTCAAGCTTGGCTGACATCTCGTGCCTTTTTTAAACAATTGAACTACATTAGCAACCGTTCAATCCTGTGGTACCACGCCCTCCTCCAGTGATTGTTAAAAAATCACTGACATTGCCTCCGTTATTTGCCTTAATGTCCTGGGGAAAATCCTATTAGGACCAGGAGACATCCACTTTTACTGACCCTAGAAGCTCCAAAACCCTCTCTTGGTGGCCTATAATATACCCCTATATTTGTACCTCACCTTTCTTATTTTTAGTTCAACCCACAGAGCTTCCCGCAATGAGTCCTCTAGTCGAAGAGTGAGAGGGGAAATGTTTAGGGGGAAGATGAGAGCAAATTCTTCTCACGGAGAGTGGTGTGAATGTAGAATGAGCTTCCAGTTGAAGTGGTGAATGGGGGCTCAATTTTAACACTAAAGAAGTATTTGGACAGGTATATGGATGGGAAAGGTAAGGAGGGCTATGGTCTGGCTGCAGATCAGTAGGGTGGCAAAAAAAAAGGTTTGTCACAGACTACAAGGGCCAAAAGGGCCTGTTTCTGTGTTGTAATATTCTGTGGTTCCATGGATGTTATTAATTTCTATCTGAAGTAGCATTTATTTATTCAGATGCTACATGTCTAGTGTTACCTGCTCTTGTTCATATTACTGACCCATGACTGCATCGCTAGTTTCAGCTCCAACAGTGTCATCAAGTTTTCAGATGATACAGTAGTTGGCCTCATCAAAATCATTGGGTTGCACTACAGAGAACAGGTGGAAAATCTCATGATGTGTGAGATTAACAACCTGAATCTCAATGTGGACGAGACGAAGGAGATGATTGTGGACTTCAGGAGGACCCTGAATGACCACCCTCCACTGCATATCAACAACTCTAGTGGAGAGCATCAAATTCTTTGGAGTTCACTTAACGTGTGTCAGGAAGGCGCAACATCGACTGCACTTGCTGAGAAGATTGAAACAGGCAAGCCAACTGCCCATCATTGTGTCAGACTTCTACAGGCGCTCAATTGATAATGTCCTAGCCAGCTGCATCACAGTGTGGTATGGTTACTGCAGAGAAATGGATCAAAGGTCAATCCACAGGACCATAAGAGCAGCAGAGGGGATCACTGGAATCTACCCCCCCCCCCCAACCATCTACATGATCTATCGGAGTCATCATCTAAAGAGGGCACATAAAATCATGGAAGACCTATTATGCTCCACACTGTGTTTCAGCTGCTCCCATTGGGAAAGCGGTACAGGAGTATCAGAGCCAGTACCACCAGGCTGAGGGACAGCAATGAGAATGCTGAATGACCAAAGGAACTGCTCACACTAACCATCCAAGACTCCCGTATTCACGAAACAAAACTTTTAAAAAATTTCTAAATAACTTGTCCTGCATATGTATTGTTTGTCTGTATGTGTGTTACATCTGTTTGTGTGTCTGCATGTTTTGCACCGAAGACCGGAATACACTTTTTCGTTGGTTTGCACTGTGCAATCAGATGACAATAGACTTGACTTTATTTCCCAGTGTCATGGAAATTAACCTCTTGGAAACCATGGTTTCAGACTTTCAATCTCTGCTGCATACTGACTCTAAAATCTACTTCTACAAGCATTTGTACAGAGAAACAAACAAGCTTTTACTGAAATATGATTGCATCATTTAATTAAAAACTTTGCAAAATATCTAGACCTGATTACAGTTTTTTTAAAATTAAAACCTTAGTTTTGTCTAATTGTAAGAAAAGCTCCTCATTAACCACTGCTAGCATCCTTGATGACAGTCAAGGCTACAACTTGGCTTCCAAATAATGTCTCACTGAACACAATTAGTCAGGTTCAGGTGCTGAAATAAAGAGCTTTTTTTTGTTATTCGGGACTGAAATGTTAAGTATTGCCTGTACACACGCGAGGCCAAGGGTCATATGCCGTCCTGAAGCTCGTTACCTAGATATTGTACCTTTGCCAAAATTAGAGTTTTTCTTGCGAAAAATGATGGCTTTTTTCCTAAATAGTTTTAACAAGGCAAGAGAATCTCAGCCAGGTCATGCTAAGCCACCCTGAAGGTAGTCAGCATACTAAATAGCTTAGAATCTGCAGAAAGCTGCAGGCTTTCTGAATCCTGTTGAAAGGCCATGGCATAAACAGCAGGACTCTCAGTGTACTGTTGAGGCATTCCGATCCAAGTATATTGTTTGCTGTGATAAGTGAAGGCAAACATGTACTGGTTGAATTGGTCAAGAGGTAAGGATAAAAAGCTGGGTACAAATCAACTGCTGTAAAAACAACAGCTTCAGCAAGGATAGCAGAAAGTATAACATTAGTGTCGGAAACCATTGAAGCGATTGGGCACAATTAATCGTGCAAAGGTCTTGCACAAATTGCCACTCATTCTTTTTCCTTGGATTAAGGGTGGGCAAGAAAGGAGTATTTCATGAACTTTGAGTGCTCATGGATCACTGCCTGGTTTATCAAAGCATTAATCACAGTAGAAATGCAAACAAACAACACAATCCCTTTCAATAATAGTATATAATGTGCAGAGTCTATTTTTCCCCCTATCTCTCTCCCCTCCCTCCATACCTTAATACAACAAAGAAAAGATTATATAAATTAAACAAATACAAGAACCAAATATCAGTAACAACACAAACCCAGAAGGGAACAAGAAAAACCCAAAGAGCCTAAAATAAGATACAGAACAAAATACAAGAGACCATCATCTGCGCCACAGCCCACTTCGTGGATCTCAATCATTTCACTGCTGGCACGGATTGTTGCATTTTCTTTATTCAGAAGGGGTATAATTGTATCTGTGTACCAACGTGTTATAGATAGGGTTCCCACACCCTAACCAATGTGCCATATTTCTTCCTTTAATTGTACATGATTTTCTCTAGGGGAATACAACTCTGTATTTCCATATTCCATTGTGTAATATTTAGTTGGGAGTCAGACTTCCACATGACCACTGTTCACTTCCTGGCTACTAACAATGTGATCTTCACAAACTGAATTTTATATCTGGAGAGTTTAAAGCTCATGTCCATAATGTTTCCCAGAAGGTACAATTCCAAATTTTGTGGATTTTGGCAGGCGGGCGGGCCGGTGAGCGGCAGCGCAACTTGGGCGGCTGGGCGAGCCAGCCAGCGCAACTTGGGTGGGCGAGTGGCAGCCCAACTTGGGTGGGCGAGTGGCAGCCCAACTTGGGTGGGCGAGTGGCAGCCCAACTTGGGTGGGCGAGTGGCAGCGCAACTTGGGTGGGCGAGTGGCAGCCCAACTTGGGTGGGCGAGTGGCAGCGCAACTTGGGTGGGCGAGTGGCAGCGCAACTTGGGTGGGCGAGTGGCAGCGCAACTTGGGTGGGCGAGTGGCAGCGCAACTTGGGTGGGCGAGTGGCAGCGCAACTTGGGTGGGCGAGTGGCAGCGCAACTTGGGTGGGCGAGTGGCAGCGCAACTTGGGTGGGCGAGTGGCAGCGCGACTCATGCGAGTGAGTGGTAGACGGCAGTGCGACTCAGGCGGCTGAGAGGAGGGGGGCTCGTGAGAGATGACATCGCGACTTGGGCAGGTGGGGGGGTCGTATTATACATGGGGGTAACATTTTCCCCCTTTTTCTCCTCAAAAATGAGGGGGGTGTCACATTAGACACGGAACGCACAAATATTTACAGTACCCACCTCAATTCCGATACCATATCACCACTTACAGCACAGAACAGGCCAGTTCGGCCCTACTAGTCCATGCCGTAACAAATCCCCACCCTCCTAGTCCCACTGACCAGGACCCGGTCCATACCCCTCCAGTCCTCTCCTCTCCATGTAACTATCCAGTCTATCCTTAAATGTAACCAATGATCCCGCCTCAACCACATCTGCCAGAAGCTCATTCCACATCCCTACCATCCTTTGCGTAAATAAATTTTCCGCTCATGTTCCCCTTATAATTTTACCCCTTTAATCTTAAACCATGTCCTCTAGTTTGAATCTCCCCCACTCTTAATTGAAAAAGCCTATCCACATTTACTCTGTCTGTCCCTTTTAAAATCTTAAACACCTCTATCAAGTCCCCCCTCAATCTTCTACGCTCTAGAGAAAAAAGCCCCAGTCTTCATAACCTTTCCCTGTAACTCAAACCTTGAAATCCTGTCAACATTCTCGTGAACCTTCTCTGCACTCTCTCTATTTTGTTTATATCTTTCCTATAATTTGGTGACCAAAACTGTATACAGTACTCCAAATTTGGCCTCACCAATGCCTTGTACAATTTCATCATAACCTCCCTACTCTTGAATTCAATTCTCTGATTTATGAAGGCCAACATTCCAAATGCCTATCAACCTTGAGGGTACTATTTACCATCACTCCTAAATCCCTTTGTTGCTCTGCACATCTCAATAGCCTACCATTTAATGCATATGACCTATTTAGATTTGCCTTTCCAAAATGTAACACCTCACACTTATCTGTATTAAATTCCATCAGCCATTTCTCAGCCCACACTTCCAGCCTTCCTAAATTACCTTTTAATCTACGGTAATCTTCCTCACTGTCCACAACACCACCAATCTTTGTATCATCCGCAAACTTGCTTATCCAATTCTCCACCCCTACTTCCAGATCGTTAATATCTAAAACAAACAATAGTGGACCCAGGACCGATCCCTGAGGAACTCCACTAGTCACCGGCCTCCAATTGGACAAACAATTTTCTACCACTACTCTCTGACACCTCCCATCCAACCATTGCTGAATCCATTTCACTACCTCCTTATTTATACCTAATGCCTCCACCTTTTTTCCTAACCTCCTGTGGGGAACTTTGTCAAAAGCTTTACTAAAGTCCAAATAGACAACATCCACAGCTTTCCCTTCATCAACCATTTTTGTAACCCCCTCGAAAAACTCAATCAGGTTTGTCAAGCATGATCTACCCCTGACAAAACCATGCTGATTACTCCCTATCAATCCCTGTACCTCTAAATATTTGTAAATACCATCCCTCAGAACACTTTCCATCAATTTGCCCACCACAGACGTCAGACTCACGGGCCTATAATTTCAAGGTTTACATTTGGACCCTTTCTTAAACAGCGGAACCACATGTGCCACCCTCCAATCCTTTGGCACTACCCCTGTGGCCAGTGTCTTCCTAAATATCTCTGTTAATGGCCCCACTGTCTGTCCACAAGATACATTGATTTATTTTTTGCCACGTCTGAATTACATGTTTTAATATGAGGTTATCTCTTTTCTTTGATATCAATTTAGTTTCCCATTTTATATATAAATTCTCCTGCTATCTTTTGTCCTTCTGTGTATAATCCAATTGTGCCCAGGAGGGGTTACCACCTCCATCAAAGAGTGAAGCGATTAAACCCCAACTTGGCCACCCAATAATATATTTTTTTAAATCTCCTAATTTCAGACCTCCCAATTTATAATCCCAAGTCAACTTTTCCATGGAGATTCTAGCCACTTTACCATTCCACAAGAACTTTTGAATACATCAGTTGAGGATCTTAAAGAAGCCCTGGGGCAACGGAATTGGCAAGGACTAAAATAGACATTGTAGCCTTGGCATAACCTTCATTAATGCAATTAACTCTACTCACCAAAGTTATGGGCAGGGTTCTCCATCTGCCAAGGTTCTTCTCAATCTTCTGGAGCAAAGGGAGATAATTGAGTTTATATAAGTGGCATAAATCTGTATTTACTTTATCCCCAAATATTTCATGCTCTCTTGCTGCCATTTAAATTATCTCCCTTGTTGGTATTGCCTGTAATTCTCCTTTGTCAAGAGCATGATTTCAATCTTATCTAGAGTTATCTCTACCCAAAGATCTTGCTATAATTCTCCAGTGTGGTCCTCAGCCTGGCCAATACCCCCCCCCCCCCCCCCCACCACCACCACTAACACCACCATTATCATCTGTGAATAAATTGATTTTATGCTCCTCCTGGTCCACTTTGAACCCCTTGATGTCTGGAAACCATCGGATGGCTTCTGCCAGCAGTTCAATAGCTAGTATAAACAATGCTGGGGACAGTGGGCAACCCTGCCTACTGGACCTACCCAGCGGGAACACTGGAGACGGTTGCCCATTTGCATTAATTTTAGCTTGTGGTTTATGACAGAGTGTCCTTACCCAATTAATAAATGGTTGTCCCAATCCAAATCTTGCCACTCCAGTCTGTCAAAGGACTTCTACGCTCGGATCCACCCCTGACTGTGCCAGATGCATTGGACAGAGTAATCTACATATACTTTCTGCTGATTGTCTCTTTTGTACAAATCTAACTTGACCTGGATTTGTTAACCATTAAAAATAATGAGCCAATCTATTGGCCAACGCTTTTACTATAATTTTATAATCTGCATTCAGTAATGAAATGGGCCAATAGGAGGCTGGGTTCAATGGGTCTCTGTCTTCTTTTGGGATCACCGTAATAATCGCTGTTGAGAAAGATTCCAGGAGGGTATGTGTCTCTGCTGCCTGTTCCACCACCTTCATAATAAGGGGCATTAAAAGATCCTTCAAATCTCAATAAAATTCATCTGGGTACCCATCCTCCCCTAATGATTTGTTAGCCTTTAATGAGCCCAGGGCTTTATTTTTTTAAATTTAGACATACAGCACGGTAACAGGCCCTATTGGCCCACTAGTCCATGCCACTCAATTGACCTATAATCCCTGAAATGTTTTAAAGTGTGGGAGGAAACCAGAACACCGGAGGAAATCCACACAGACACGAATGTACAAAGTCCTTATAGAGAGCGCAGGATTTGAACCCTGGACCTGATTGCTGGCGCTGTAACTGCATTGCACTAACTGCTACTCTAACTGTGCCACCCTAACCTTGCTAGAAAACATTCAATTGGTTCCCCTTGCTACTGCAAAGTTTGAGTCATCTCTCCAATATCCCCAGCCTTTTGGGCATCCTGCGAATAGACTGTCATCCTCCATTTGCCAGCCAGTGAGCCATGCATTAATTTCCCTCATCCCATCAATTTATCATCATCTCACCATTCATAGGAACATAGGAAGTAGGAACAGGAGTAGGCCGAAAATGGCTCATCGAGCCTGCTCTGCCATTCAATACGATCATGGCTGATCTAATTTATTACCTAACTCCATTTACCTGCCTTCTCCCCATATCCCCTAATTCTTCTATCATGTAAAAATTTATCTAATCGAATTTTAAATATGTTTAATGAAGCAGCCTCAACTACTTCCCTGGATAGAGAATTCCAAACATTCACCACTCTCTGGGAAAAACTATTTTTCCTCATCTCTGTCCTAACTCTACTCCCCCGAATCTTGAGACTGTGTCCTCTTGTTTTAGTTTCCTCGGCCAGCTCAAAAAACCTTCCTACATCTATCCTATCCATACCCTTCATAATCCTATATGTTTCTATAAGATCTCCTCTCATTCTTCTGAACTCGAGCGAATACAATCCTAGACGATTTAATCTTTCATCATAAGTCAACCCTTTCATCCCAGGGATAAACCTAGTAAACTGCCTCTGGACCGTCTCCAAAGCCAGTACATCCCTCCTCAAATATGGAGACCAGAACTGGACACAGTACTCCAGGTGCGGTCTCACCAGTACCTTATACAGTTGCAACGTTACCTCCCTACTCCTGAATTCAATTCCTCTAGTGATGAAGGCCAACATTCCATTTGCCTTCTTAATAACCTGCTGCACCTGCAACCTAACTTTTTGCAATTCATGCACAAGCACGCCCAAGTCCCTCTGCACACAGCATGCTGTAGTTTTTCACCCTTTAAATAATATTCAGCTCTTTTATTTTTCTTGCCAAAGTGGATAACCTCACACTTACTAACATTGTACTCCATCTGCCAGACCTTTGCCCACTCATCCAGCTTAACTATATCCCTCTGCAGACTCTCCACATCCTCATTACAATTTGCTCTTCCACTTAATTTGGTGTGATCCGCAAACTTGGCTACATCACATTTTGTCCCCTCCTCCAAGTCATCAATGTAAATGATAAACAATTGTGGGCCTAGTACCGACACCTGCGGCACCCCACTTACCACTCTCTGCCAACCTGAAAAACTCCCACTTATCCTGACTCTCTGCCTCCTTTCAGGCAACCAATTTTCAATCCATGCCAATATACTTCCCCGGACTCCACTTTCCTGTAACTAACTGATAAGTCTCTTGTGCGGCACCTTATCAAACGCTTTCTGGAAATCCAAATATACAACATCAACCTGTTCCCCTCTGAAGGTGGTGATGAGGAAACGGAACGGAAAGATAAACAAAATATGAAATGACCATGTTGAACTATATGACTTTCAATATTAACAGAATACATAACCAAATCAAAAGGAAGAAGCTGTTAAATTTACTGAAGAAAGAAAAAATTGATATAGCGTTCGTGCAAGAAACACATTTAACTGAAGTGGAACACAAGAAATTAAAGAGAGATTGGATAGGACATGTAACAGCAGCATCATATAATTCAAAAACCAGAGGAGTAGCTATATTAATCAATAAAAATGTACGAATCAAAATAGAAGAGGAAATAATAGATCCAGCAGGGAGGTATGTAATGATAAAATATTCAGAATTTTGGAATTTACTTAATGTATATGCACCTAATGAAGAAGATCAAAAATTTATGCAAGATATCTTTTTGAAGATCTCAGATACGCAAGGGAATATACTAATAGGAGGGGAATTTAACCTTAATTTGGACTCAAGCATGGATAAAACTGGAAAAAAGACTAACAGAAAGAACAAAGTAATCAAATTTATAATTAAATCGATGCAGGAAATGCAACTTTTGGATATATGGAGGAAACAACACCCAAAGGAAAAGGAATATTCATATTATTCGAGTAGACATAAAACATACTCAAGGATATACCTATTCCTGTTATC
Organism: Narcine bancroftii; assembly: GCF_036971445.1. Lineage (NCBI taxonomy): Eukaryota > Metazoa > Chordata > Chondrichthyes > Torpediniformes > Narcinidae > Narcine > Narcine bancroftii. Next base: position 144,528,823 of record NC_091469.1, read on the forward strand.
AGCCCACATTCAAGGAAGAGTTAAGAAAATGGAATATAAAGCTAGATTGTTATCAGATCACTCACCCCTGTTTTTGGCAATAGAGCTAGAGGACATCCCACCAAGAATGTATAGATGGAGATTAAACTCCATGCTACTTAAAAGACAGGATTTTAGAGAATTCATTGAGCGACAAATTAAAATGTACTTTGAAATAAATACGGAATCAATGAAAAAAAATTTATACTATGGGACGTAATGAAAGCATTCAACAGAGGACAGATAATAAGTTATGTAACTAGATGAAGAAGGACTACAATCGAGAAATAGAACAGTTGGAAAGGGAAATAACAAATATAGAAAAAGAATTAGCAATAAAGGAAGATACAACTAAAAGAAGAGAATTGACAGACAAGAAAATAAAATATGAAACACTACAAACATATAAGGTGGAGAAGAACATAATGAAGACAAAACAGAAATATTATGTGCTAGGACAAAAAAACGCACAAAATACTAGCGTGGCAGCTTAAGACAGAACAAGCTAAAAGAACGGTATTGGCATCAAGGAAAAAGGACAAACAAATTACAAATAACCCAACGGAGATCAATGAAAACTTCAGGGAATTCTACGAACAATTATATCAAACTGAAAACGAAGGAAAGGAAGACAAAATAGATGAATTTCTAACTAAAATTGAACTACTGAAATTACAAACAGAGGAGCAAAAAAAATTAATAAAACCATTTGAAATAGAAGAAATACTGGAGATATTAAAAAAAACTACCGAACAATAAAACACCGGGAGAGGATGGACTCCCAATATAATTCTATAAAACATTCAAAGACTTATTAATTCCTCCTCTCCTGGAAGTAATGAACCAGTTTGAAAAAACACAAAACATACCAGATTCATGCAAAACAGCAATAATTACAGTAATACCAAAGACGGGGAAAGATCCACTAACACCAGCATCATATAGACCAATATCTCTACTTAACACAGATTATAAGATAATAGCTAAATTATTAGCAAACAGATTGGCCGACTGTGTACCAAAAATAGTAAAACTAGACCAAATGGATTTATTTAAAAAAAGACGAACAACGGACAATATCTGTAAATTCATTAACTTAATCCATGCAGTACAAGGAAACAAAACTCCAACAGTAGTGGTTGCTTTAGACGCAGAGAAAGCCTTTGACAGAGTAGAATGGAATTATTTATTCAAAGTACTACAAAAATTCAACCTACCAGAGAAATATATTAATTGGATTAAAGCATTATATAAGGGACAGTAAGTGGATATATATCAAACCAATTTAAATTAAGCAGATCAACAAGGCAGGGATGTCCACTATCTCCCTCACTGTTCGCGTTAGCTATAGAACCACTAACAGAACTGATAAGAACAGAAAATCAAATACGAGGGATAAAAATAAAAGAGAAGGAATATAAAATCAGTCTATTTGCAGATGACGTTATAATAGCCAGCTCTTCAGCGCTTGACGTCCTGTTTTGCGGAAACTGCCAAAATGTTTGGCCTGGAAGTCAGCCTGAAGAAAACTGAGGTCCTCCATCAGCCAGCTCCCCACCATGACTACCAGCCCCCCCACATCTCCATCGGGCACACAAAACTCAAAATGGTCAACCAGTTTACCTATCTCGTCTGCACCATTTTATCGGATGCAAGAATCGACAACGAGATAGACAACAGACTCGCCAAGGCAAATAGCGCCTTTGGAAGACTACACAAAAGAGTCTGGAAAAACAACCAACTGAAAAACCTCACAAAGATTAGCGTATACAGAGCCGTTGTCATACCCACACTCCTGTTCGGCTCCGAATCATGGGTCCTCTACCGGCATCACCTACGGCTCCTAGAACGCTTCCACCAGTGTTGTCTCCGCTCCATCCTCAACATTCATTGTAGCGACTTCATCCCTAACATCGAAGTACTTGAGATGGCAGAGGCCGACAGCATCGAATCCACGCTGCTGAAGATCCAACTGCGCTGGGTAGGTCACGTCTCCAGAATGGCGGACCATCGCCTTCCCAAGATCGTGTTATATGGCAAGCTCTCCACTGGCTACCGTGACAGAGGTGCACCAAAGAAGAGGTACAAGGACTGCCTAAAGAAATCTCTTGGTGCCTGCCACATTGACCACCGCCAGTGGGCTGTTATCGCCTCAAACCGTGCATCTTGGCGCCTCACAGTTCAACGGGCAGCAACCTCCTTTGAAGAAGACCGCAGAGCCCACCTCACTGACAAAAGACAAAGGAGGAAAAACCTAACACCCAACCCCAACCAACCAATTTTCCCCTGCAATCACTGCAACCATGTCTGCCTGTTCCGCATCGGACTTGCCAGCCACAAACGAGCCTGCAGCTGACGTGGACATTTACCCCTCCATAAATCTTCGTCTGCGAAGCCAAGCCAAAGAGACTATAATATACTTAACAGAACCAGAAATATCAATAAAAGAATTGCATAAAAAATTGAAGGAATATGGAGAAGTATCGGGGTACAAAATCAACGCAAATAAAAGTGAGGCAATGCCAATGAATAATGCGGATTTCACAAAGTTTAAGGAAGAATCACCATTTAGATGACAAACACAAGCAATTCGATACCTAAGTATACAACTAAATAATAATCTCGGCCATCTATATAAACTAAATTATCAGCCATTAATGAAAAAATTACAAGACGTCTTAGAGCACTGGAAAGACTTACAACTAACACTGATAGGAAGGATAAACTGTATTAAAATGAACATCTTCCCAAGGATACAATACCTATTTCAATCATTACCAATTCACCTAACAGAGAAATTCTTCAAGGAGCTAAAGAAAATAATAAGGAAATTCTTATGGAAAGGGGGGAAACCGAGGATAGCACTAGATAAATTAACAGAATGGTACAAACAAGGAGGCTTACAACTACCAAACTTTAAGAATTATTATAGAGCAGCACAATAAGATACCTATCAGATTTTTATCAAACAAGGGGAAAAACCAGATTGGACCAGATTAGAGCTAGATAAAATAGGGGAGAAGATACCTGAGCATATACTCTATAAGAGGGATGAAAAATTGGTGCAACGTAGGAATTCACCAGTATTACACCATCTGCTCAATATTTGGAAGAAGATTCACGTAGAAAGGAACAAAATAAATTATCAAATACCAAAATTAATATTGACACAAAATCAACTAATCCCTTTCACAATAAATAACCTTTCCTTCAGAGAATGGTAGAGAAAAGGGATCAAAAGAATAGAAAATTGTTTTTCAGGAAATAAATTATTATCTTTTGAACAAATGAAGGACAAATATAATATTACTCACGATACAAGGTTTGCATACCACCAACTGAAAACCTACTTGAAGGACAAATTAGGAAACAGTCTGAGGTTACCAGAAGGAAGCAATTTTGAATATGTGATTACAGACACAATGATAATTAAAAAATTTATAACAAACATGTACATCAAACTGCAAGAAAAGGAGAACGAGGAAACAAACTAAACCCAAACAAAAATGGGAACAAGATCTAAACATAAAGATAAAGAATTAAACATGGGAAAAGCTATGCTCCGGAACTGTGAGAAATACAATAAACACGAGGTTACGCATGATACAATATAATTGGTTACACAGGCTATACATCACACCCCAAAAGTTAAATAAATGGGACCCAACAGTATCAGACAGATGTTTTCACTGTAAAAAGGAAACGGGAACAGCAATACATGCAATTTGGACATGTGAGAAATTGGAAAAATTTTGGGAAGATCTAAACCAGATATTAAATAAAATCACAAAAAGCAATATACCAAAAAACCCAGAGATCTTCCTTCTAAGTAATATAAGAAATAAAGAATTTGGAATCTATTTGGATGGAGCACAGAAAAGATTTATTATGATAGCCCTAGCTGTAGCAAAAAAATGTATTATGTCAACCTGGAAATTAGAAGACAGCTTGAGAATACAACAATGGTACATAGAAATAAATAAATTTATTCCATTAGAAAAAATAACATATAATTTAAGAAATAACATAACAATATTCGAACAAATATGGGAACCATACATGAAATACAATAGAGAAATTCTACCATGAACCTCCACCACTTAAAATGACAGAAGGAGAAGACAACAAAATGAACTTGACTCAGTATATAAAAGTAAAAGATAAAAATTTCTTGTTTATTTTATTAAGTGACAACATTGTTTAACGGATTTAATGTATCTCATAGATTGAATTTTGAATAAATGGGAAGGGGGGAGAGGGAGGGAGGGAAGGGAGGGGGAAAAAGGGGTGAAAATGACACTATATATTCAAGAGAAAAATGTCTGTATGTATTTTGGTCAATAAAAAATTTAAAAAAAACCTGTTCCCCTCTATCCACCGCACCCATTATATCCTCAAAGAATCCTAACAAGTTTGTCAAACAAGATCTTCCCTTTCTAAAACCATGCTGCATCTGCCTGATTGAACCCTTACGTTCCAAAAGTTTCACTATTTCTAGTGTATTCCCTAGCTTCTTGGTGAACAAAGAACCCTTCCTACAACCTTGATCGTGAGGGTTATGGATATTGCAAATTTGGGTTCGTTCAAGGAATTTGGGACTTCTGCTCTCATGGTGCTAACTTCCGAGGGGGTCCAAGGCATAAAGACTGGCATGCTGCCTATTGCCATTTTGGGATAAAGAGAGGAATCGAGTTCCTGATAGAATCTATTAGTCACGATCAGCAAGTATTATGACTTCCTTTTTGCTTTCTGGTCTCTCGTCCTTCTAGCAGGGGAGCACTGGGCTGGACAGTATTGGATACAATCCCAGCAGGTGCGGTGACAACATCGTCTACATTGGGAGGTTTGGGTTGGTCTGGAGGAGGATTCTTGCAACTAGCAAAAATAGCTACAAGGTGCTGGTTTGGTTCCTCGGACACCCATCATCCTTTATGGAGAGTATTTTTGGGTACTGAGAGGAAGGTAGCTCAGGGGACTTGGACATCTCAGGTCCTTCGTATACCTCTTTTTCCTTTTTAGTCTTGGGTGGTTGGTGTGGCTAAGCCATATTCCTCCTTACCTGAAACAACTTGATGTAATCTTGATCCTACATTGGGTCTCCAACCCTATCTTGTGTTTTATCTCACCATGTTTGAATCTTGGTTAGATTAAAAGATCCCCAATATGGTTCCTGTCCCCACGACCACGCATACATGAACAGCCGGTGATTTTGGAGGAACAGTATGATCTCCTACATGCTGCCGATGTTTTATCAACTGTTTGGCCTTTTAACACACAAACTTTCACAGAAATTTAGTTAATTTGGAAACTACAGTTTTAAAAAAATTAAAACCTTTGTTTTTTTCCAATTGTAAGAAAATCTCCTCAACCACTACAGTTGAGACTACAGTCAAGGCTACAACTTGGCTTTCAAATGATATGTCTTGCCAAACATAGTTAGTCAGGCCCAGGTGCAGTATTATAATGGGCCGTTTGCCAACTGCGTTAGTGTCAACATCTCTGCATGAATTTTCTTCCACTCCAACCAAGAGCATCTCTTGGCTTGCTGCACATTAAAACTCATCAACCTGTTCCTTAAAATAAAAGGAGCATATTTCTACTGTAGGTTTGCTTGGAAAGCCACTTCATTATTGACCGTTTATATATAAAAAAACAATTCTGGAGGTATTTAATAGGATCAGTCCAGATGAAGAGCTTGAAATGCTGACTGTCCATTTCCATACATTGCTGCCTGACCTGCTGAGTTCCTCCAGCAGTTTGTTTTTTTTTGCTCTACATCTGCAGTGTTTTGGTGTTATTATTGATAGTTTTGGATTCTTGGTTAGTACATAAGAAATAAGACCAAGATCAGGCCATCTAGCCAGTTGAGCATGCTCTGCCATTCTATAATTGTGGCTGATCTGGCTATGTACTTGGCTCCACCTTCATGCCTTTTTCCCCAATAGCCCTTAATTCTCTGACTGCCAAAATATTGTTTGTATCTTAAATATATTTAATGAGACAGAGAATACCGCATTCACTGGTCTCTGAGAGAAGCAGTTCTTCCACGTTTGTTTTACATCTGCTCACCTGAATCTTGAAGGCATTTTCCCTATCTCTACTCTCACCTTTCAGTGGAAACCACTTTCCTGCATTTCTTTGAGTTTGTTTTGATAAAATCCCCTCTCCTTTTTCTAAACTCAATTTGATCTCTCCTTGTATGCTAACTGCCTCATCTAGTGGACAGTACAACTCCAAGTATCCGAAATCAGATGATCCAAAATACTCATTTATCCGAAAAATTTTGAAGCTGAAATGACGTCATGTTTGCCTCCGAAGATGTCAGATAAATGAGGAGATCTGAAACGATCAAAAATCCTCATTTATCCGAGTTTCTTTCTCGGTGCCAGACTGGTGTCACAGGTTAAAAAAAAATTTCATGCTCATGTTCGTCTCTGAGATGCCATTTTGATTCTGACAGAGCACTCAAGGGTTTTGCAATGGCCAAGAGGTCTGCAGATAGAACTGTGGATGTGATTGAAAATAAGAGGAAACATTCATGTCTGTCCATGAAACAGAAATTGAAGATGCTGCAGAAACTAGACAGTGATGTGAGTGTAAAAAGACTTGCAGAGGAGTATGGAGTCAGAACAACAGTTTATGACTTGAGACAAAAGGATACAATTCTGAAGTCCTATGGAGACAGCGATGAGCAGAAGTTGATGAAAGACTGAAATAACCTCTGAGTAAAATGAAGACCTGGAGTGTGTGTTCATGGATGGATCCAACATTGAACAGATGCCACTTAATGGATTGCTTGTTGTCAAACAAACCAAGATCTACCATGAAGATCTAGACATAGAAGGTAAGTGTGAATACTCAACCGGCTGGTTGTGTAGCTTTAAGAAAAGACATGGGCTAAAAATGTTAAAGATCAGTGGTGAGAAAGCAACAGCTGATCACGAAGTGGCAGACCAATGCATTGACAAGTTTGTCAAGATCATAGCTGATGAGAATTTGAACCTGGAACAAGGGTATAACACTGATAAGACATCATTGTTTTGGATTATTGTCCCAGAAAGTCATTGGCAACAGATGAGGAGACGGCCCCTGCATTAAGGATTCCAAGCACAGAATAACAGTGCTGGGGTATGTTAATGCAGCTGGCATGCACAAGTGTAAGCTTGCTGTGAATGGTAAAAGCTTGCATCCTTGTTGCTTCAAAGGGGTGAATTTTTTATCTGTTCATTATTATGCATGGGTCAACAGGGATATCTTCCCTGATTGGTTCAATAAACATTTTGTGTCAGCTCACTGCAGGCAAGCTGGTTTGGATGAGGACTGTAAGATATTTTTATTCCTCGATAACTGTCCTATTCGTCCTCCAGCTGAAAGTCTCACCAAGGATAATGTGCATGTCATGTACCTTCCTCCAAATGTGACTTCCTTAATTCAGCCCTACTCCCTACATTCAAGATATTTCAGTGAATCTGCATGGGGCGAAGATCTTTTCAAAAGTAGACTTGGTGCATGGAATATCACCAGGTGCCAATGGAATGATTACCCTTTTGGATTGTTCAAATTTTTATGTATGCCTTTTGGGTTAGAAATTGTAGCTCAGACCTTTCAGCGAGTTATGAACACAGTAGGGCGTGGCATGGCCAACGTCTTCATTTAGCTAGGTGACATATTAGTTGCAAACAAAACTAAAGAAGAGCACATGGAACATCTGGGTATACTCTTTCGATGTCTACGAGAATTTGGACTGACCATCAATCCAGATAAATGTGTTTTTGGCCAACAGTCCATAGAATTCTTGGGGAATACAATCATCAACAAGGGCATGGTTCTGCTGCCTTCCAAGATCGATGCCATTACTGAATATTCCAGGCCAATCACTGTCAAATGTCTGCAAGAGTTCTTGGGCATGGTTAATTTTTATCGTCAATTCCTTCCAGCAGCAGCCCACGTTGTGAAGCCTCTGTTCAATCTGCTGTCTGGTCAGGCTAAATCTATTCAGTGGACAGATCAAAGTCAAAATGCTTTCATAAAGACTAAGGAACTATTAGCTCAGTTATCCAGTCCTAAGTGCAGCCTCCGTCCTTTTAATAGACACATCTGATGTGGCCTTAGGGGGCGCTCTGCAGCGGTATGTCGATGAACAATGGAAGCCGTTGGCATATTTTAGCCGTCACCTCTGTGAGGCCGAGGAAAATATACAGCATCCACCATGGGGACAGCCTCAGGCCACCTCATAAACCTATCAATCACCGTGAAGAGATATCCACTTGGACATGGTCGAAGCAGTGAGTTACCATTGGGAAGTGCTCTTTGATAAAGAGCTCCTAGCCATATATTTGTCCATCTGTCACTTCTGTCACTTTTTGGAAAGCAGACACTTCACCATGTTCACAGATCATAAACCCTTGACCTTCATATTTTCAAAGGTGTCTGAGCCTGGTCAACTTGACAACATTGGCAGTTTTCCTTCATTTTGGAATTCTCTCCCAAAATAATGCACATTTCTGGAAAAGACAATGTAATGGCTGATGCACTTTCCCGCTCAGTTGCACTCAAGGTATTAGCTATGAACCATAGTATTGACTACGCGGCTTTCGCCGCTGCGCAAGCACAAGACTGTGAGATGGAGTCTTATCGCTCCTCGATAACCAACCTACAATGGAAGGATGTGCAAATTGATGCTGATGGCAAGCTGCTCTTTTGCAACATGTCAGCAGACATCCATGGCCAATGGTTTCAGCTTCGTGGAGATGTCACATTTTGATTCTATCCATGGTCTTTCTCATCCATCCATCAGATTGTAGAGCTCGTCAAAAGAACCAAAGACTTGTTGATCCAAACCAAGGCTTTTATTAGCAAAAGACAGGAGCTCTTCACAGGTGGCCGACCAGTCTGGAATGATCCGACCTTGCTAGGGACACAACCCTTTAAGGCCTAGACAGTAGGCGTGGCTAAGCTCTCAGCCAATCGCTGTAAGCACAGTCATTACATTCTAGATACTGTAACTATATACATTGGTGATAGGTCTGTACTATCACACAGATCGACTGCTCCTCTGATTTCAGACAGATTTGTTTGGCACAGCTTGGAGAAGATGTCATGCAATTGGCCAGATCTTGTGTAGCTAGTCAAAAAGTCAAAATTCATTGGCATACGAAAGCACTGCTACAACACTTCCCGCTGGTAACTCACTGCTTCGACCATGACCAAGTGAATATCTCTTTATGGTGATTGATCGGTTTATGAGGTGGCCTGAGGCTGTCCCCATGGTGGATGCTTCTACGTACTTGTGCACGAGCATTCCTTAATTCCTAGGCGGCTGACTTTGGTCTATCAGTGCACATCACTTCTGACAGAGGACCTCAATTTACATCTTCATTATGGATGGCCTTATCTCGGATGCTCAGCTCTAGTCTTCATCATATAAGCGCCTATCACCTGCAGTCCAACGGGATGACTGAACTATTCCATCGTCACTTTAAATCAGCCTTAATGGCCCGTTTTGGATGGTCCCAACTAGGCAGATGAATTACCGTGGGTGTGCTTGGCATTAGGACAACTCCAAAATAGGATCTTCACACTTTGTCTGCAGAGCTTGTATATGGTGCGCCTTTGGTGGTCCTAGGGGAATTTGTTCCACTCGGATCCAGTGAAGATGAAGATCCCAAAGAGCTGCTGAGCAGACAAAGGAATATTATAGGTAAATTATCCCCTTCATCACATGACAAACATGTTTCTTTTGTACCACACAAACTGAAGGACTGTGAATACGTGTTTGTACATAGAGGAACACATGGACAGCCCATGCAGGTGCTATACGAGGGACCATACAGGGTGATAAGACATACCAAGTCAACCTGCATCTTGGACGTTGCCTGGCAGCCTCTGTCATTCACAATTGACAGGCTCAAACGTGCCCATGTTGACAAAACTGCCCCTATTCAACAACCAGCAGTCCGACGCAGGGGTCGACCTCCCAAAAAAACTACCAGGCGATAGGGCCAGTTCGGGGTGGGGGGAGCACCGCTGTGTAGTGGTGCTATAGATAGACTACAACTCCCAGAAGTCTAGTGAACCATCATGGGACGTCATAACGTTATGACGTGGCACGCTTGCTTCAGCGTTTTAAGAGGCACGTGACTTGAGTAAACTAGTTCTGATTTACCTGCAACTGTGTGTCATTATTTCATGTTCATTAGCCACCACTTTGTTTTCAGTAGCTACAGAATTAAATTTTTTAAAATAATTTTGGACATACAACATGGTAACAGGCCATTCTGGCCCATGAGTCCATGCTGCCCATTTTACACTTTATTAACCTTCACCCTCTGTTCGTTTTGAACGGTGGGAGGAAACCAGAGCCCCCAGAGAAAGGCCATGCAGACGTGGGGAGAACGTACAAACTTCTTACAGACAGCGTTGGATTCAAACCCCGGACCGGTCCCAATCTCTGACGCTGTAAAGGCGTTGTGCTAACCACTACAACAACCATGTCGCTCTGTCCAGTAAAACTCCAGTAAATTTGTGAAGCATAACCTTCCCTTCCCGAATCCATGCTGGTCGTACAGTTTCCATCCAGATGTCTTGCTATTTCTTCCTTAATGATAAATTCAAGCATTTTCCTATTGACTGATATTTTGATAACTGACCAGTAGTTATTCCGCTTTTGCTTACATTCTTTTTTTAAACAGTGATGTGACCAGTGCTGCTTTCCATTCTTCTGGGACTCCCCAGGATAGTAACTTGGGTAATAGATTTTTGCAGAGTGCCATACCTATAAACTTCACAAAATAAAGCCATCAACTTTTGCAATTAAATACTCAGACTAAGTGACACATAGAGATTAGCTGGTCTCTCAGGTTGAGCCCACAGGTTCGTTAAGTATTACCGTAAATATTCGTGTATAATGCATTCCATGTATAATGTGACCCCCCCCCCCCCCATTTTTGAGGGGGGGGGAAAGGAGAAATTTTTTTACCCTCATGTATAATACGACCCTCCCCCTCCCTTCACCCGCCTGAGTCGCGCTGGCATCTCTCTGCTTGCCTGCTCGCCCGCCTGGCCTCCTGATTCGGGCTTGCGTCTCTCCGCCCGCCCGCCCGCCCGGCCTCCTGAGTCGCGCTGGATGCCTTGGATAAGGAAGAGCACAGAACAGATGGAGTGGATTGCAAATAATCTGACTAAATTGCTCAATTGACATCACCAAGATATAAATTCCTTGTCCTGTGAGTATTGTCATTTAATTATTTTGTTGCATTGCTTTGTAAATTCTTAAGCAATTGTTAGTACTTGTATCAAGAACACGTCATCTGTGTTGTACCTGGAACTTCAAAAATGTTAATTGGTGTATTTGCGTGGCATGGGCTCATGGGTGGAAAAGCCTATGACCATGCTCGATCTAAATTTAACATTTGAAATAAGGCATCAGAATGTAATCATGCAAGGAGAGGTTTGCTGTTGATTGAGCAAGAGGATAAATGGGAATGAAAATAAACAAATACAGTACATGGTGTCAGGCTATGGTCGGCTGATAAGGATGAGAAACATTTTTAAGTGATGTAGCCCTTGTATGTGAGACACGAGGTCAGTCATGGAATTTTAATGAGTCATTTTACTACCATGGCAGAAGTAGGAGGGGGAGTGAAGAATTTAAACATTCAAGAAAGATCAACGTTTATTTTTAGAGAAAGGGGTGATGGGTGATTAGGTAGCAGGCTAAGAGTGTTGGCTTTGTTTTTGACACAAGGAAGTGATGATAGATTTGAAGGAGAAAGATAATTTCAGCTAACATGGGAGTTGAGAGAAGATGGATTGGTACAAGGATAAAAGAAGAACCAGCCTTGGAGGGTTGAGAGAAGCACCTGATGAAGGTAAACTGGGTGGCATTGCGGCACAGCAGATGGTGCTTCAGTCTCCTAGGCACTGAAGTTCAATGTGCACACTGGCCTATTTGTCTGAGTTCCTGCTTGAGCAGCAGCAGCTTTTCTTCTGTTTGGGTTAATGAGCTCTACAATTTGTGTAAAGTTCATTCTGTTTGGACAAGAACCAGCTAATACTTCAGGGATACTGGCTCAGTTTCTCCTTCTACATTAACATTATCTGACCTGTCCAAACAGTTCTTAATTTCACCATTTTTATGTTTGTTTTGTGTGTCTGCTCTCTAACTCCCACATTTCATCCTCTATCTGTTGTCCACATTACTTCATCAGTCTCTCACAACAGCTTCAGGCACACCTGTACCCACAGACACCAGATCAGTCTTCCTGAATGTGAACCAGCAGAGAGTGACTGGCCTGGACTGAGTTTCTGGCTATGTCTTAAGAATCTGGGTGGACCAGCTAATGTGAGTATTTGTTGACATCTTTAAACTCTAGCTGCTCCCAGCTAAAGTTCCTACTTGTTTTGAGAAGACCACCACTGTCCTAGTGTCAAAGAAAATCAAGATAAAACGTGTTAATGACTATAGTCCAGTGGCTCTGATATTGATCGTTATGAAGTGCTTACAGATTAATCATTGCATAACGTGCATTTATCAATCTAGTTACACTATCATAACAGATATCTAACCAATTATATTTGACACCTGAAAAATTAAAAAATATGGTTTTAATGAATCAAATTTGTGTTTTAGATGTGGTGATACGGTTGGAACTTTTTTTCATGCTGTTTGGTCATGGATACATATACAATCTTTTTGGAAGAAAATTCAATCGTATTTAGAATATCTGTATAAGATTAAAATAGTTTTAGATCCAACAGTATTTTTGTCTGGTAGCTTGCAACCTCTGAAAGGCTTGGGATTAGATAAGTTTCAACTTGCTTTTGTATATTTAGCTTTATCCAGAACGAAAAATGTATTGCTAGTACGTGGAAAGATACAAATATGATTGATATTAATAGATGGCATAATGAGATGAAATATTGTTTAATAATGGAAAAAATAATGTATGTTTCACATGATAATTATAATTTTTTTTATTAATAAGTGGCTGTTATACTCAGAATATTTACATTTCAATTTATATTGATTAGATTTTAATATGTATATTTAACTTTTTTTAATATTCTTTTTTCTTTTTTTTATGGCTCTCCTTAGGAGAGTTGGCTGAAGGGGGGGGGGTTCTTTTTTTTAAATATATATATTTTTAAAAATGTTCATGTTTAATTGCTGTATATGTCATATTATTTGTTTTTTGAACGAATAAATAAAGTTTAAAAAAAAATGAAGTGCTTACTGATGATAGTTGTGGATCAAATTCACTTTGAGGGCAAACTCTATCCATTATAATTCTACTATTGCCATAGATCCATAGTAGACTCCAGCTCTCTGATGACATCAAAGTTTGGAACACCTGGTCAACAAGAACACCTTTTTCAAACTCTTATTATCATCTATAGCCCGGACTTCAATTCAATATCATAATCCCAAACAGACTCTTCTAAATTACTGCATCCAGATCTCAGCAACCCACTTTGCAAATGGATTCTTGACTTCCTGACCTTAAGTCTGCAATCAGTGCCTCCTCCACAATACTCCTCAATATGGTGTTCTGCAATGTTGTCCTGTTAGACCCATTGTTCCCATGTGCTCTTGCCCCACCAACCTATATCTGCCTACCTCAACTCCATTTTGCCTCTCCTGGTACAGTCCCTTCCAACCTACATCACATACTCTCCATCACTTTAACAACTTCCAGTTCCCTGAACTTGACCACCTCATCTTCACCATGGACATCCAATCTCTATACACCTCCATCACCCATACTGAAGGCCTCAAAGCCCTTCATTTATTCCTCAACAACAGACCCAACCAGTCCTCCTCTGGCTAGCAGAACTTGTTCTCACCCTCAATAACATTTTTTTTACTCATCCCACTTTCTTCAGGCCAAAAGGATAGCGATGGGTACCTTCATGATCTCCAGATATGCCTGCCTTTTTATTGGCTACGTGGAGCAATCCATGCTGCAAGCCTGCATAGGCAAGGCTCCTCAACTCTTCTTCTTCCACTACACTGATGACTACATTGCACCCATGATGAGCTCGTCAACTTTATCCACTTTGCTGCCAACTTCTACCCTTACCTCAAATTCACTTGGTCCGTTTCTAGCAATAATCTCTTTCTCAATCTCTCTCTCTCTTTCCCTTCTCTCTCCCCCCCCCCACCCTACTCCACCCCAATCTCCAGAGACAAAATACACCCCTTCACTCCCTGTCCCCTGTAAGGATTCAATTCCTTCCTTGCCATTTTTCTGTCACATCTGTTCCTAGGATGATGTGTTCCACATGAGATAATCTTAGACGTCATCCTTCAAAAAACATGACTTCTTGCTCCATTATCATCAACTCTGCCCTCACTCGCATATCCTCCATTATCTGTACATCTGTCCTAGCCCCCTCCACCCCCACACTTAACCAGGACAGGATTCTCTTTGTCTTTGTCTCACCAGCCTCCTCATCCAAGATGTTATATTAGATTCAACTTTATAGTCATTGTACCAAATAAAATACAAAGCCAATGAAATACAAGTAGCATCCAACCAGAAGTTTAACAAATATTGCTATATATAAATAAAAACAAGTGCATTCAGCAAGCAAACAATTATAAGTGAAGTGCTGACAGTTCAATATGAGTGCAGTACCACTAAGCGCTATGATTTAAAGTTCAGCAGGGTCCATCCTCTGAAATTTCCATGACCAATAATATGATCCCACCACCAGACACATTTTCCCCTCTGCCTTCCACAGGGACCACTCCCTCCATGATGCCCTCAGCAATTCATCCCTTCCCACTAATCACCACTTTGGTACCTACCCCTGTGAATGTAGGAAATTCTTCACTTGCGCCCACACCACCATTCGGACCCCTAAACACCCCTTCCAAGTGCGGTAACTTCTGAATCTGTATAAAGTCCAAAGAGAACTGAAATTTAAGCGATTTCACATGTCCCTCAAAGAGATGGGCATTTCAAGGACTTGTGGGCTCTCAGCTACACCTTTGATTTGGTGAACTTTTGGTTTTGAAATTGTCTGCTAACTGATTACAAACTTTATTTCTCTCCCCTCTACCAACCTAAATCCAAGGCATAAATGGAGATCCTGGGGTCACATTTAGCCACAGATTGTCCTCTACTCAATGTTCTTAATGGACTGATAAATATTGGCTTTGCATGGAGAGTTAGTCGTGGAGACTGTCAAACTGTACAATAGTTTGGAGATTCTGAGTTCCACAGTAGCTCAGCAATCCAACAAAGGATCTGAATACAATCCAGAGATTGAGGATCTGCAATTAGCCTGCACTCTGTTGAGACATTTAATATTTATCTGCTGAAATGCTAATCGTTGTTCTGTATTAATTGGTTAGTGTATCTTACTACCTAGCACAAACCTAAGTTGTGTTGCAAACATCTTAATGAAATTTAGCTAAGGCATTGCTACTTTGATGTTACTTCAAAAAGAGCATTTTTAAAATGTTATATTTTAAAAACTTCTTAAATATCAGTGGTGTTTTAGACCTACGAGAGGTAGTTTGTTGAGGAAAATGCAAATCGGTGGTCATGCTTTTTTGGCTTTTTGCTGTCATTCATTTTCCATCTTGCCTTAAATATAAAAAAGTCACCATAACCGCAGACACAAAATCCACCTGTAGCCTGATCTATTTTGTAATATAGCTATACATTTATTGATTCAGGGCTTCTGGGGTTCTAAATTTTATTTTTACACAAGTTATTTCTTGGATCCTTTAATCACATTCTATGATTTTTCATATGCCTCTCAAAGCATCTCTTCCTCCATGAACCCATTTTTCCATCTTATCCAAATCCTTTAGTCTGCATGGAGACGTTTCTTCTACATTTCACACTTGTTATAAGATGCAGTTTTAATTCCAGATGGATAATGAGGGTTTGAGGTTTAGCACAAATTCTGTATGAAAAGATTTACAATATGTACAATGTGATGACGGCCTTTAAGACATATTTCATGTGCATTAATATATATTACTTGGAACTTGAGGTCATTAGTCTCTGTGCAGGTGGCCGTTAACATTAATTTCACTAATATAATCCTGAATAGCAAAGAATACCAATTCTGTTTCTCATGGATTTCTTTCTATCGCTTTATAAAGAGATCCATTCTGTTGCAAAACAAAGATTATTCTTGCAACAGCTCTGTTGATGAAGAAACCATATCCTACGTGTCTGTGGTCTTTTCCTTGAGCAATGGCTTCTTTACAGGAATTTGAAACAAATGCTTTAGCTTGGATTTCACCGAAGCCTTGAGGCTTCAAGACTATTGCAGCCCTATTAGTGGTATTTGTACTTTGAACCTGCTATTCAGTAAGGCCTGACATTCTCTAATTGGCTTCCCAGGCAGGAGTACATGATGGTGATGAGGTGCTATGTGGAAATTCTTAGCAGATGTAGTGATACCAATTTGTGAATTAAGAATGCAGATGTGTTGCTAAGCTGAAATGTGACTTGCTACCTGTATCAGAAGATAATTTTCAGGTTCAAATTGATGCAATTCTCGAAGGCTTGAAAAAAATTCTTTAACATTTCCTTGTACAATGAGTTATTGTGCAATCTTCTCTTTTGGGGAAAATAAACTTCTAAGTGGATATTTTGTATTCTCTGAAAATCAACCTCTATCACCATGGACAGGACATTTGTGGACCTTCCTTAAAACATATGATTACTGCACTCCTGTGGTGCGCACGAAACAAGTCTGAAATTGTGAGTCAGTTCTTCATTTCCCTTTTTTATTTCCAAAAGATTGCAATGTATTCGGGTAAACCTTTCAAGCCTGCAGTAATGATCTTTAACATTATATTGTTGTATCCTAATAAATGATTCAGAAGCTCAGAGTTGATGCAGGGGGGTAGGGGGAGGTGAAATCCCACCTCACTCCAGGCTTGCATAATTTAAGCTACCAGATATGCGTGTGTAAAAGTCGAAGACGTGTAAAAATCGACCTCTTCCCCAAAACGTGGTATTCTCCATATGTTGCGTGTCAAAGTCTAACTTACCCCCTCCTATTTTTGGCCCCAGCCACTACCTGGTTACGGCCACACACCTGTCCATCCAAGCTCTCAAAGTCCCGAGTGACAAAGGTACTTAACGCGATCAAAAGCAGCATGCATGTAATAGTTCACCCCCTCCAAATTTAACACTAAAAGTTGCCAAAAAATTGTGTGTGTTTTTAATCTTTTCTTTGGCTTGGCTTCGCGGACGAAGATTTATGGAGGGGTAAATGTCCACGTCAGCTGCAGGCTCGTTTGTGGCTGACAAGTCCGATGCGGGACAGGCAGACACGGTTGCAGCGGAAAATTGGTGGGTTGGGGTTGGGTGTTGGGTTTTTCCTCCTTTGTCTTTTGTCAGTGAGGTGGGCTCTGCGGTCTTCTTCAAAGGAGGTTGCTGCCCGCCGAACTGTGAAGTGCCAAGATGCACGGTTTGAGGCGATATCAGCCCACTGGCGGTGGTCAATGTGGCAGGCACCAAAAAATTTCTTTAGGCAGTCCTTGTACCTCTTCTTTGGTGCACCTCTGACATGATGGCCAGTGGAGAGCTCGCCATATAACACGATCTTGAGAAGGCGATGGTCCTCCATTCTGGAGACGTGACCTACCCAGCGCAGTTGGATCTTCAGCAGCGTGGATTCAATGCTGTCGGCCTCTGCCATCTCGAGTACTTCGATGTTAGGGATGAAGTCGCTCCAATGAATGTTGAGGATGGAGCGGAGACAACGTTGGTGGAAGCGTTCTAGGAGCCGTAGGTGATGCCGGTAGAGGACCCATGATTCGGAGCCGAACAGGAGTGTGGGTATGACAGCGGCTCTGTATATGCTAATCTTTGCGAGGTTTTTCAGTTGGTTGTTTTTCCAGACTCTTTTGTGTAGTCTTCCAAAGGCGCTATTTGCCTTGGCGAGTCTGTTGTCTATCTCGTTGTCGATTCTTGCATCCGATGAAATGGTGCAGCCGAGATAGATAAACTGGTTGACCGTTTTGAGTTTTGTGTGCCCGATGGAGATGTGGGGGGGCTGGTAGTCATGGTGGGGAGCTGGCTGATAGAGGACCTCAGTTTTCTTCAGGCTGACTTCCAGGCCAAACATTTTGGCAGTTTCCGCAAAACAGGACGTCAAGCGCTGAAGAGCTGGCTCTGAATGGGCAACGAAAGCGGCATCGTCTGCAAAGAGTAAGTAGTTCACGGACAAGTTGCTCTTGTGTCTTAGTGTGAGCTTGCAGGCGCCTCAGATTGAAGAAATAAAATATACGCACACAGTTATATTTCACTGTGATGTGAATGAACCTTTTTTTGTTGGCCAGGCTTTTATTTGAGAATTTTAAACCAGAGATAAATTTTTATTTTGACATGCAGCATGGTTGCAGACTCATCCAGCCCACAAGCCTGTGCCTCCCAATTACACCCAATTTACCTACAACTTTGCAACGTTTTGAAGTTGGGGGGGGGGGGGGGAAGGATGGGATACCGGAGCACTATCCAGACACAGGGAGAACATACAAATTCCTTAGTGGCGCTGTAATGGCATTGTGCTAGCTGTGCCACCCTAAATGCTCTGTCTGGTGTACATGAAAGATCCTGATATTTAATATAATATTTATCTGACTGCAATACTATCTGGTCATTCCTATTTTAATAGATTTGAGAAAGACAGGGTTGTGTAGCCTCTAGAGTCTCTTCCACCATCTAGTGAGATCATGGCAGTCTAAATTTTCCTGCATAATTCTCATAGTATTGGATTGTTGAAATGGACCAGAGATCTGTCTTATTACTACAACATTGCTGCTTTCTCTATTTTCGTTGATGTGCCTGTCCATATTCTCCTTCCGTCTGAATTCTAATAACCTAACTTCTTCTTGTACTATTTCTTTTCCTGTTCATTGTTTGGTCTTTGACATTGGCCAAAAGGAAAGGAAAATTAATTGGAGTCATTTTATTGAAGAATTTCAGATGATGAATGAGAGGGTTGAGTTCCAGAACAGGTCCGTGAGACAGTTCTGTTGGTGAGCAAACAGCAGGTCAACTTCCCAGACCTAAAGCATTGAAGTTTAAAAAAAATCAATAAATTTGGGATCAGTCCTTCTTGTACAATTTAGGCTTTATTGTAATAATTTAGGCTTTATTGCATTTCTTCCCTGCTGGAGTGTTAAAAGTACATTAAGCATCAAATTTTCTTTATCAGATATTATTTCCACTAATTGAAAATCTGTAATTTATATTTTTGAAATCCAAAATGGAATGGCTTGGAATAATATTGTATCAAACTCTGAAATACCCCAGATCTCTAGGAATATATCATACTTTCAATGGAATATTATATTGGTCATGCACACCAGAAATTATGAAATTGCATTTATTACAGTAATACCATGTGTACCAAACTGGATTCCATAATGGTTAAATCACTGTGTTGCAGTGATGGCATGAAGCAGTTGCCCCAGTGCTAACAAAACAAAACTTGAGGCCTGACGTCAGCAGCTCAAAGATCAGGCCTCAAGATGCCATTTTCATCATTGAGACTCCGATTTATTTTTTTGGCGCGGGGCTGACCATATTTTAAATTTTAAACTGAAGGATATGCCCGTATTAAGAATCATGGCTTATAAAAGAACATAGGAGACAGAATAAGGGTCTAGGACATTTTGGCTTCCACAATTTGGCATTGGACAATTTGCCACGCACAGTTTGGCACTGGACAATTTGGTGCTAACAGTGAGGCTACAACAATTTATTCACTTATTGTACTTATTATGAAGCAAGGAGCGGCACTTCGGGCTGTTGTGTGGGTCTCTTCCCTCGGGACAGAGGCTGTCGCTCTATCATGTCAAGCTGACTGACATGGCACTACGGTGCTGGAAGCTTACCAGTGCTTGGCAGTGAGTAAGCAGCGGACAGTGAGAGAGAACCTGTTGCTGAGCCCATTCAGGGTAGCAGAGGCAGGTTGTCCCAGGACCATGGACTAGACATCGATACCCTCGTTATCCCTAATCACCCTCTGCTCCTGGTCCCCCTCTGTCACCCTCCACCCGGTTTCCCACTATCCCCTGGTCCCGTTGACTCATTGACTCAGTTGTTGTTTAAGCCTCTAGCACCTCTAGTGCCGTGTTGGTCAGCTTGATGTGATAGAGTGCCAGCCGCTGTCCTGAATTCAGGGTCCCGCAGACAACCCGAAGCACCATTCCTAGCTTCATAATAAGTATAATAAATTAATAAATTGTTGTAGCCTAACTGTTATCGCCAAGAAACAATTTTAATCAATGATTAATATTTATTACATTTATTGAAAATTGCAGGGCCAGTGCCAAACTGTGAGTGCTAAAATAAACACAGGGCTACAAAAGTCTTTTTGCTAAAATGTCCATCACCAAAATTAGGTTTAAGGTTTAAACAGCTCCTGCCATAAGGATTCCGTTATCTAATATTTTTGCCCAACATTAAGAGGATCTGTGAGGACAAGAAACAATTCCATTCATTCCAGTAAATATAAATGAGAGGCAATAAATGATTTCAAGGTGGAGAATGGTGAGTTTGTTTACTTTCTTACGATGCTTTGTGTATATACCAGATCTTTTACACTGTAATTGACGATTGGGGTTCCACGATTTCCAAGTGCTCTCCAAAAGGGTTCTGCAAGCTAAAACGCTTGGGAAGCCCTGCAGTAATGCATGCTGCAAACTTCAAATTATTGCAGTTTATTCTGACAGATATAAATGAACTCTCTTGAAGGAGGAAAACACAAATTTCAATGTGTGCATTTGAGCACTTAAATCATGACCGCATTGTTAAGGCTGCAAGATTTATTTCCCTTTGTGGTGTCAACGAAATACACTATTCAAATGACACTAGCTGAGGCAGAACAACTATTCCACACAGGAATAGCAAAACAATCAACAACAACTTTAATTAATCTGCAAGTTTTAAAATCAACATAAGGTCATAACATTTAGAAAGAATGAGGCACAGGAGCTTTCTATTGTTGATGAACTTGTGCCCTTTCCAGATGTGTCTTATTATTATAATTTTGTTGTCTCATGGGATAGAAGTAGCTTGTTAAAGAACTGCAGTGGGTTATTGTTTGATTCATGATGCAGTAATAATGAAATTACCAACATGCTTGGTGTGTTGTTTTGTATTGCAGGCCAGTTTTTTTTCCTGATATTGCTGTTTACAATGGTATCACGCTAGGCAAAAAGCTGCTCGAAAAAGTAGGAGGGAAAAAAAAGCCTTGAAGTTCTCAGAGCCACTTTTAGTCATTGTTTCAATGTCCATTTTAAAAAAATCCAGGACATTTTCATTACTCTGCCTGTTTGAATGGCAGACTTTTGTTGCATAAATCATGTGCTTTAGAAGCTACGTGCACCCACTTGTAGAAACCATGCTGAAAATGTCCAGCAAGTTGGTTATTAGAGACCTGAATTTGATGTTTTGGGATATTAAATAGTTGAGATCCAGCATGTGAAGCTATTTATTTCCCAACCCTGATGCTCCTTGGTGTTTTTAGCATTTTCTATTTTGGCTCATTTCTTGCATTTAAAGGTATTTTTATTTTTGCCTTTTCACTTGCATTATTGCAGCAGTTATTACAACAAATGATCCCACCATGAAGTTGGGTTCTCTGTTCCTCCTTTGCTTTGTAAATGGTATCATTTTGAAGTTTTTCTGCCCAGTGTAGTCTTGTTTCTGGAACAGTTAAGGAACTGTGATTATTGGGAGGGAGGAGGGGAGCTGAGAAAGTCCTCTTTGTATTTCAATTGGAGCAAAATCTTCTTTTAAAAAAAAATTAGTCACTGCCAACTCAAAATGCCCGCTATTCGCTATGAAACCATTTCAAATACATTGGCCTTGAATTCTGCAAATGTACCAAGATGTTGATCATACTGTTTGGTTTCATTAGGGGCACTTGCAAATTCTGTTGAAAAATACCATGACCATCCCAAATCAACCTTATCTTAGGCTATTACTTACTTGGCTTTGAACTTACTTTTACATGGAGTACATTCCAGTGTTGTCTGTATAGTTTGTATATTTTTTCATGTGCTGTTTTGGTCAACCTTTAATCTTCCACAAACAACGCAAAACAAGGCCTTTATGCTGTTTTAAGTTGCTTTTTTAAATTTGCTTCATGTTACTCTTAACCTTGCATTAAACCTTACAAACCAACAACCTGGGTTCGAATCTGTAAAGAGTTTGTTCATTTTTAACCACCCTTCAAAAACGTACAAGGATAGTAAGTTAATTGGTGTATTTGGTGAGCACGGGCTCATGGTCCAGATGGACCTTTTACCATGTTGTATGTCTAACTTAATTCAATTTAAATTGGTTTTCTTGCTATTTCTGTTTTAAATTTTAAAGGATGGGGGAACGTGGATTTTAAAAAAAAAGTTACGCACATGTGTTCATACAGTGGGGTGATGTATGAACTTGGGTAATGGAAGCAAATTAAGTTATTACAAGTATACCCCACTTTATGAATATTCAAACTATGAAAATTCGCTTTTACGAAAGGATTTGAATGGGTTTTCGCTTTTACGAAAATAGCCTCCAATAACAGTGAATGGTCTTTGATTAATGCCATTTTGGTTGATGAAAGGTTTCATAGGAACGCTCTAGTTTTGTAAAGCGGTGTATACTCATATTAGCTTCCGCAAAAGGAAATGCCAAAAAAGGAGCTGACCTGGTTCAGGAACCTCCGTCACAGTTACATTTCACCAAATCAAATGCTATATTGTGGCATTTTATAATTCTGTGTCGGAGACTCTTTCGCAAATGCTATCGAGAGTTTCTAATATTTACTAAATCCTACAGGCAATCCCCATGGAGGGTAGATGCTTGTCTCCAGTGGTTTTTACAGATGAGTCACGTGTTGATGAGTCCAACATCAACTGAGCAGCTATCAGAGCAATGCTGTATTTTGTTTTGACAAGGTTTTTTGTTGACTTTTGTGAAGTTAGCCTCATTGCAAAGCATTGAGAACAAATTATAAATAATATCTTGGTAATCATCCCATTGTCTGCTCTGGTCTGGAATATGTTGCACAGCCTTGTTTATTGTTGATTCCTGTTATAGATCCCTTGATTAATGTCCAGTCTTGTATGGTCATGAACCAAGCACAAATACCAAATTGGTATGTCCTTCACATAAGTTATGCGAGCAGATAAATTTTGAGAAGGGCATACTAATTTGGTCAAATTGAAGACTTTGAGGTTGACAAAGGCAATGTATAATGGCTGAAACTGCTTTCTTCATTCTCCATTTAGGAAGATGTGTGGTGAAAGGCATATCCAGTTCCCCAGATCAACATTTTTGATTTGGAGAGCTGCTTGTTAGAAAGTAAAGAGACCCTAAACATTTTTCTTGTGACAGACAACAGAGCAACCCCTCCATGATCGCGTTTGAACTGGTCACCATTGCATAAAATCTGTGATACTGTGGAACACATCTTCCCAAATGTGGAAGATGTGATTGAAAGTTTGTGATTGAAGGATTTTGGTGATGATGCCATCTACTGTGCATTTTTTATTTAACTTCTTTTAATTTCTTGTTGGTTATGAAGAGATCTTTCTGTTCCTTCCAGGAGGTAGTCGTGACCTGCCTCCATGGGTGCCTCGTGGACCTTTTACACAGAGCATCTAAACTGGATTTTCTCTGCCTTTGAGCTCTTGTAATTAAAAATAAACATCAAAGACGCATGGGGCGGGGGTGGTGGGGGGAGTCCAAACTTACCCGGCTTCAATCTGTCAAGAGGGATACTACCAATGATGGAGCGTAGTGCTTGGTGACAAATCTAAAATGGTACACCTGTCTTGCCGGATCGAAACGGGAAGGGCTGATGACATCATGATAACATCTTCAGCCTGGCAAAAGTGCAGGAAATTCAAAATTGTAGCATCTGTTGTTCCACCGCCATTTTAAGTGTGCAGCAGTGACACTTCTGGGCGTGTACGTTTTGTGTCACAGTTGGTGCCGATGTTGATGCAATAAACATCCTGTCTCCTTTGCTTCAGGAATCTGGCTTGCATGTGAAATATCTCATGAAGCTGACTTTTTTGTGCCCAGTGTGAACTGTAAGGTAAAACATCATGAGATGGGAATGTGTAAGGAGTTACCCTGTACAGGGCTGTAACAAGAAGGGGAGGTGTCCTTGTACTCCTGTTAGGTAAAACATCATGAGATGGGAATGTGTAAGGAGTTACCCTGTACAGGGCTGTAACAAGATGTGAATGCATCCTTGTACTTACAAGATAAGAAAGACATTGATGGATTGAGAGGCAGGAAGCTAGCAGGGAAAGGATAGCAACAGTTTTAGTCATTGGACAAGTAATGATATGATGATGTTCTAAGCATGTATCCAAGGGTATAAAAAATCACCATTTTGCTGATAACGTCAGAATGCATTCTCCGACTAACATTGTTAGTCGCAAGTGTTACAATCCGGTAATAAAGAACAAAGAACCCTGATTTCGACTCAGTCTGGTGTTTGTCTCACTCATTCATGAACAAAGCAGACCTAACAGAACACACAAGCCGGCTTCCCAAGTCGAGTTGTGTCTACAGAGATACTGTGGATTTGAAGTCTTAAAAGGGTCCTTGGGTGTCGTTCTTTGGCATTAACGGTGCAAAAGAACCAGGTAACATGTGGTGCAGCAAGTAGAGCTGCTGTGTCCCAGGTTTGATCCTGATTTCTGTGGATCCTCCATGTTTCTCTTCAGCCCCTTTTACACAGAGCTTGAAAGCCAGGTTTTATCTGCCTTTTGAGGACTGTGTGAAAGAATCACAAGGTGGAGGGTAGGGGGGGTCTCGACTTGCCCATCTTCAATCCACCTCAGTAGGTAGGCTCAGCGATGGAGCGTAATTGACCCATGGAGCCGGATTTTTTCAGTTCTGTGTGAACATGCAAGCTGCCTTCCTAAAACAGGTTATGTCCACATGAATACTGTGGCTTTGCAGTAATAAAAGGGCTTTTGACTGTATAGATTTCCTCCACATGAGAAAACTTGGTTTATTGTTTAATTGGCAACTTTGTTGCCCTTAATGTGCAAGTAAAGGGCAAAATCTGTTCAAAGTGGGTCAGATTGTGAACCAGCAAAGACTTAAAAGACAATTATAGTGTCAAAGGTACGTAAATAAATTTCAAAGCCACTCCATCTGCTCCAGGTGGCCATCCAGAATTTATGCCTTTTTGCTTTTGGACATTCATTTGTTATTCTCCCATGATAAATCACCTTGGCTTCATCAGCCCATTAATAAGCAATGGTGAAAAAGTGTTTTGACCTTAAAAATTTTAACCAAAGACAGGAATATCATCCTAATGAAAGTTTTTTTTTTAAGTAAGCCAAAGGAAATGTACTGTGAGGCAAAATGATGGTATAATCTAATAGAAGTACTTGTATTTGAAAATGGCCGTGGAGTAGAAATTTGTCCTTGTTCCCTTCTGCAAAGTGTACACTTCAGCAGAATTTGTGTGGTTTTCAAGTTTACTTCTAAATTTTGGCAATGGAGCTTTGCGTGCACTTGGCGTGCATGTGGCCAGGGAACCATTTCTAATGGCTGTTTTTAAAATATGAAAGAATATATCAGAGAAATGGTCTGTCCACTTTTACACCTGCTCAAAGAGTATTTGTTCTTGTATTGATCTCAGATTTCAAATTTCAGATTGATTATCAGAGTACATACATGACATCACATACAATCCAGAGATTCTTTTTCCTGCGGGCAAGGCCACTTATTGGTAATGCAAAAAAAAACTGTCCACAATGTACACATGTTTAAAAAAAAAAGAAATGTGAACAAATAAAGAAATGCTGCTGTCAGAGAGCAACAGCAATCATCAAGGATCCACACCACCCATCTCACACTCCGTTCTCACTGCTGCTATCAGGAAAGAGATGTAGGAGCCTCAAGACTCACCACCAGGTTCATGAACAGCTGCTCCCCCTCCACCATCAGACTCCTCAATGACAAATTCATTCATTACATTCTTTATTTGTTTACATGTATACACTGTGTAGTCTTTTTGCTCTACCAATAAGTGCTAATTTGGCCTTAACAGCAGGAGAAAGAATCTTGGAGCAGTATGTGATTCATGTATGCACTCTGACAATAAATCTGAAATCTCTGCTATTGATGTCCCGTACCAGACTGTAATGCAGCCAGTCAGTTCATCTTTCACCACACATCTGTAGAAATTTGATTTCTGATAGCATACCAAGCCTCCAACTCATTCTTGCCGAGAAACATTGTATTATGCATTAATAGATTCTCCTTGAAAGACCTCAACATAATATGAATTAGTTTGTTTAAAAAGGTTTTGCTCTGAGATTTATCTGTTGCTTCCCATCACCTGTGGGTATTCATGCCAAGAAATGCATCATTTTCCTCTCCAGGTATTCAAGTAAGGTTGGGGACAACCCAGTTAATTGTAGAGCCAAACTTTTGTTTGAGTTTCATTGTCAAAAAATAACCCACACCTCTGTTTCCCTTGCCAATGTACTTTTGCCTTAGTGTAAATATAAATTTGACTTTTTTTTCTGGTGTATACAATTGAAATGTTTAATTCCCAAGTTGATTGTTTTAACAAATATTACTTCTTTTCACTTTTCTCCAGCAGATCCTGCCTGTTGTTTTATTTTTATTTGGGTTAATGAGATGTGACATTTGTCTGTGTACAGTACCCATATTTGTGGAATTGCAGGAAAGATGGGCTTCATTAACCTATCACTTGGCATTCTCTAAATTCTCTTCCATGTATGGTACAGGTCTGGGGTTTTTCCAAGTCAAGTTTATAACCTGCTGTATCATTCTGACCCCACCATCTGTCATCCTGAATTTTTCTATAGCCTAATCCCTCTACCAAATGTGCCAGTGCCTCTGGAATCCAAGCAGAAATGAGTCGGCATCTTGGACTCTGATATGAGTTAAAAGGACCCAAGCTTGACCCTTCTGGAAGATTTTTGGTCCAACAATTAATGATTCTTAATTGAACATTTTGGTTTGCATATTTTTCAATGTGCATCAAACCAAGAAAAATAAGATAAACTAATTGATAACCTATTGCATTGAGAAGGGTTCTTACTTGCACAATCAAGGTACACAAATGTTTGCACATTGAGGGAATCTGTGGCAGAACAGTAAGTGCAATGTTAAGCCAACTCTTCAGAGCAGATCACCAGACTAGTACTGTAGGACAATCTCCTCGAGAGATCTCCTCAGATGGTTATAAACTCGGCCAGCACCATCGTGGCTATTGGCCTTCAGTTGAGGACATCATTAAGAGGCAGAGCCTCAAGGTAGCAGCTTCTATCATCGTGGACTCTCATGGCCTAGGCTATGCCCTCTTCTCACTGCTGTCATGATGAAGGAGGTGTAAGTGGCACTGATTTACCACTACTTACAAACAAAGAATCCACTCACTCGTTTCTTCAGCACCACCACAAAGTCTTTTTTAAATTTGAAGACAAATGAAAACCCTCCTTCCCCCTAAAAAAAACCCAAAGAAAGAAGGAAGAAACAGGAGATTTAAACCATCAAAAACACAATAAACTGGCATGGATCAAAGCAACACCACCGCAACGTGCACCAGGGAACTCAACATTTTAACCCGATATAATCCAAATAAGGGCTCCACACGTTTGAAAAAAAAGATAATTATCACGTAAATTATACCTTTTTTCCCCAGTGGAAGACATGGCCTGAATTCCATATGCCATCTCTGTAATCCCAACTCAATCTCATTTTTCCAAGTAATAGCTATACATTTTCTTGCTATAACCAATGCCAACCTTAAAAACCTCAAAGTCAAACTCAACATTTTTCATTACCTAATAAAAATAATGTTGGATCCATTGGCAATTGAATCTTTAAAAGTCTCTCTAAAAATTCCTTAAGTCGTATCCAAAAAAATGTAACCTTATCACGTTCCCAAGTCAAATGTAAAAAAGAACCTACTTCTTTAAAGCATTGAAAATGTAAATCTGAAGAAATTAAATTAGCACACCAGGAAGTTAACTTTCTTTTATTATCCACTAGATACAATATTACATTCTTAAACTCCCCAACAACACCCAGCTGAACTCCTCTCTTTCTCATTGGCTCACTGCCACATGGGTGATCCTAACATTCTCACTCTTCTCCTGCATCTGAGATTCATCACCCATATACTTACGCTTAACACACCCACATGTCGCATCGTTTACATCATCAACGGTGTCCGGCACCTCTCCCGAGGAAGGCAAGTACGCAACCACGACACACATACAAGGAGCCTGAAAATTCAATGTTACAAAAATAGCTTCTTCCCTTCAGCAATCAGATTTCTGAATGGACAATCAGGAGTGCTATTTATTTATTTTTAGATCTTATATTTACAGAATTATAACTTATCTTAATTTTGCACTTTGTTCTACACAACACTGCTGCCGCAAAACAACAAAATTTGTGACACATGTTCATGTCAATAAACGCAAATTTAATTTAAACCTGGTAAAAGGCTCTTTCAGCCCACGAGCTCCAGCGACCCAAATATCCCAATTAACCCACAACCCCCACACATTTTGGAGAGTCTGAAGAAACCGGAACATCCAAAGGAAAGCTACACAGACCTGTATCAGGAGAACATACAAACTCCTTACAAACAGCGCTGGATTCGAACCTGGGTCACTGGTGCTATAACAGCATTACGCTAACCGCTGTGCTAACTGTGCCGCCGTAGGGAAATAGTAATGTGTTTTCAAATTCAGTAGCCAGAACAATTATTTATCAATAAGGAATACTATTCCCACCATCATTTTATCAGACCAATTATTTGTTTTCAACATGCTTTTGTTGTAAAACCATGTGTCTGGGTGTGAATTTGCATCCCATCAGAGGACTGTGCCCAGAAGAATCCATGCAATTTGAGACTTGTGTAAGCAGTGGATGTTTGAGGCAAAGATCAGATGCTCTCATTTCACTACTGCAATCTCCAACCCTGCATCCCAATTCCTTTCTCCGCCAAAACCTCTAGGCACTCCTTTTGATTCTGTAACTAACTAATTTGCTCAGCTATATGTACCTAATGCAGATTTCTCTATCTGTAGTTCAGCTGGGTAAAGATGGCGATCATTATAAACTCTTCTGTTTATTGTCCGAGTTTGATGGCAATTTTCCATTTTAAGCTTTTCAGTCCTTTGTGTATTTTTATAGCCACACTGAAATGTTTTGTGCTTTAATTTATGTTCTGTCTGAATAGTTATTCATCAATCTCCCAGCTCAGGATGCATACAGCACTGTACGATTTGTTAATTTGGCTTTTAGCTCTGCCTCCTTCATGAGCCAGATAAGTTATTTCCATAAACTTTGAGCTCTCTCTTTCCGAAGACCTGAATGTCTAGAATGATTAGTGGAGGGAGCTTTCCACTGTTTGGCATCCATTTGTGTTTATGGAAATATTAGTGTTCAGTACAAAATGTGTCGTGTTGGAAGAAAAAAATTAATTTGGAAAGTGAAGTTATCATTTATTAGCCTCTCCTCTATGATGTATTGTGGGCCACTAAACTATAAACAGTGAGCAAAGGTGCAGTAGCTACAAGCTGCTGCCCTAATAAACTTGGCATTTCAGATAGCAAAGTAAAGCTGGAAGAAATAATTCATTATGACTGCCTAACATTGTTATTTGTTATTGTTAACATTAAGCTGCTAGTGTTTGGCATAGCTCCAGCAAATTGTTCCTCATTTAATATTATTCATAGCTCCAGACAAATGTATCCTTAATTAATGCTCGACTTGCTTTTGCAAAGGAATTGACCTTAACCTTGTGGTGTTGGGCTTCCTTACAAAATTAGTTGTGATTACTTGCAAAAAAATCCATGCAAAACCATCTTTTTTTTGTATAAGTATGGAAGAGTAAGGCTTGAACGTGACAAAGATTTCAAATTTATACTATAATGGTATCAATAGTTTCAAGTAAAATAATTTCAGTCAGAATCTTACACAACCTTTGGTTTAAACCATGCTTTTGGTCTCCATGTTAAATTATCAAATCTTTGCCAGTTGTTTGCAAGAGCAGGAGTAAACCGGAATGACCTTGCCCTCTCATAAGCCCCTTTCACACTTGAAAGTGGTCCCAGAAATTAATGGCCAATCGGCCTTTAAAGTGTCTAGTATGAAAGGAAAACTGTCTCAACACCAGCGGGAGGTGAAGTCAACTCTGGGGATTGATGGCCTCAACCCCTAGTACAACCTCTGGCGTCCACAGATACCAGCGTTGCAAGCAGGCAAGTGTAGAATAAGCAATTGCATTGTGGGATTTAAATTACTTGTTTTTGCGTGAATGCAGGTATGTGAAGGAAGAAAGGATTAAAATGAAAGTACAAACTTTGCCGTGGGAAAGACGCGGTGGGAGAGAGAGGAAATAAATAGCAATAGCAGACAATTTTTAATTAGTATGGGGAAGTTGGTAGTGCTATAGTGCACAATTTATAAAGACTTTGGGGGGGGGGGGAAGCAGCAGCAGACCTGATTTCCCAGAATGCTGTGCAGCAGAGAAACCCCTCTATGAGTGCATCGTGCATGCAGCTGTGCATACAACCCTTTCTCTGCCGCATGGCATTCTGGGAGGGCAGATCCTCTATCACTTTCCCCCCACAGTATTTCTATATTGTGTGCGATAGCACTACCAACATTCCCATGCTGTTTAAATTGTGTGATAGCGTTACGAACTTTCCCACCCTGCTTAAAATTTGTTTGCTATTGCTATTTATTGCTAACACTTTCCCATGATCCCTTATAAAGGTTTATATAAGCTGGCACAACAGCAGGGGCTGAAAGGCTCATTCCGTTCTGTACATAAAACCTGTTATAATCAGGCGTGATTAATTTTGTTCAAATATAAGATCATACATTGATCAGGATTTAGGGCAGGTCCACCATCACTCAATGCGTCATGATGCGTAGAAGGTAGAACAGTCCTAACCCCCGGGATGACTCTTTGCAAGTGTGAAAATGTTCAGTGTCCCAGTTAGTGTGAAAAGCCAGACCACCATTTCCTATCCTGGGACATTGAATGGCCAATTTAGTGGGACTCAAGTGTGAAAGCAGCTAAAGTGTTTTTATCTCATCTACTTCATCTAGTTTCTTCTTGAATGGCTTGGTTTATTTCCATTACTCCTCTTGGTAGCAACATTCCTGATTTTGTACCACAACTATTGAGGCTTTTAACATCAGGAAAGAATGAACAGATTTAGCTTTTTTCTCTTTTCAAAGAAAGGCTTAGAGTTGAACCTATAGAAAAACTAAAGATTTAATAGGGTAGAAGATGCTTTCACTTGCAGAGTAGTCTGGATCATAAATAAACAATAGTTGCTGAATTCCGAATTTAGTATCTTTAGAATCAGAATTTATTGTCATAAATATATCATGAAATTTGTTGTTTTGTGGCAGCATTACAGGTGCACAAATTGCTATAAAATGTGGTTCATTGTCCATTCAGAAGTCTGATGGCGGAGGGGGAAGAAAGTGATTTTGTACCCTTGGGTGTTCGTCTTCAGGCTTCTGTACCTCCTTCCTGATGATAGCAATGAGAAGAGGGCAAGTCCTGGGTGGTGAGTTTCTTTGGTGAAAGAGGCTGCTTTCTTGAATCACTGCCTCTTGTAGATGTCCTTGATGGAGTGGAAACTGATGCCCATGATGGCATTGGCTGAGTTCACAACTCTCTATAGCCTTTTCCAGTCCTGTGCATTGGCAACTCCATACTAGACAGAGATGCAACCAATCAGAATGCTCTCCACTTGTAGAAATTTGCAAAAGTCTTTGATGACATACCAAATCTCCTGAAACTCCGAACAAAGTATAAGCACTTAGCGAGCCTTCTTCATAATTGTATCAACATGAAGGCTCAACAATAGGTCTTCCGAGATATTGACACCCACTACTGATCCCTCGATGAGGACAGGTTTATGTTCTTCTGGTTTCTCCCTTCTGGAGTCCACAATCAGTCCCTTGGTTTTGCTAAGGTTGTTATTGTGAATCCACTCAACTAACTGATCTATCTCTTCCTCATTGCCGTCTGCGATTCTGCCAATATCCATGGTGTCATCGGCAGATTTGTAGATGGCACTTGAATTATGCCAAGCCACATAGTCATAGGTGTAGAGAGTAGATCATTGGGTTCAGCATGCTCAAAGTAATCTGAACAGGCTGCACTATGATGTGGAAATTAATAGCTTTGATGCACTTGAGGTGAAATTTTAATGGGGTTGAGTCTAATGTGGATCACGTCAAAGTTAGGGCAACTACCCTGCTGTTCTGTTAATGATTAGAAGGATCCTGTGTTGCTTGGCTAACTATTGGTTATAAATCTGCTGACAGCACCACCATTGGCTGAATACCCGGAAATAATGAAGTGAAATACAGGATGAGCAGCAAAAACCTGGTTGGTGTCAGAACAGCAATCTTGCTTTCTATGTCAACAAGACCAAGGACCTTGTTGTGAATTTCATAAAGGAGAGGCTGTGGGAGCATCCACCTATGTTCTTTGATGGGGTGGTGCAGAAGTACGATAGTAACTTCAAGTTCCTGGAGTCCACATATCAGAGGACCTCTTCTGGAGTCAGCGCATCAAGGCAACTGTGAAGAAGGCACACCCATGCCTCTACTTCCTTTAAAAAGTCTGAGAAGATTTGCATTGTTGTTGAATACTCTTATCAAACCTGCAGGCATACTGTGGAAGATGCATTGACTGGTTGCATTATGGCCTGGTTTGGCCATTTGAAGGCCCAGAAATATGGAAGGTCACAGAAAGTACACAACATTGTGGGCTCTGACCTCTCTTCCATTGAAGACATGTTTGTGAAGTACTGCCACAAGAAGGCAGTCAGCATCATAAAGGACACCATTTACACTGATCACAACTTCTTCTTACTGCTACCTTCAGGAAGAAGTGCACATGTCTGGTCCAGCACCTTGATGTTCGAGAACTTTTTTTAGTTCAACAGCTATTAGGGTTTTGAACTTCCCTTTGCTACCCTAACCATAAGCTTGGGCCACCAAAATACCTGTACTATTGAAATCCCATTTCCATTAACTGTAACGATGAATATTTATCTATCTTTATCTTTCTGTACTAGGTAATTTAATGTATAATTTTGTAGTTGGTGTATCTTTTGTACCTTTTGGCTAGAGCAGAGAATTTGGGTGCATATCTGCACTGTATCTGTGTACAGGTAAACTCATCATTATTAGCTTGGAGTATGCTCTTTATGCCTGTACCTGGTTGTAGTCTACTGCTGAGGTTGTCTCTTGTCTGACTGACATGAGCTAGCTTAGTTCTAGGCCAAACTTATCAAAAACATAAGGCTCTCCCCTGGATTCCTTCAACAGCCTGATTTCCATACTCACTGGCTGCCTTATCATTTAATTTGCATTGAACAGGTTTTCATGTATTCATAAATCACTCTAAAAAAAATTGTAATATAATAGGTGCTGATATGCAGTTAAAGGTTCTCTTCATTGCCCTGATATTGGATGATATCAGACTTGGAGGTGCAGTTTGCAGAAGGGCATATAAATAAAACCTTTTATTTTTGGGATATGATTTAATATTTTTGAACAGGTATGAAGGATATCTAGGCACTGAATCGGATGCATAGAAGATCAAATCATAGACTCCTTCAGATATGCAGCTTTACAATAGGCTCTCTAGCACACAAAGTCTGCAATGACACTAAGCACATGCCAGCTCCACAAAGAAATTTTTAAACTAGTATCGGAATGGTGTCCGGGTATAGCCCGCTTTATGAAACTGGAGAGTTCCTATGAAACCTTTCGTAATGGTGTAAAGCAAAGACCATTCACTATTATTTGAGGCTATTTTTGTAAAAGCGAAAACCCATTCAAATCCTTTCATAAAGGTGAACACGGGTTTCTTCGTAAAAGCAAATTTTCATAAAGCAAGTATTCGTAAAATGTGGTATACCTGTACTCATCAAGAAATAATAAACAGACATGGTTTCTTTCTTAAAGTGAAAGGTTTGGGTGACTAATATGATAGTTCTTGATAGGTTAAACACCTAAAATGGTCCCACTTAGAGGCAAGAGCATGCCTAGAGATTATCAGAATAAGAAAAATTGTAAATCCTGAAATTAAAACAAAACTGTTGGAATCATTCAACTGCTATTTTTAAGGGGTCAGATCCTTGAATCATAAATATTAACGTGGCCTCATTGGAAAAAGTTGCTGTTCCTGGTGCGATTTATTTTTATAAAATGTCTATTCAGTGTATTTTTTTAAAGATTTCTGTGCAGGTGGAAATATTAAGAGAAGCAGCATGTTGACTTATTGCTGAGAATTTGGAGTTTAAGAATATAGGGTTTGTGTCCGGATAAAGGATCATGTACTTGTACTGCCAAAATATAAAAATTGGCATAAGGAATAAAAATACACTCAGAAATTTGTGTGAAAAAGGATAACTTGTGTCAGCTTTCTATTCTTGAGGCATGTGGGTAATGCAGCATTGTTTATGGAAAATTATGATGCAGGCCCCTTTTCTACCCCACTGGGGGAGGGTGTCACCCAGAAAGGGTATTAAAGGTTACGGAGAGAAGGCGGGGACGGGGTACTGAACTTTAAGATCAGCCATGATCTCGTTGAATGGCGGAGCAGGCTCGAAGGGTCGAATGACCTACTCCTGCTCCTATCTTCTATGTTTCTATGTTTCTAAGAGTTGAAAGGAAATTAGACTGGTGAATCTCCAAGGTGAGAGCATTGACCGATTAAAGACTATATTCACTGGGCTATTTGGGTCAGCGTTCTTTGGAGCTTAGAATGAGTGACGACCTTGTTGAAATGTATATCCAAAGAGAGCTTGACAACATAGATATTGAACCAGTGAACAAGGGGACATGCAAAAATAGCAAGCTCTTCTTTTAAAATTTGGTTGCATAGCAATTTCTTCTCTCATAGGAGTCTTTGGAATTCTTTTCTCACAAGGGTAGTGTAGGTCAAGTAAATTGAGATTATTTAAGGTGGACAGAAGTAAATATCTGAAAGATTGAGGTTAATGGGTAACTGGCACGTTAGTGAGTTGAAGCCAGCATAGATCAGCCGTGATTTATATTAAATAGCAGGGCAGGCTACTCTTATTTCTTGTGTTCTTAAGACACATTGGGGACCTGCTGAAATTCCTTGGTCGCCATTGGTTGACATGATTTAAGAGGATGTTGCCAGGAACTCATGGGGAGGGGGGGAGGTGGGGGTCTCAGCATTCAGGAGAGGTTAAACAGGCTAAGACTTCATTCCGTTTTCACAGAGATATATCAATCATGAACAGAATAAATCTGGTAAACACAGTCTTTATCCTCAAAGTAGGAGAATCAACAGCCAGAGGGCATGGGTTTAAAAAAAGTGAGGGAAAAAGATTTAACAGGAGCCTGAAAGGTAACTTTTTTTTTACAGAGGGCCGTGAATGTATAAGAACAGGCTGCCGGAGGTGATGGTTGCAGCAAGAACTATTGCAACATTTAACAAACAATTGGATGGATTTTTGGATAGGATATGTTTAGAGGGACATGGGCCAAACACAAACAGGTGGGACAAGTGTGGGTGGGGCACTGTTTGGTTAAGGCAAATTGGGTTGAAGAGCTTGTTTTTAGGTTGCGTGACTCTTGACTTTATGACAGATTGTGGTGCTGTTAACTCCTGTGTTTTTGGTCTCCACCATTATGGAAGCTTACTCCATCTGTCTATGTATCCAATATTTCATCAGAGACCATGGTCTTGCAAAGAATGTAGAATAATCTGAAGCCAGATTGGATACTTACTTAAAAATACGAGTCTTGGCAAGCATTATGGAATATCCATCTGCAGGGAGGATAATTTCTCATAATGCTTGGCTCTAATTTCCTCTATAAGTGCATTTATTTTCCAGGCATTGGGTAGGAACCCTTTATTTTTATTTGTATGAATAATTAGATTGCTATTAATCATGATGGACCAAGACCTTTATTTATTTAAATGATGACATTATTCCTGATGTGAAGGGCATTTCATTGTGATGGATCTTAATTTGTAGTTTTGTAATTTAGAAGTCGCCCACTTTCTAATTCTGCTGTGTTTATGTAACGTTGGTAGAAAGTTGAACGTTACACTCCGCTTGATTACACCATGTACGTCTTTGTTAAATTACCTCCTTGAAAATCCTTCTCCCACTGTCACTTACTACCCCATACAATTTCTTGTTCATTCTCAGTTTTTTGCAAACTGTGTTCCATTTCTTTCATTTTATTCAGATGGGGCAAGTACTGTGGAGGGTTGCAAGAAACCAACAACTACAGCACCAAAGATACAGTGAAGAAGGTTACTACCTTGTAGAACATGACAGGAGGCATGATGCAGTAAATCGGAAGCAGGTCGAGGTTGGGATTGATATCTATCACATCCTGAGAGTTGGCAGATCAAAAGCAGAGCACGGGTTTCCAGATCTGGAACTATTGCCCCCGGAGCTAAGCTTAACCATTCTTTCATATTTGAACGCAACTGACCTCTGCTTGGCTTCATGTGTCTGGCAGGACTTAGCTAATGATGATGTTCTCTGGCAAGGGTAAGTGCCATCTTGTGCTGTCCCTCATCACCTTGACCACGTGAAAGCTATTGCTCAAATACCTCTTGTATTTCCATATGGCATTTGAGAGTTAATCATGTTTCCAATCAAACCCATGGCAAACACTGAGGAAATTATCTTTATAAACTTACATCAAAAATTCTCCGGACTTGTGTCTTCAACAATGAGTAATGCTGCAATCATAACTCCAATAATTTGTTCAATTAGTTATAGATGTGACAATTTTGCAACTCTTATTAAAAAAAAATTAGATATTCCAGGAATTTGAGAGGAGTTACTTAAAGTTGAGATTACAAACTTGTGTTAATCTTTTCATGTAGTTTCATATTTTTCCATACATTGCAGTAAAATTATTTATTTTAAATTTGTTAGCATTCTATTCAGCTATAATGTAATTCTCTTAAACTAATATTATTTGTAGAAGTTGTCAGGATAAGACATTTGAGATTGTAGAAAGAAGAGCAGCAGGATGAACACATTTGCATCGTTTCCTCAGACACTCAATCTCTATCTGTCATGTGGAGACATAAGTGGCTGAAGATTCTGGAATCTTAAGCAAAAAAAAACAAACTGCAGGAGAAACAAGGTGGATCAAGCATTCTGTGGAGGCAGAAATATTCAGTGCTTTGAGTTGAGATTCTGCATCAGGACTGAGAGTGCAGAGGGATAACCAGTATATAGGAGTAAGAGGGAGTAGTGAGATAGAAGTTGTAGGAAATAGGTGGAACTAGATAAGGGAGAGATGATTGGCAGATGGGAAAGTTGAACCAAGGCGCAAAATACCCAGATAGAAGTAGGTAATTGACAGGTGGATAGAGATGGCAGGGGGTGATGAATCTTGGATGGGTGGAAAAGGTAAAAAAAATAGAGTGATGCCCTGGATAGACTAATGGTAGTGGGAAAGGAATATTGGGTGGAGATAAATTGCCAAAATGAGAAAATTCAATGTTCATCCCTTTTGAACGGTCAGCTCCCCAGATGAAATGTGTTATAAAGACCATAGAGCAGAATTGGATCATTCGGGCCATTGGGTCTGCTCTGTCTTTCAAATTATGACTGGTGTATTTTCCTCTCAATCCTATTCTCCTGCCTTCTCCCCATAACCTTTGGCATACTTCCTAATCATGAAACTATCATCCTCTACTTTAAATATACCCATTCACTTGGCCCCCACAGCTGACTGTGGCAATGAATTCCACAGATTCCTCATCTTTGTTCTCAAGAGATGTCCTTTTATTCTGAAGCTATGCCCTCTGGTCCAAGACTCTCCCACAACTGAAAACGTCTTCTCCATGTTCATTCGATCCATCACTTTCAATATTTGGCATATATCAATAAGATTCCCCCCATTCTTCTAAACTCCAGCACATCCAACCCCAAAGCCATCAAATGCTTCTTGTTTGTTAAAAACATACCAAAATGATGGAGGAATTCAGCCAATATTTTCAGCATCCATAAAAATCAAAGGCATATTGCTGACATTTCAGGCCTGAG
This sequence comes from Narcine bancroftii, assembly GCF_036971445.1. Taxonomy (NCBI): domain Eukaryota; kingdom Metazoa; phylum Chordata; class Chondrichthyes; order Torpediniformes; family Narcinidae; genus Narcine; species Narcine bancroftii. The sequence continues at coordinate 144,566,942 of NC_091469.1, forward strand.
TCCCTCCTTCAAGGACTAAGCAGGATGAGCTTAGAAGCAGGAAAAAGGCAGAGGTGGTGGAAGGTGATAGGGGAAGAAGTGGGGGGAGGAGAGTGGGGCAGTGGTTTAACCGAAGGTCAGAAAAGTTGATATGAATGCCATTTGGCTTGATGCTCAAAGGAAGCTGCCAGAGGAAAGTGGTAGAAGCAGTTCAAAAGACATTTAGATGGTTACATTGTAGGAAGAGTTTAGAGGGATATGAGCTTAAGCACAGGCAAAAGGGACCAGTGTGGTTTGGATGAACAAGTTGTGCCAAAGGACCTGCTTCTCAAACAGACCACCAGTGCTCTTCAAAATGGTCATCTTGTCCACCCTTGGTCTCAACGATATTGAGGAGGTGCATTCAACAGAAGAGGAATTCTTGCTCCAAAAAATGTTTGTTTGAAAATATTATAAAATTTGCCTAATTGTGAGAAATAAGGAACTTTGTTAATTATGCAAATTTGCACACAATTTGAAGACCACCAGTTGGCGCAAATTTTTGAGTATCTAAATTTCTTTACTTCAAGGGGTTTTGAGTATATAAATTTCTTTACTTCAAGGGGTTTTTAACTCAGCAATATTTCTTTTATTTGTTCTCCAAGTCAACATAGAGAAATTGATAGTTGAATGTATCAAATGTTATGTACCTCAGCCATAAAAAGGATAAATAGAGCATGCCAAATGAATTGGTTCGTAACTTGATAACAGAAATTCTTTGAAGCTGTTTTAAATTAATTGAATGGTTGACTCTCAATGTTAGGATTCAGTCTGGGAATTTAAATAAAATGTTTTTAAAAATGGCAAGTAGAAGTACCAGTAAGTCTTGATAAACTACCAATATGCAGCAATACCTTGAAGGGCTCAGGCCCGAAACATTGGTCTTGTATCTTTACCTTCTATGGATGCTGCAAGAACTCCTGAGTTCCTTCAGCATTTTTGTGTTTACTACAATAGCGGAGCCTGCAGACTTTTGTGTTTCACGCCAATAAGCAGCATGAATTTTATTTCAGGTTGTGCAAGTCGACCTGGGGTCACTGTTCCATATACTATAGAGTCCATCCTTCAGGTTTGAACTACAGGCAACTCTACATGCAACTAGATGAAGGCAGCCTTACCTTCAATGCTAATCCTCATGAGGTAATTGAATGCTACATGACCATAATCTAAATGCAATGTAAAACTAAGTTTTTTCATTTAAGTGGAAATAACTGTAATAGCTGTGTCATCTTTTAATTTCCAAAGCTGGATTGTAAAAACATAAAAATAATCTGATTTTTTTTTCTTCAGCTGCAACATTAGTACATTGAGCCCCTAATGACAGAAATGTTTCTTGCTCTCCTGGGGTGGTGGTTGGGGGGAATTAGCTGGAGGATGGAGGATAGCAACTTGATCTTGTATTCCAGCCATTTTTAATCTTTCATCATCTATGCTCTGGACTGGGTCCATGGGTAATCCCTGAGTCTCGTTGGCACATTGATGCAACTGGTAGAGTTGTTGTCTTGCAGCTCTAGCATACCAAATTCAACACTAACTTCCAGTTCTATGGCATTTGATTGTTTTCCTTGTGACCACATGGTGTTTCTTCGGGTTGCTCTAATTTTCTCCCACATACCAAAGATGTATGGAATAGTAGGTTAATTAGCCATTACAAATTACCCCTGGTGTGGGGGGAAGTGGATAGTAATGTGGGAAGAATAAAATAGGATTAATGTAATTGAGTGCTTGATAGTCAATAGCATTTTTTTTTTAAAAAGATGGCAATAACATTTTAATGCCAGCCTGCCTTCTGGGACCTGTTCTCTCTCCAATGTGCACCCATCTTTCACCCTTCCCCCATCCCATCCAGCCCACACACCCACCAATCTCCAATCTTGTCCTAACTGCAAAGGTAATTAAATTAGAGCTGGTGCACTTTAATTTTTTTTTCTTATTTCTGTTTGCTTCCTGAACCCAGTTCCTGTGCTAATCCTAGCCTCTCATCTCTTCCTCCTGCATCCCCCCACCCCTCTAGGTACTAGAGATTTCAATTGTGCAAGTTACATGCAATGTTCTGCTGTTTGAAGGTTTTACAACTGGAAAATCAGTGAAACATAGAAAATAGGTGGAGGAGTCGGCCGTTTGGCCCTTCAAGCCTACACTGCCGTTCATTATGATCATGCCTGATCAGTACCCAGTTACTGCCTTCTCCCCATACCCCCTAATCCCCTTGGCCACAAGGGCCAAATCTAATCTACACTTAAATATCGACAGGGAACCTGCCTCAACTACTTCCTGTGGCAAAGAATTCCACACATTTACCACTCTCTGAGAGAAGAAATTTTGCCTCATCTCAGTCCTAAAAAAATTCCCCCTTATCCTTAAACTCTGGCCCCTGGTCCTGGTTTTTCCCAGCATTGGAAACAACCTTCCTGCTAGTCTGTCTAAACCCTTAAGAATTAAGGTGAATAAATGTTTAAATAAACATTTGTTAATACAATATATGGCTAGAAATAATTCTGTCAAACTCAGAGTGATGGAAATTAATGTGAATTTTTAAAATATATATTCGTAACCCATCTTTATTTGTGTTTACAAAGTTGTGGATGTAACCTGTGAAAATGGGTCTATATGCCATAAATTGGAAATTCAAAAATGCTCAGTCTTTTTAGTACATTGGTTTGGTTATTTATACCTGACATCACTTCTTCAAAACATGATCTTTCGCTAACATAAATTTTGGAGCCTGCAAATTAAATAATTTGAACCATATTTTATTTCTCTATTGACTTGTGAGGTGTTCCAATGGAAATAATGTTTATTTAAATAAAAGATTACTGTATGATTATGGATTACTCTCAGTAATTAGCAACTACTTTTATAGGGTATTTTTGACAAATTTTTAGGTTCTACTAAAACTGTAGTGTAAATATCAATGTTGCTAATATTAACTGAACCAAAGAAATAAAGATTGTGCCATAAAGCACCTCCTCTCCCCGTGGCATTCTGTCTGCTCATTGAAGCTTGCAAATAAATCTTTCATTCTAAAGACAAAGTATGAGAGACATGGGGCAGTCAGCAATATGTGTGACTCAAAATAACAATGACATTTGTGTTTTAAATTTCCAAACCACCATGATTGCCACATTTATGTAGCTTATTAAATACTGAAGGGAGCAACCAGCAATAAATGCGAAGTGTTGCACTGTGGAAAGTTAAATTCGAGCTTGCAAAATGAAAGGCCATTCCTTGGATTGTGTTAATGAACAGAGACCTAGGGGTAGAAGTGTTGCACTGTGGAAAGTTAAATTCGAGCTTGCAAAATGAAAGGCCATTCCTTGGATTGTGTTAATGAACAGAGACCTAGGGGTAGAAGCACACATTTGCCTGCTTGCCTTATTGAGGACACTGAATATGAAAGCTGGTATGTTACAAATTTACAAGGCGTTGGTGACACTGCATTTGAAGTACTGTATTGTACCATTTTCATCAGTTAGCTGGATAAGTTAGAAAGATTCACAAAGGTTTTAGTGGGACTAGAGGGCATGAGTTGTGAGTGACTGGAATAGGCTGGTATTTTTTTCTTCCTTAGAGCACAAGAGACTGAGGGGTTACTTTCATAGAAGCAAATAAAATCACAGGGCATAAATAAAGTGAAAGTTCACTATCTTTTTTTCCAGATAAGGGGAGTGTAAAACTGAAGCACAGGTTTAAGGTGAGACACCATTTCATGACGGCCATGGGTATATGGAATGAGCTGCCAGAGGAAGCTGTACAATTCGTATTTAAAGCCATAGAACATAATAGCACAGAAACAGGCCATTTTTCCCTTCTCATCTATGTCAAACCATTTTTCTGTCTAGTCCTACTGACCTACACCCACCCTCCATCCCTCTGACATCCATGTACCTGTCCAAATTCTTCTTAAATACCCACATTCACCACTTCAGCCAGCACTCCTACCACACTCTGTGTGGAGAAGTTCCCCCTATGTTCTCCTTAAACTTTTTCCCTTTCAACCTTAACCCATGTCCTCTGGTTTCTATCTTACCTACCCTCAGTGGAAAAAGTCTACCAATATTTACTCTGCCTCTCTCCCTCAAAATTTTAAACATCCCTCTCTATTGTAATGCTCCCTGATTCCAAGCCCAAAGCTCCAATATTTGGGTACAGAAGCAGGCTTGCTCCATTCCAGCAGGTTTACCTTGTTTCTTTGCCTGACTCATCATTGAATTCAACTTTACTAAATAATGCCATAATCGGGAACAATTTGAACTGGATTTGCTGCATCTCCATGCGTCATATATAGGTATATATTAAACAGAAATACTGTCTGTTACCCAAAATATTGCAGTCATGCTATTGGACGTTGAAGTTTACCACTTTTTTTTGTTGTTGAATGAGGTAGGTTTTTAGAAACTTTTTTGCTGCCTTTGTTGGATGCCTGACTTGTTAAGTTCCTAAAGCACTTTGTGTGTTGTTTTTGGATACGACAAGTATGATTTGACCCTGAAGATGCTACTGATTTAATGAGCTATCAACTTTCAGTATTTTTCTGGCAGTTGCCCTGAATGGCAATATCACAGATTTGTAGCACAAACCGTAAAATTGATTGAAACATTATATGAAAGAACATTTGTGAAATTGAACTGTGGCCGTCTACCATAAAGAAACACACACACTTGCAGTGTGGGAGGTTAAGATCTGACTTTATTGAGGCTGGAAATACTCCTTTTATAAAGTTCCCACCGTTTAGTTGATTGGCTGACATCAGCTGCATGAATAACATAAACAGGATCCCTACCCACAGAAACGTTCTTGCGTATGAATACCCTTCTTCCCCAGCCTGGTGTTGCTTTGTTAGCTGGTAGGCCTGGCCAGTGCTATTTTAGGGTTGCTGGTCTTGCACTGCCCCAGCTTCCAATCGCGCCGGTTCGTTATGCTAGGGGTCATGTTAGTGAGTTATGCCGCTGTTTATTACTGCACATTGTGCCTGCTTGTTTTCCCCCGATGTCCAGTTCGAAGGTGGCCCCATTGTTCTGGACGACTCGCAAGGGGCCTTCATAGGGATTCAATAGCGGTGGACAGTGTGGCCCTCTGCGCATGAGTCTTTGAGATCTTTGGAAATGTTGAACTTGGCTTGCCCATGTCTGGAGGGTGGGGTCAGAGCCAGATTACTGACCTTTTCACGCAGCCTGTCCAGGAAGATGGTTGTATCCTCCTATTGACCTCTGGCTGGTGGGACAAAACCCCGGGACCATGAGTGGAGCTCCTTTGACAAACTCGGTGGAGGATGTGTGGAGGTCTTTTTTTGGTGCTATACAAATGCCCAGCAGTGCCCACAGCAGTTCGTCCACCCAGTTGGGGCCCTTGAGTCTGGTCATAAGGGCAGCCTTGAGGTGCCTGTAGAAGCACTCCACCATCCCGTTGGACTGCGGGTGGTATGTTGTCATGTGGTGTCGCTGCACGCCCCACAAGTTGGCAACGTTGGTCCACAGGCTGATGGTGAATTGTGTGCCTCTGTTGGAAGTTGTGTGGCATGGTAGTCAGAACCTTGCTACCCAGGACAAGAGGAGTGCCTTGGCGCAGGACTTGGTGGATGTGTTGGCCACGGGGATTACTTCTGGCCACTGAGTGAATTGGTCGACCACCGTGAACAGGTAGTGAAAACCCTGCGAGACTGGTAAGAACCCCACTATGTCCACGTGAATTTGGTCAAACCTTCATTCCATTGGTTTGAAAGGCTGTGGGGGGACTTTAGTGTGCTACTGTACTTAGGCTGCTTGGCACTGCGTGCATGTCTTGGACCACCTGCTGACTTGTTTCCGCAATCCATGCCATACTTTCTTGCTGGCCACCAGCCAGATCATAGTCCTGATCGATGGATGTGCCAGCCCGTGGATGGAGTCGAAAATTCGTCGCCTCCATGCCATTGGGACGATAGGCCGAACCTGTCCAGTGGACACATTGCACAAAACGGTAGTATTACCTGTGCTGACTGGGATGTCTTGAAGCTGCAGCCCCATGACAGCATTCCTATCCTGCGACTGTGACTCCGTCAGTATCACAAAGTCCAGTCCGTTGGCCAGAGAATGAATGCTCTGTCTTGACAAGGTGTCCGCGACCACGTTGTCTTTTCCTGATGTGCCTCACATTGGTGGTATACAAGACCAGTGTCTCTGCTGGCGGGCCGACCAATGATCGGAGATCTTAGCCAGAGCAAACATCAGTGGCTTGTGGTCCGTGAAAGCTCTTCCTTAGAGGAAGTACCAGAAATGGCGGATGACTAAGTACAATGCCAATCACTCTCTGTCGAAAGCACTGTACCTTACTTCTGGGGGCCGCAGATGCTTGCTGATGAAAGCTAGTGGATGCCACCTTCCTTCCTTCCATCTGCTACTCCAGAACATCACCAATCACTGTTCTTGAGGCATCAACCATGAGGGCTGTGGGTGTGTCTGGCCTGGGGTGGGCCAGGAGCGCAGCATGAGCCAGGGTTTCCTTTGCTTCCACAAATGCTCATGCGGAGTCGTCGTCCCAGGTCAAGTTCTTTGGCTTGCTGGCCATCAGGGTGAAAAGTGGGCACATCCCTTGAGCAGCTGTAGGGAAGAACCTGTGATAAAAGTTGATCATCCCCACAAACTCCTGCAGTCCTTTGTTCGTACTGGGCCTTGGGAAGTTACAGTTGGCTTCCACCTTGCTGGGTAGTGATGTGACCTCACATTTGGCAATCCTGTGACCCAGGAAGTCAATTGTGCTTAGTCCAAACTGGCATTTGGCCAGGATGATAGTAAGGCCATTGGTGGTATTCTCACACCAGGCCCACTTTGGAGAAGATTGTCACTCTGTGCAAGTTTTCCACCGAGTCCTGGATATGCGGCAAGGGGTAACGATATAGAGTGGTGGCCTCGTTGAGGCAGTGGTAGTTGCTGCACAGTTTCCAGCCCCCAGATGCTTTAGGTACCATGTGCAGGGGAGAAGCCCATGAACTGTCCGACCACTGAACGATGCCTAACTCCTCGAGCTTTCGGAACTCCTCCTTGGTCAGTCGGAGCTTCTCCGCGGGAAGTCGCCTTTCCCTTGTGTGGAGCAGTGGACCCTTGGTAAAAATGCAATGCCTGATGCTGTTTTGGGCATCTCTACCATGAACTGAGGGGAAAGGATTGCCGGAAACTTGGCTAGCACCTTGGAGAACTCATCTGAGCTGTGGACAGAGTCCAGATGCAATGCCAGGAACCCTGCGCCCCTCAGTGCGAAGGTTTGGAAGGTCTCAGTGTGCATGAGTCTCTTGCCCTTAAGGTCCACTGGGAGGTTGTGGGCCTGCAGGAAGTCCACTCCGAGGAGTGGTTGTTCCACTGCAGCCAACGTGAACTCCCACAAGAATTGACTGCCTCCAAACTGCAGCTTGGCCCTACGAGTACCATAGGTCTGTATGCTGCTGTTGTTGGCAGCCCTCAACGCATGGCCTGCTTGCCTGAGTCTACTGTCCAACCCTGTCGAGAGCATCACACTGACCTTCACTCCTGTATCCACCAAAAACTGTCTTCCGGACAGGCAGTCACATACGTACAGGAGGCTCCCTCGATGGCCAGTCCGCCGTGGCCATCAGAGACGGCTGGCCTTGTCATATCCCTGAAACTCGCAGGGTGACTGGCATTGGTGGGCCTTGACGCCCCATCTTTGGTGGTAGAAACACCATCTCTCCTTGGACTCATCCGTGTCTCTTGCCTGCCACTCCTTTCTTGGGCCTGCCTCGGTCTGGTTGCGAGACTGAAGCTGAGCACTTCTGTTTCTCCTTCCACAGAATGTCTGCCCATGCTGCGACTTTCCGGGGGTCGCTGAAATCCATGTCATCCAGGAACAGCTGGATGTCCTCGGGCAGCTGCTCCAAGAATGCCTGCTTGAACATGATGCTGGGTTTGTGGTCTCCCAGGAGGGCTAGGATCTCATTTTTGAGTGCTGACGGGGATCTGTCTCCTAGCCCATCCAGGTGGAGCAACCGTGCCCCTCTCTCTCGCCGCAAGAGTCCGAAGGCCTCAGTCATTAGCTCTTTGAAGACAGTGTAAGTACCTTCTGATGGTAGCCTGTGGATGAAGTTGGCCACTCTATCTGCAAAATCTCTGGATCCATGATGCTGACCACGTGGTAGTACTGTGTGGTCTCAGATGTGATGCCCCGAATCTGGAACTGAGTCTCAGCCTGGTTGAACCACATGCTGGGTTGAACTGTCCAGAAGGTCAGGAGCTTGAGGCCAACTGCGCTGATTGCTGCTTCATTATCCATTGCTCAGTTTAAATTCCGTCTAACCGTTGGGGTCACCAATTGTAGCCATGTGCTATGAAGAAACACGCAGTGCGGGAGGTTAAGCTCTGACTTTATTGAGACTGGAAATGCTCCTTTTATACAGTTGGAGTTCCTGCAATTTGGTTGATTGGCTGACATCAGCCGCATGAATAACAAAAATGGGATTCGCACCCAGGGGAACGTTCTTGTGTATGAATACCCTTCTTCCCCAGTGTGGTGTTGCTCTGTTAGCTGGCAGCCTGGCCAGTGCCATTTTAGGGATGCTGGTCTTGTACAGCCCCAGCTTCCAACTATGCTAGGGGTCATGTTAGTGAGTTATGCCGCTGTTTATTACCGAGCGTTGTGCAGGCCCGATTTCCACGGTTGCGGGCTGCCACAAAACTATATTTTCAAATTCAGAAGAATGGATTTGCCAGAACAGAGGTTACCATCAGAAATTACATCTGACACAGATGTTACAAGAATAATTTTAATTTCATCATTTGGAGTTCAATTAATCTCTATTTTCACAAGTCTGTCTGTCTTTAAAGAACAATACCACTCTGCTCTCGTGAACCTGAAACTTAAAAAAAATCTGTTATTGGCATATGCCTACTCTTGTTTCTCAAAGGCATTTTGTGAATGCAGTCAAATGACCTTTTAATGGAAAGAACTTACATTTGGGACACGACTTCTATTCATTGTTGTCCCGATGTGATTTTTTTTTGGAAGGAAAAGTTTAAACACATTAAATTTAGGTAAGGCTTGTGCAGCAGTCAATATTGTTCTTCCCTTCATCATGGGATAAACATGGCAGGCACTTGCAAGTCTCTTGGTACTTCCAGCACTCTGGATTTAGTTCAAGCTAATTTTCTTTCAAATTGAGCCATGGAACAGAAGCTTTGAAAAAAATCTTTCCCAATGAGCACTGCTCATTTCAGTATATTTGCAGTGAGGCAAACCTGCCATTCAGTTGTTTTAGTGTTGGGTCACAATGCTGAATGAGATGTAAACGGTAGGGTAAAAAGGACATGTTTGACCCAGGTGAATAGTTCTTTCGTCTTCACTTGACTTCACATTTTCCCTGAAGTGTATAAAGACATAAATGGTCTAATTCTATCATCCCATTTGACTGTCTAGCTTTGTATTATATATTACATCTATTTTTTTGCACATTGCATAAAAATTGCAATTTTTTTCCATTTATCGGCATACTCCTGATATCTCAAGTTTTTTTTCAAATTCAAACAACCCCCCAATATCTAACTCTTGTTCACAAATAATGTCTTGGGGAGGGGAGGGGGGCGAATGCTGGAATGAAGATTTTTGGATCACAACTTGTACTATAGTCAGTCTGGGGTTTTTTTTAAATGTCTTGTGTTTCAGGTAATTTGAAAATTGGACTTTTTTTAAACACCTATCTCAGTTTTTTAAGACTGAAGCATTTCTTAATGCATACAGTATAGTTTTCGTGGAGAATTGAAATGTGCACGGCTTCTATGAGGGAGAAGAAGAAATGTTGATTTTATAATATTGAATATGTGGTCTTTATAGTTTGAGACTTCTCCCAAATTTTCTCGCTACTCTGTTAACATAACTCTTCTTCCCTATTCTCTTGGAAGCTTGACCAGTATTTGTCCCATTCAGGGCCTTGCTCAATAATTGAGTTTTTTTTTTAAAGAAGACTTTGTTCTTTGGGCTGCTGGATAAATGGATTTGTACAGAAATAAACATGGAAATATTCACTTTGGTTTGGGGTGAATGTTGGCCAGAGCACTGGAAGAACTCCTTGTCCTTTGGAAAATATGCATTCTTTTGCAGACACCTGTGTAGGTTTAATGCGTCATTCTCAAAAAACACTATTCTTACAGTGCTACAGTACTTGAATACAACATTGAAGGATTATCTTCATCTGTGTTCTGGGTGTTCTTTGGTCTAAACCTGTCAACACAGGTGTGGTAGAAAGTGTGCTGACCAGCTGCATCACGTTCTACTTTTGGGGACACCAATATACCTGAACATAAAGCCCTCCAAAAGAGAGTACAAATAGCCCAAGACATCACAGGCAAAGCTCCCACCACCACCAAGAACATCTACAGGGAATGGTGCCATCAGAGAGCAGCAGCAATTATCAAAGACCCACACCACCCAGCCCATGCTCTATTCTCACTGCTGCCATCAAGAACATAGAAACAAAGGAAGTAGGAACAGGAGTAGGCCAAAAATGGCCCATCGAGCCTGCTCCGCCATTCAATACGATCATGGCTGATCTAATTTATTACCTAACTCCATCTACCTGCCTTCTCCCCATATCCCCTAATTCCTCTATCATGTAAAAATTTATCTAACCGAATTTTAAATATGTTTAATGAGGCAGCCTCAACCACTTCCCTGGTTAGAGAATTCCAAACATTCACTACTCTCTGGGAAAAACTATTTTTCCTCATCTCTGTCCTAAATCTACTCCCCCGAATCATGAGACTGTGTCCTCTCGTTTTAGTTTCCCCGGCCAGCTCAAAAAACCTTCCTACATCTATCCTATCCATACCCTTCATAATCCTATATGTTTCTCTAAGATCTCCTCTCATTCTTCTGAACTCGAGCGAATACAATCCTAGACGATTTAATCTTTCATCATAAGTCAACCCCTTCAACCCAGGGATCAACCTAGTAAACCTCCTCTGGGCCATCTCCAAAGCCAGTATATCCTTCCTCAAATTTGGAGACCAGAACTGGACACAGTACTCCAGGTGCGGTCTCACCAGTACCTTGTACAGTTGCAATGTTACCTCCCTTCTCCTGAATTCAATTCCTCTAGCGATGAAGGCCAACATTCCATTTGCAAAGGAATACCTCCTTCCAAGAAGGATGTATAGGTGCCACAAAGCTTGTCCCACTAGGTTCAGGAACAGCTGCTACCCCTCCACCATCGGACTCCTCAATGACAAACTCAATCAGAGATTCCCTTAAGGACTGTTGTGCACTTCATTGATTTTCTTTTTCATTCTCTCTCTATTGCACAGTCAGTTTGTTTACATGTGTTATCTGTTTACAGTTTTTTTATTTGTTTACAAGTATACGTTGTGTACAGTGCAGTTTTATTTGCACTACCAATTAGTAGTAATTCTGCCACACATGCAAGAAAAAAAATCTGTTGTATGTGATGTTATGTATGTACTCTGACAATAAATATGATGTAAACAAATAAGTTTTTACTTAAAGCCAAGTTAAAATGTTTACTATTTCAATCACTGTTCCCAGAGTTCATGCTCTGCAAGTTATTTGAGCATTTTATCTATGCTTTTGACTTTTGTTTATGATAGTATTTTAAGTGATAGGGTCCTTTTGGACATCACTGAAAGATGAACACCTGATTTGCAAATGTTTGTGTACGTTTATCGAGAATTGCCATGTCCGAAAGCTAATGAACTTCAGTCTGTGCCCTGAATTAAGAGCGTGCAAAGTTTCAGAGGACTTAACTTTTGGTTCTTAAGTTGTAATTATTTCTCGAAAATCAATTTTGCCTCCATCACTGAATGTTTGTTAATTTTATCATGTTAAGTAAAATATTTTAGAAGTTTTATGTTTAAATGCATATTACAGACTCTATTTCCTTATAGGGAATAGGCTACATTTTTCGCAAAGGCATACTGGACAATGTCCCAAAGGAAATTGCAAAGTTTATTTTCTACACAAGAACACTAAATTGGAAGAAACTTCGAATTTATTTAGATGACAGGTAATATTTTTGTACGCATCTGATTCCCAAACCAGACCATAATCTGAGTTAGTATGGGAAGTGATCTATATTTTGATCAGTCATGGTCGTGACCATTATTCACCTCCAAACTTGTATCAGTGTTAACAGGTATTTTAAAGTATACCATGAAGTATCTTGGTTGCATCAAACTTGTACCGCAGTTCAAGAAGCTGGTCCAGCACCATATTCTTAGGATGTTGAGGGATGGACAATAAATGCTGTAACCCAAGATTGAATCTGTAATGAAATAGTAAAGCTAATCCTTGGTGTTGTAGAGATGAAATCCTGAGAAATCTTAAAACATTATCCTTTGTATGAAGTGATTGAGAGGGGTTATTATAAATTTAATACTGGACACTTTACGAAGAGCAAAAATCTGGAATACTAAAGAATGCTGACCCATTATGGTTTAGGACTTGATATTTGATATTGTATCAATCCTAAAATGGAGGCATGGTGGTTGGGTACATGTGCCATCTGTAAATTTGTTCAGCAAATTACTTGTTCTGTGCAAACATATCACTGCATCTTAAAGTAAAAAGTACGCCAAATGATAGGAATAGAATTATGGTTGCCTGGTGGGCTATTAGTCATCTAATTCCTATTTGATTATTGCTGATTTTGAAGAAACCTAATGTAAATTAACACATTTTTTAACCTTTTGAGACTACATAACTTGTGGCTGGCTGATGTGAAAAAATTAGTTTTTTTAATAGCCCTCCTATCTTTCATTATTTCGCTCTGTAAATAACCCTTATATTTTTTTATCTTCCAAATCTCCACCTTTGATGCATGATTTCTGGCCTAATATCTGTTACTTATGCCAGTGAATAGGAACCAGGGTCTTGGCCATGGAATCTGAACAATGTACTTGTCTAATGCTCTTGCACTGCATGCATTTCATTTTGCACATGTATACTGCCTTCAAGGGTTGTTGTATACCAGTGGGAATCACAAACCCTGGTCGATTTTCAGTCTGGCACACAGAGGCGATTGTTGCTGTCTCAGCGTCAAGGATTGAACCTGGAATCTTCCTGGTCTGTATGGCTTGGGTCTACTGGGTAAATTTGTTGAGAGGCTGGGCATGTTTTGATAACCTTTCCATCCACTGATGTAAAGCAGACTCTGAGAAATGACTTATTTCTGGTTTTTTGAGTTGTCACTCTCATTTTGTAATGCTGAAATACTAATTGAAGTAATAAAAGGTATTTTTAGCTAGAATGAGAAAAGCAATAGGGCCTAGGAGGGAAAACAATAAGCCAAGGCCTTTTTTTTAGCTTTAAATTCATAAATGGTTTTGAATTATTTATATTGAGTGCTGACCTTTCTTTGCCTCCCTCCCCAACTCTCACAACTTGTGCAATTTCATTCATTCTTCAAAACATTCCAAGTGACAATTATAAATTTTAACCCTTTGGATGATTTCCACACCCCTTTCCGTCCCAATTAGTTTTATCACAACCGACCTCTTATTTCAGTGCCACTTTGCCATACTAATCTTATTCCCCTTTCTCTTCATCCTAAATTTTATTTCTGTCTTCAATGAGCCTTCACATCTCTGTGTCGAGAATTCCAAAGAACTGTTGCTCTGTGTGAAGGAAGTATTCTTCTCAATCTCAAATAGCCTCACATTTGCACTGGTCATTCTCTTGAATCCAGAACTTGCAGCCAGGTGAAGCCTCATCCATGCATCTACTGTCTCAGGTCCATCAAGATTCTCGTATATCTCACTAAGATCGCTCCTTGAAAGGTTAACCTATTCAGAATAATCTAATAATTATTATGGGGTGAAGCCCTGTTCCAGTGCTGTTTCAATTCCTCTTCACAAAGCAAACCTCTTCCCTCATTATCCTTGATCCAAGAATCAAACTAATGGAATCTCTCTGAAATGCTTCCTGCAAATAGGGAGACCTGACCATTGCCCTTCACAATTTCACTGTGGTGTCCTGTACTTTTCTTGCAATAAAGATCAAAAAAGACAATGTTGCCTCCATTTACTGTACCTACAGATAGGTCAATTCTTAGTGATTTGTTTGCAAGAAAGCCTATTCTCTCCTGAACATCAGAGGGACAGCAGCCACTGTATTTAAGAACAAGCCAATCGTTTTTCCCGTTGAATTTGGAGGAAAGAGAGCACAGTTTTTATTTAACTTCAACAATTTTTTTCAGAGCTCAAAATTAGAGATTGTATTATGCACATGAGGTTAAAGTAGAAACTGGAAAAAAAAAGCTCTGCAGCTGTGGCTTTCCCTTGGTCCCATGCTGATATCTTTACTTCAGCATTAGTTCTACATCTGCTTAAATTCTTTCTTCTCCTTCAGCTTTCATTGCCTCTTAAACTTCCTCTACCAAATTTATCACTGAATTTATTTTGCTTTCTTGGTTGGTCAGCTTTCGAGTTCTGATGTCTGTGTTTGTCTGAGCTGACGGTAGCAAATGTAATACATAATGTATTTTTGTGACTCAAAATGAGAGGTTATTTATATATTATTGTGTTTACTGCTGCAACTTTACTTTCTTTAGGAGGGACGTGCTGGATGAGCTTGTGACGCTACACAATTTCAGCAACCAATTCCTGCCTAATGCACTTAGAGAGTTCTTTCGGCACATTCACGCTCCTGAAGAGCGAGGAGAGTACCTGGAGACGCTAATCACCAAATTTTCACAGCGATTTTGTGCTTGTAATCCAGCTGTGTCCAGAGATCTTGGTCTGAGCCCAGGTAATCTCCTTTTTGACCTTTTGCAACTTATCTCGGCCCGTAGAGCTACATTGGACGTTCCAAAGGCCTGGGTGGAATAATGTTGCATAAATTCCTGCAGAGATTGCATAAACAGGATCCCTGTTGTACATTGTAGCACCTGAATGTTTTTGAAATTTGCCCCAGCCATTCATTAATGAAAGATAAGAATACTCAAGGGTAATGAATGTAGTTGACATCTTGTAATCTCAGAAACTTGGGAAGTTGTTTACTGTTGCTTTTAAAAAAAAAATTAAATATTCTATTTTTCATCACACTCTTGTTTCGTCAATGCATATTTATCCAGAGGAAAGTTAAGAAAGACTAACTTTCTGTCAATTTTATCATATTCACCAGATGTATTTTTGTCACAAACTCTATTTTATAGTGTCCCATTAATTTTGTATATTGAACACAAATCCTAATAAATGACTTAGACTTTGTAATCTGATTCTCACTCTGCAATTAACTACTAGCCAGTCACTTCAACGCCCACACTTCAATGAACATACCCTGAATATTGTTATGTTCAACTTGAATGTGGGCTTGGAACCTTTCTACTTGAGGAGTCCTCAGAGATGATTATTAAATAGTTTGTCAGTGGAATTGATGAGGGTTGAAGTGGTGGAGGAAAAAAGTACTTGTTCCCAAATATTTCAAAAGATCATGAAGAAAATTGGTAATTTTTTTTTTTAAGTATTGAACATTTGTACACTGCACTAATAAGGAGATTTTCTTGTTGCCTTTTGCATTCAGGGACATGTTCGCCACCATTTACATGGAAATATCCAACCAGAATTCCTTTGCATCGGGTGCAGTTCTAGTAGTTGACCTATTAGATCAAAGTAATGCATGATCTTTCAGCCAGCTAAACTAACTTGTGTGTGCAATCTCATCAAATAGTGAAATGCTGCCAAAATAGCTGGGTTTAATAAAAATATTGTAGAATGCATGGATAGGTTTATTTTTAATTCTATTTAACATTTCCTGATTTGCAACACTTCATGTCATGGCATTAATCTTCCCTGATGATTATCCTCTGCTTTTTTTTTGGTTTAAGAATAAGGCTTTTTGCTGGAATTGCTGACGTGTGTTATGAATTGTTCCACAGAAGAATCATTTTTTATATGGCATGAATGTTGCCAGACAGTCGTCAGTCCAGATGTTGTACGTAGTCTTGCGATTGGCTGTCACAAGCCGTTTCATGTCAAAGAAGTTATGAATGGAGCCGGACCACTGGATTTGTCAGCAAGCAGCTCTACTTTTAGTTGACATCAGCAGGAAGATATCGATGAAACGTCAGACATCTGATCTCCCAATACAACTGATGACCTGCTTCAGTGTCCTGGGGTTACACAATTGGTCAATTAGAACCTTTCTCTCTTCCTGTGTCAAGTTTATTCTGCCCCCTGGAGATTATTCCCTTTCAAAGTTTGATTGAATTCTGCATTGATAATAACAGTTGCCTTCATTTTTCATCTCGTATTCTGCTCTTGCATCCATGGCATTTCTCGAGAGTTAAACAGTGGTAAAATGCTTCAACTAGCCCATCTGAGTTATGCCAGCATTTTAGACCTCCTCATGCCTAATTTTGAGATCTTTTTTCCATGTGTTTAACATGCAAGACAAAAATTAAGGAAGCCAACAATTAAAAATTTTGAAGGTTCGTAATGTCTCTAAGCACTTCAATTAATGAGTTACTCTCAAAGTGTAGTGACTCTGAGGTGGCAATTCCCTAGAATGAATTGCATTTTGGATCATAAGATATCGGAGCAGAAGCAGGCCATTTGGCCCATCAAGTCCACTCCTCCATTCCATCATGAGGTAATCCATTCTCCCACTCAGACTCGTACCCCTGCTTTCCCCCCATATCCCTTGATATCCTGACTATTCAGATACCCTTCAATCTCTGCCTTAAATGCACCCAACGACTTGGCCTCCACAGCTGCATGAGGTAGCAAATTCCAGACGTTCACCTCTCTCTAGCTAAAAAAAAGTTATCTTTATCTCTGTTTTAAATGTGCGCCCTTCTCGTCTTTGGCTCCACCACTGTAGGAAATAACTTTGTCGTATCTACTCTGTCCAGGACTTTCAACATTTGAAATATTTCTATGAAGTACCCCCCCTCATTCTTCTGATCTCCAAGGAGGACAGTCCAAGAGCCGTCAAATGTTCCTCATGTGCTGACACCCTTCATTCATCAAGGAATTATTCTTTAAAATTCTTGATCCCTCTCCAATGCCTGCACATCCTTTCTCAAATAAGGGGACTAAAATTGTACCCTGTCACCAGTGCCTTGTGAAGCCTCAACATCACATCCCTGCTCTGATTTTCTATACCTCTAGATATGAATGCCAACATTGCATTCACCATCAACTCCACCAACTCAACCTGGAGGATAACCTTTAGGATATGCTGCACAAGATCTCCCAAGTCCCTTTGCACTGCCATATTTTGAATTTTCTTCCCATCCAAATATCAGTCACTTCTTTTATTCCTTCTACCAAAGTCCATAACCATATACTTTCCAGCATTGTATTTCATTTGCTACTTTTTTTGCCCAGTCTCCTAATCTATCCAAGTCTCTGTGCAGCTTCTCCACTTCCTCCACACTACCTGCCCCTCCACCTCTCTTTATATCGTCTGCAAACTTGGTACCACCATATTTTGTACCACTCCGTGTGTTTTTATTTTTCAATTTAATGCAAGTGATTTTTGTGGGGTGGGTGTGTGGGTGTGGTGGGGAGGTTGTGGTCAAAAGCTAGTGGACAAATTGGCCAGCATTTTAAAATGGATCTAGCAAAAAGCATTTTGTTCTCTAATTCTACAAATTTTAGATCTTCAACGGAGTGTCATTTTCAAGATCGTTAAATGTTTATCTGCACTGCTTATAACACATGAATAAATTCTTGGTCTAATTACTGAATTGGCTTGCTACAATATCTCAGTTTCCTGATGAGTGGGTCCTCTCCAAGCTCGGTCTCGTCAGAAAAATATTGCACTTGAGAATTTCCTCTTTGCTTGTGCCAATAGTTGTGTACAAATCACCACAGACTACTCTGTTCTGCTGAGTTTCTTCAGCATTATGTTTTTACTAATCACCATAATTTTTTTTTATGGAAGGAGAATTTCAGGGTTTGTTAATTCTGGAGGAAGCCACCAGATGCCACTTGCTAGGCTTCTCCCTACAATGCCCCTGCCAAGCCTTTTGTTACACAGGATTTTCCTCCTGGCATGTATATCATTGAAAAGCAGTGAATGTGGAAGTATCTCCATTTACACTGCAGTTTCTTTCAGCTATGACATCCAGAATCAGCCTTACTTTTCATGCGCTATTAGTTATTTTTTTTATATATAGCAATGTCGCAAGATGGTTATAATATGAATGTTTGCACTTTTGATGCTGCCACAAAACAACGAATTTCATGTCTTGTTCACGGCAATGAATCTTGATTCTGAGAATTTATCACCATGAACAAGTCATGAAATTCAGGGTTTTGTGGCAGCTTCAAAGTGCAAACATTCATATTATAACCATCTTACAACATTTTTAAAGAGCTGTTTTTTTTCCTCTGATTACCGAGCAGCAGATTTGAGAGAATTGTCCCATTAGGAAATAGGCAGATTTTAACACTATCCATCAGATGTGTCTTTGTCCTATTTTCTACTTTTTTTAAAATACTTGACTCAATTTGTCATCTTTTAGCAAATCAGCCATGTGTGCATTTCAGTCCATGGGCATGAGGTGCTGTGGTTAACCTGCACCTGTGTGTGTCACACTCATTTAGCCAAGGCCTGAGGATTTGAATTCCTACTTTCAGGCTTTTTGTATATCCACCTTTCTTTTTCGGGAAATTTTTTTTTTAAAGTGTTTTAATCTCCTGTCCTAATATTATCCTTCCCTACTTTGATAATGTTCCTGGAAATACCAAGAGATGTTTTGACATATTAAAATGATAGACAAGTACAAGGAGTGCCAAAAAAAAAATCAGTCAGGACCAAACTGCTATCTCTACCTTTTAGTTCATCTAAACCGGCCTAAGAGGAATTTACAAGACCTTTGGGATTTATCTCATGTTTTCTACTCCCAGGAAATTCATTTGGATGGCCAATGTACATGAACCAAACATTTTCTCTGAAATGATGTGACTTGTGTCCTAGTCAAAGTTTTGTCCAGCTTCCCTTTAAGGACCTGAAAGAGAAATAAGTCCAACAGCCTCTCTGTTGAATTGTTAAAGCAAAAGTTTTTTTTTAAAAACTCTGTTGGAATTGAAGTTGCTCTCAGAACATTAATGAGAGAAATGGACCAATGACCACAATGAACAACATTCTTACCTGGCTGTTTAGATTTATTAAAGTGATTACAAAAATGAGGAGGTTCATTTAAGAGAGAATGAGTAAGATTGATCTAAACTTCAAGATTTAAAAAAAAAATAGAGATAATACAATTTGAGGTGTGAAAGATTGTAAGAACAATTGACAAAATAAATGCTATGAGATTATTTCCTCTCAGTAGATCTTAAAGGACCAGTCAGGCTAGTCTGAGGTTACAAAATTACCTGTTAAGCAAAGAGATGAGTAATTTCTTTGCAGAGGGTTATAAATGTATGGGATTCTATCTTAGAGGGTTATAGATGCTTGGAAACTGAATATATATTGAGATCTCATTTTTTTCTCCTGAGGAAAATCAGGAAATTCTGGGAAAATTGGAAAGGTAAAAGACCAATAATGATGTTGAATGCATCATCAGGTGGTCAACCCCAATTCCTACTTCTAATTCAGGTGATAAACCGAAAATCATTCTGGCACCTACGGGGATCGCGGTTGTCAGATATCCAAATTTTATGGTTGACTGAGACTCTCTCTTACAATGCCTAATACACTTACATTAAGAATACTCCATTTAAAAGACAGTGTAAAATTTTTTTAAATTTGAATTTGAAAAAAGTTAGGACTGTAGACTTTAATTATGTAAAGTTCACTTTAATTAAGTAATTCCCATAACTTAAAATTTTAAATTTAAATTCAAACCCTGGTTACTGGTGTCGCGCGAACCATGATTAACCCCACCTCCTCCAAGTTTACAGATAAATACTGACTAATATACCTAATATCCATACTAATAAAAATAAAGACTATTACTAGGCAGGGATAGGGAGACATTTTGGAGAGTCGCCTTAGCGGCGAGCAGCCTCCGCCAGCTCTTCATCCTGATGTCCTGGTCATCTCCATTCAAGTGTCCCGGCCGGGTCCGCGGTGCAACCCGACTCACCTCAACGCAAGTGTCCTGGTCAAACCCTCAGTGCAACCCCCATACTTGCCTCCACGTAAGTGTCCCGGTCAGGCCCTCCCCACACCTTCCCTGCACTGAGAACCCAACTCACCTCCAGACAAGTGGTGACCACAAAAAGAATGTGCACACATGGAGAGTCATTGTGCATTCAGTGGGCCAAAACCTGCCCATGTCCAACAAAGTCACAGCACTCCCTCACAGGGTTCATCTGCCCAGAATTATTAATTTGAAATCTTATTTATTTATTTCCTCAATTTGTTTTGCTAGTTGTTTGAATGACGGATAATGAGAACTTTACAGTATTTATTAAAATCGGCTGTTGAAAATGACTTTACAGCCAACACTCTGTAATGTGGTCAGTCATATCTTGATACTACATCACTTAAAATACATGAAAGTTTTGTTTCTTTTTTATATAGATGCTGTTTATGTACTTTGTTATTCTCTGATCCTGCTTTCCATCGATTTGAATAGTCCACACGTCAAGAACAAGATGTCCAAACGGGAATTTATCCGGAACACTCGTCGTGCTGCCCACAATATTAGTGAAGATTTTGTTGGGCATCTCTATGACAATATCTACCTAGTTGGACATGTGGCTGCCTAAAAAAAAAGCACATTGACAACACTGACAGAGCATTTAAACCTACAAAATTGCACAGTGAAGTTTGTTGATCTTTTTAAAATGAAAATTATTTTAGTGTACAATCAGATCCTTCCTGTTTTCATCTTGCCATTGTTTGCACTTTAGTAACTGGATACCTGTTTATATTTTGTATTGTTTAGTTATCATGAGTTGCACATAGTTGTGCCCAATGATCTGATGCACTAATTTGGAAATGGATTAATTCAGAACTGACATAAAAGTGCAAGGGCTATGAAAGCATTAGAAGTTGGTAGTAGGGTATACAAATTAAATGGGACAATTTCCCCACTGTTCCTTTTTCAAATGCATGTGAAATGTGTAAATATTGCAGAATAAGAGATTTATAATTATTTTGAAATATTTTAACAAAAAGAATTTTCCCTCTATGAAGGGTATGTATTTTTCCTTTCATTCTATATAAATAACATAAATATTCCATTTTGTCGTGAGCTTTGGCATTTGATGTGGTTGCCACAACAATATTTTATCAAAAAATTACTGGAGGAATTAGTTTAAGCAGTAAGAGAAGCATATTGATCAGTCAAAGATTTTTCAATGTAGTTTGTCTTTTCAAGGTTTTACAAGAGATCTATTTTCATAGATGGAATCCACTCGAGAAAGAAAATTATTTTGAAACTAATGAAGTTGTGTATGTCGGTTTAAAGCAGTAGTTTTCAAACTCCACCCCCTCCACCACCACATTCCAGTTTAAGCAATCCCTATGCCATAAGTGTTCTGTGATTAGTAAGGGATTACTTAAGGTGGCATGTGAGTGGGAAGGGAAGGTTGAGAACCACTGCTCCTAGACCCAATTGTTACTGAAATATTGTGCTTGAGAAAAATTGTCATTGGCCCATTTCATTTGGAGTTATGAAACCATACATATAACGAGTTAATTATGTATGTTTAAAACTTTTTCTTCCCATCCACATACCACCTTAACCAATCACAGAGCATTTATGACATAGGGATTGCTTAAGGTGGAATGTGAGTTTGGTGGAGCAGTGTGAAAACCACTGGTTTAAAGGATTTATGAAGATAGACTTTGGATGTTTGTGTTATTTAACACCAAGCAATTTTTGATTTGTAGTGGTTTGTTCAATTTCTATTTTCACAGGCATTTGTCTTGGTGTATATGGTATGAGAAAGTCAAAATGTTTAAATATAACCAATCTTGTGTCGTCCTACTAAGACAAATTAAGTTCTAACTGTGGGAGGAGAAAAAAATTGTTTTTTTTTTAAATGTGCTTTCAAGCCTCTAGTTTTCATATAGTTTTATTGCAAAATGTTGACAATATTTGGTGTCTGATTACCTATTCTCAGTTATGCCAGTGTGAACTTTACATTTGGACTTGGCTTTAAATTAACAAGATGAAAATTAGCTAGATTTTCCATGGCTACAGTTTTCAACACTTGCTCTTGAGTGTCATCGAAGGATAGGTTAGAGTTGAGTGTGTCCTTTGCACTTGATCCCTGCACTAAAAATAGTAACTGCACAAACAGGTCCACTGAAGGTTACTCTTATTCGTGGACATTGTTTTTACATGGAATTGTTATGCAAAGAAACAAATGAAGTTAAAAGTAAATGTTTCTTTTGCAAAGTCTGTTTTCCAAAATAAAAATCACATTATATGAAGGGGCAATGTGTTAAAATGAAGCGAAACACCATCTGCTGGAGGTACTGATCAAGCAACGTCAGTGGAAGAAATAGAATGGTTAGCAATTCAAGCCAACATTCTTCTCCAGGATTGAGGAAAGTGACAACAGAAGCAGTGTAATGACAACTGAATGGGAGGAGTTTGCCAGGGACCCCACACAGGATTGGCATACCATCTGGAAGTGAACTATAATGGAGCAAGGGTTGGCAAAACTGCTGCTATTTTTCCTCTGTCCATATTTCACTGACGGATATTTGCAAAGATGGCATTGTACTACCTTTGTTGATTACAGTTCTGCAATTTTGTGGTGTTATTTTATTTAATACGTTTTCTTTTGACTGGCAAGCATGGTCCGGAGATGTGTGCAATGCTCTCATTTGCTCAATTACACCTTCTACAGGTTTTCACTCCACCAATATTCTCTTTATTTCTTGTGCAATGAATTGGATATTGCCCACATTTCAATAAGAGGGCATTGATGAATGGGTAGTTTCCAGTTTTTATGCCAGGTAACTCAGGAATTGGATATCTTGTTATTCTTAAACCCTTAATTCCTGAGCCTTGATAGCCAAGACCGACCAATTTCTCAAATTCCCAGCTAGGCTAGTCAAGATTGTATTTGGGTCTTTCGTTTTGAGTCACTTCTGAAAACACCCTTCAACTGATCATGCAATCCATCCAACGGTCTTCTCTCTTCACAGCAGATACTCCAAATTGTTCCATCATTGATCTCTTCAAGATCCATTAATTTCTTGATCATGACAAGGTTGTTTTCTTTCATGAAACGAAATGACTCCCAGATGACCTTGTCTTCCTCCTTCTCAAATGCCTGATTTTTTTTCTTTATTGCAGTAATGGGAATTTGTATCTCAAATTTCAGGAGACCTAATCCCCTGTCTCTACCTATAATGTAGAGAACATGTTTGTCATATCATGAGGTAAATAAAGGATCTCTTTTCCTGTTGTGTTAATGAACCGGACTTTTTTAAAAAATATGTTCTGTGGCACCTTGGTGATGTTATTTGTAGATCCATAATGAGATTATATAAAAACGTTCGTAGTTCCCAATCTCTGCAGGGCTTTCTGCGTATGCATATAATTTGCATAATGAAAGGCATTTTCCAGATCCACAAACGATATGGGCCAAATCTCTATTATTCCTCGTGGATCCACTCATGATATTTCTTTTTTAAAGAAATGTTTTATTTAATATTTCACTGTGAACCTTGTTAGTAACAATATACACAAATATTCAGCCTTAAAATATACACAGTGACATTTTCATTTTTTTCCCCTTCCCCCCAGCCTCCTCACCCCTATAACTTAAAGCAGGAAATGAAAGAGCGAAAGAAGAATAATAAACAATAGAAGAACACAAAAGAGAAGCGAAGAAAAAGAAATGGTGTCATCCAAAATTGCATGTTTAATTATTCTCGTACTTGTATTTTATCAGTTCAAGAGATGAAGGTCTTTTATATTATCATTACAGCCAGCAGTGTTAATCAGGAAACCATTCTGCTGTAGGTCAATTTTGCTATCTACGCTGAGGAGCTTTGCCATGATCTTTGTGAGGAGCCTGAGTAGAATAGGACCGATGGTAATTGGCTTTAAATTATTTAAGATTTTGAGCTTAGCAGTCCTGCCGTCCTTGACACACTCTGGAATTGTACTGGACTTTAGCCAAACATGAAAAAGCTTCGGCAGCATTTCTCCGTCATCGGTCAATATTTTCTTCATGCCCTTCTGTTTCAGACTGTCCGGATCTGCAATGGTGTCCTTGCTTAACTGGAGAGCTGTTGTTATTGCCTCCAAATATATTGTTCTTATGAGATTTTCATGATCAGCTACTCCATGGTAGTCCTTCATTTTACGCAAGTTGGCTGTTTTCAGTTCCAATGTTTCCTTGAAGTATTATTTGACCTCCTGCTTCTGCAGTACACATGATTCTCTGAGCCAAGTTTTGCGACCTTTATCGAAGAGACTTGTGTTGCTTTATAGATAGCCTTCTCACTGGTTGTCCTTCTGGCATTGCTGGTGTTCCTATTGGGTGGGTTGCCTTGATCAGTCAGATTGTCGGAGTTTCTTGGTGGCTTGCTGCTTTTCTTGATGACCTTTCTGGAGATGTACTCCAGTGGGTTACGTCCAAATGTGTAGTTCATTTTGTTCTTCTTTCATGATACCTGATCTAATGATTCTATGAACCCTTTAAATAACTTTTTTGGGCCTCTTAATCCATCAAAGTTGTGTTGACTGGATCGATCTCTTCCTCATTCGGATCTTTTGAGGTTTTGTTCTTCTCCCTGTTCCTCTGGAGTACCCTTTTACAATTGGAAGGTTACCTGCTGGTTTTACTTGTCAACGTTTTGCCAATCTCCCTGTTGAGGAACCTCACTCCTTTAAAATTCATTAACAATTAGAAGCCTGGATAATCTAGTGTCATCTGAAGGAGGAAGACAATAAACAACTTGAGATTTACAGGTGGTGTGCATTGGAGATTTACCGCATGGACTGGCTCTTTTTCAAGTTGCTGTAATTGGTTTGTACTTGAGAGTGAACATGGTACTTTCACATTTGTGTTTTTTCCAAGACTGTCCAAACTGGCTGTCTTCCTTTCACACAATCCTGTGCCAGGGTTTTGATTTGAAAATGTCATCCACCTCAAAAGCCTACAGATGTTGCTGGGTCTTGTCTCCATGGTACTTTCCTTTAGCACTTCCTTCTTAATGAGTTGGAATTGGTCACTGTTTTCTTTCAACGTAAATAGTTTCACAATTGTGAAGCCTAATCTAGAATTAGAGTAGCCTCATCACCATTTATTATTGATGCACTTTACAGATTAAAGTTGATGTTTTGATGCATGAAAGATGCAGATGTTGAAGAGTAAAAGAATCATTGTCCGAAGCTCTGTATCGAACGAGTGCTTGGGAGCGGACATGGGTTAAAGGTCTACATTGTAAAATAATGGCACTCTCACTTGGATAAATCAGAAAGCAATGCAAAAATAAGGGAAAAGCTCACACCTGTGAAATAATCTGGCTGCTCTTGTCAGGGACAACATTTTCAAGGTCTCCAGCTCTTGATAGCCATGTGCATGGATTCAAGAGTTAACTTGAAGGACCAATATCATGGATGTCTACTGGCGTAAAATAATTAGCCTGAGTAGTTACAGGGGAAAATTTGGGGAAAGTCTTGTTCATTTGTATAACCAGTCAATTCAATGTGTTATTGTGAGAATACTTTTTATTAGAATGGGGCTCTTATTATATTCTCTCCTTTGCTTGTGCTCTGCCTGTTTCCATCAGGCTGCCCCTTGAGATGACCTTCCTTCCTTCCAGATCAATGGTAAGTGATGACATGGGGATGTTGCCTTCAGACTCTGCTGCAGGTGAAACATGAGGTGGTTGACAGAGTGGGCAGGTGGGTAGTTTGGTAGAATGCTCCTCTGTCAAATGAATGACGTTCTCTGCCATCCTGAAAGTTCTTGTATTTAAACTCTCTCATAATTCCACAAAGATGTTGCACATTTTCCAAGGAGGCTTTCAGAACCACCTTGAATTGTTTCCTCCGTCCATCTGGTTATTGCTTGCTGTGATGAATCATTGTTTCAGTGGAGTGTCTTTCATCAGGCATGTGATTGCCCAAGTCAGAGCTGATTGAATACAATAAGCAGCTTAATTTTGATAATGTTGGCCCGGAGGAGGACGATAAACTTGATTCACTTAGCTTTCCTGTATATTTAGAGGGTTTTGCAAAGAAAATGGCAGTGGTTCCTTCTGCAGGAACTCGCAGTGCCACTTTCCTAAATGGGAAAATGGTCTGCTGATATACTGAAGGTCAAGGAGATTTTTGTCACTGTCCATTAGGTGTTTCCCAGTTGTGGGAAGATTTCCATACTCTCCATGCTATGGCCCTGTAGCTTTATTGGAGAGCAGTATTATAAGACAGGGACAGGTTGGTGGAGGTTTTTTTTTGGTCTTGTAGATGTAAAGCCCATTCTATTTCATGTTCTGGTGAATGTCTTTTAATGTGATCAAATGCAAGCATTATCTGCCTATGATGTTGTATTGACCTTGGTTTGAGTGAAAGCAGTTTTCCATTTGGCCAAGGGTGGTGAGTTGGGGGTAGCGTGTGATAGAGAAGAGGTGGAAGTTGAAATTCAGAGGACCAAAGAAGAAGTAAGGTGTGATCTATGCAAGGGGAGAAGGCAAGGGTCATGTGGCAGAGTATAAGAGAGTACTTGTGTCAAAGCAGAAGTAGATCATTCAACCTTTTCTGTTGTTCAACACCTTTCATTAAGCTTATGATGAAATAATTACTTTGGCTCCACTTTCCTGCATTAACCCCATAATCCACAATTCCATTAATATCTTTTAAAAAAAATATAGATTATTTATCTTGAAAAGAATGTAAATGTTGGAAGAGAAGAGGTGAGGGGGGCATTGAAAGAGAAGCTTTGGGAAGGATCAAAGTGGGTTGAAGGGAGTGAGGAAGAAACAATGGACAAGAACTGATAAAGCTGTGGTATTCTCTCATCTAAAGTTTTGGGCAGTTGATCAAAGTTGTCCAAACTAAAATCCAAATTTCAATTGTCTGCACATGTCTAGCTGCAGAATTATCTTGGTCTCTTTGCAACTGGATCAAGATCTTTATAGATGTGCAATAGTTAAGATATTTAGAAGCAACTTTGACGCTCTATTGAACTGAAATTTGATTCAAGACTCCGTCTTCCATGTAGAAATGCAGAGTAGAATGTTGAAGGTAAACAAAAGATCTGTATCGTGTTCCAAAACTTAAACTTTTTTTCATTTTAATATGGACACAATTATACTCAAAGCCTAGAATGACCTTAGTATTGTTTACATGTTGACTTAAAAATTAAAATTTTAGTTCTGTTTTGCACAAAAAATTCTTTGGTTGCTGTATCATTTTATTTCCAGAAGTCACTTTCTGAAAATTGAGCTCTCTGGATTAAAGTGGGAAGGGGGAAATCCCTTGTTGGGTTAGTGGTTTCAAATATTTTACTATTTGAATAAGTACTTACTAAAGATTTTGTACAATCTGATCAAGTTCAGTTTATTAGCAGTGCAAGCCTTGGCCTTGTCG
Source organism: Narcine bancroftii (assembly GCF_036971445.1). NCBI lineage: Eukaryota > Metazoa > Chordata > Chondrichthyes > Torpediniformes > Narcinidae > Narcine > Narcine bancroftii. The sequence goes on from NC_091469.1 coordinate 144,594,420, forward strand.
AGCAATCCCATCTATCTTCCAAGTGGTTGCATGAAACGTTGTTAACAGAACTGTTGGCAAACCATGACAAACCTCCTCACAATTACTCTGCAGTAGACCCTGATGTAACAAACAAAATACCAGCGTTGAAATGCTTTGGGTCCTTGGCTCTACATTATCTTGGTTCCTTTGAAGTCTACTCTTAAATTCAGTTGTGTTTTGCTGAGGACTTCATCCAAGGATTTTACACAATTGGACAACCTGCTTATCATTTTCAACTTATTTTAAAAGTTATATGGAGGCAATTTATATTTATGAATGAAGGGCATCAAAAAAGAATGGCTTGTTTCTAAAGAATGCAATTTTTCTGTTCCTGGCTCCCTGCTATAATTTGACTGTCCAAGAATCAGTTGTAATCAACTTTTTAAAAAAAAAGACACTTCTTTCACAATTAAATATTACTAGGGATTTATTATTTGTTCAATTGTCTAAAAAGAAACCATCTAGAGAAACTAAAATCCCTCTTATTTTAACATTTAATAGGTAACTGTGAATTTGCATCTTGAAGTGAAATAAACAACACCTGATTAACAGACAGTTAGATGCTATTTTGTCATGCTAGAAATGGCATTTTGACCTGAAATTTATACCAAAATAAAGGACTGTGGACCCTGATCCAAAACTTTATTTCCCTGCTATTATATGTGCATCAGAGTTTGATAATATAGACTTTAATGTGGATTTTTTAAATAACTTTGAACAAATAAATACATTTTAATTTCAATTAATTCATTCTGTCTTCATTTCACATACTGAAAGCTTTTAAGGTGTTTGTTGCATACCTGTGTTCTTCTGCCAACATTCGTAGGACAAAGTAGATGAACAAGAGTACAACTACAGAATATAGAGTTACAAAGAGGGGTTGGGGGAAGATCCCTTACGACAAACCAAGGCATCATAATAGCATTGTGGGGTTCTTTCAGGATCTGAGGGGTACAGGGAATAGATTGTCAAAGCCTTTTAGTGCACGATTTCAGGCTCTTAAGCCACCTTATCGATGGGGAGAGGGAGAAAAGAGTATGTTCAGGATGTAATGAGTCCCTCAGTATATCAACTTGCCTTTTCTATGCAATGGGAAATTTAGGTGGAGTCCAAGGAAAATTTGTGGTGTGTTCTGAGCTGCATTCTCTACCTTCTTCATTTGCTTCCAATCTTGAGCAGATCAGCTTCCATAACCATGATATAATGCATGCAGCAACCATGCTTTTGATTGTGTACCTGAAGAGGTTATTTGGGCAGGGGGGTTGGAAACATGCCCTATTTCCTGAGTCTTGGAAGAAAGTAAATCAAGTCAAGTTTATCTTCATCTGATTGCACAAGTGAAACCCAGCAAAATGGTGTTCTTTGGTCCTTGGTACGCTTCCTTGATGTGATGGGTCCAGTTTAGGTCTTTGGCACCCAAGAACCTAAAGCTATCTATCTTTTTCACTTCAGTGCCAGTGAAATGAACAGGTTTATATTCACTTAAAATAACTTTAGTGCAATGTTTTGAGTTTTAGTTTTCACTTTTGTTGAAAATGTCTACATTTAATTCATTTCAAAATTTATTCTCATGGATATGTCACAAAATTCCTTGTTTTGCATATGGTCACTTTTTTAAAAGCAATGCTGATTAATTCTAATTATCAATGGACAACTATTAGAATGCCAAAACGTGAACTCTGTTCCAATGTTTTTCAATTCCTGTATTTTTAATTATGCAGTAATTATGTGGATTTACTGAAAATCAAGGTTTTAAAAAAAAAACATGGAAACTTTGATTTTGGGGGAAATCTAAAGGAATGGCGCAGTTAACATAGCAGTTACAATGCCAGCGATCGGGACCAGAGTTTAAATCCAACACTGAGTTTGTACGTTTTCTCTGTGTCTGTGTGGGTTCCACCCCCACCATTCAAAACTTACCAGGAGTTAAGGTCAATTGGGTGGCATCGGCCAAAGGGCCTGTTACCGTGCTGTATGTCAAAATTTAAAAAACATATAAACAATGAATTTTTATATTATAGCGATGGGAAGGAAAAGTTAGTTAAAAAAATACACTGAAGGAAAGGTATTTTAAAAAAAAACACTGAGACAGAAGTGTCAAGTATACCTTTAAAATCCAACACAACTACTTAAACGGTAAACATCAGATACTATTATTGGAAATTTTGTGATACCAAATTTAGAGATGTGGCAAACAGTGAGGAGGAGGAGGGTTGTGCACAATCTGGATGAGCCTATAAATTCCACTGCCTTTTGGTTTTCTTTGGCTTGGCTTCGCGGACGAAGATTTATGGAGGGGGTAAATATCCACGTCAGCTGCAGGCTCGTTTGTGGCTGACAAGTCCGATGCGGGACAGGCAGACACGGTTGCAGCGGTTGCAGGGGAAAATTGGTTGGTTGGGGTTGGGTGTTGGGTTTTTCCTCCTTTGCCTATAATGGGTGACCCCACAGCACTTCAAATTTTGTCATGTCACCAAAATCAAGGAGCTGATTGTGGACTTCAGGAGGGGAAAACCAGAGATGTACCATCCAGTGATCTTTGGGGGATCAGAGGTGGAGCAAATTTAAATTCCTGGGAGTCACAATTTCCGATCTTTCCTGGACACAACACATGAATGTCATTGTGAAAAAAGCATGTCAGCAACTCTACTTTCTCAGGGTTTGTAGAGGTGTGTTATGATAGTAAAAGTAAGCTTGCTAAATTTCTACAGACGTGCAGTAGAAAGTATGCTGACTGGCTGCATCACAGCTACTAGTACCTCAATGAAAAGCCCAGAAAAAAGGCAGTTGACACATCCTAGTGCATCATGGATAAAACTTTGCCGTCAAAGGGCAGCAGGAATTATCAAGGCCCCACACCAGTGTTCCCTCAAACCGTGAGCGTGCACAAAGGGAATCGGCATGCATTTGTGCACACACTCCATTTTTGTGCGAGTGTGCACACGGAGAGCTTAGGGGGGACACTGACCTACACAACCCAGAACATGCTCTGTTCTCGCTGCCACCATCAGGAAAGAGGTACAAGTGCTACAAGACTTGTACCACTAGTTTGAGGAACAGTTTCTACCCCTCCAACATCTGAATCCTAAGCAATAAACTCAATCAAATCATATTTGGCACATAATTTTATTATTGAATATTTTCTGTATTGCACAGTCAATTTGCATTTCTTTCTTTACATTTCTCTGTAAAAGTATATTTTCTTGTACATATTTTTTGCATTACTGATGACTAGAAATGACTAGAAATTCTTCCTGGCCCACGGAAAAAAATAACCTCAGGTTTGCCAATGATACTGTGTCAATACTTCTGAATTTTGAACTCTGATATTAGCTACAGGTACAATAAACAAAACTGATGGAGAAACTCAGCAGGTCACAAAATGACCATTTGAAGTGAAGGACAATCAATGTGTTGAGCCTAAGCCCATTGTCAGGAAGGTGGAAAAACAGGTACACTCCAAAAACGGAGAGGGTGGGAGGTTAGAAGAGAGAGAAATGGAGAAGTGATGGAAGAGGGCTAACAAGGGCAGCTCTCTTATAAAGGGAAGGGAGAGGCATGGGGAGCAGGAGAAATAGGAAAGAGAGCAACCAGAGAAGTGGGTTAATGGAAATTGATGACATAGGGAAGAAATTGCTGAGACCGAATATAATGTAAAATACAAATGTCTGCAGACACCAAGGTTGAAGGACTGTTTGGCGCTCTGAATAGAGGTGAAGCAGGAGGTGTAAATGCAAAGATCACTTTTTGTGGTCACAGGATAGGTGCTAAGGGAATAATTGGCAGGAAGGGATGAGTGGATGAGGGATTCAGAGAGGAAGTGATCCCCATGGAAAGTAGTGAGGGGAGGGCAAGTTGTGTTTGGTGGTGGGATCCCATTTTAGGAGGATTTCTCCAGCCCTTGGTGAATGGCACTTGACCCAATCTTAAGAATTTCTTATTTGACCTCTGTTGGTTTAGGTCACCATACTTTTGGAAGGATGTGAAGTTTGTTGAGTAGGTGCAGAAGAAATTTACCAGAGTTGCCCTAGGAATTAATGGGTTTAGTCGTAAAGCTTGGTTCGGGATGCTTTGATTGTTTCTGGTTGGAGAGAAGGTTTTTTGATAGTTTAAATAACCATAGGTGCAAGGGTGTAGGGGACATAGATTTGAGGTTCTCGCCTGGGATAGAAAGGGATGCCAGGTGGAATCAGACAATTTGGCGCTGAACATTTTGACAAAAAAAAGACATTGCCCTTCAGACATTTTCACTCCCATAGCTTGTTTCTGACTCCCCTCCCCACTCGCCGTCCCCAGCGTTGCAGCATTGCCTGAGCCCTCAGTGTTTTAGAAATTCCCCTCAGGAAATTGCTGAAGAAGGAATTTGGTTATTTGTAAACTTCCATTAAAGTTGTTGGAGCAAATGGCTGACAAAATGTTTAAGGAGTAAAGCACAGAAGTCTGCAGACACTGTGATTGAAGTAAAAACACAATGCTGGAGAAACTCAGTGGGTCAGACGGTACTTCATATAATAAATATATTGTGTATGGGGTACATGAGGGCTGGGCCTGATGTCCCGCTCACTAAGGGAAAGTTCATGTGTAATATATCGCCTCTCCTTTCTCAGTGTAGTGGCCACTGTCTGGTTTGCCAAGTAGGAGGTCACTGCAAATGACCTCTCCTACATTACTGCATCCGTAGCAACACCTTCTTGTTGGTGTCCCCTGTTTTCACTGAATTTGCTACGTCATGGCACATTTGAGTCTGCGGCAGTATAACTGGATGGGTTTTTTGGGCTCATTAGCCTTGATTGGCATCCAACTTAAGGGAGGGACAACTTGATTTCAAACCTGTGCAGATGGGGCTTGTTAGCTTTGTCAGGCCATCCATCTGGATGGTGATTCTGAAAGTGGGCACTGCTGACCCCTGTGGGCAGTGGAAAGATCCAAGGGGGCGGTGGGGGAAAAGAGGGCGGTCCGAATCTTCAGTCTTGTTATTATTCAGTCTGCTGCAAATTTTAATGAAGAAGCCATTGCTGTAATTTTCTGGCCAGACTTGGGGTGGCAGTAGTGAGCAACATAAACAGCGATGAGGCGTTCTCATGAGAGCTGGTCTTGGTGACTGCCATGTTGTACTAGCATCACTACCTCCCATCCTACTCTCAGCACTTCCACTACCCCCTCTCCGTGCTGCCGCTACGCCCCCCCCCCCCAGTGCCACCACTAACCCCCACCACAATGCCACTGTATGGGGGGAGGGCATTTGGGATGTGGCCTAAAGACCAAGGAACCAACAGCATGAAAAAGTTTGGAACCACTAATCTTGGAGAAGGACACTCTGGCATAACACCTACAACCCGAGGACCTGACTGTCACTGTCCTAGCTTGCTAGGTTCATGGCAGATAAACTCAGGTGGGGCCAGTACTCCACACACTGCACTCAACCTAAGTGATCCATTGTGCAGATTCGAAGGACCTCTTTGACCATACTCCCCAACTCTTCATTAAGCCTTGCAACAATGGGAAAAAGATGAGAAAAGCAGGTGGAAAATGACACTGGAAGCCGCAGTTCTGATCCTGCATGCAGGTAGTTCAGGTGTATGGGTCGTCTGATGCTGACCCCAGCAAAGACAACATAATTTGGCAGCACCCTGAATGACCAAGCAGCCTTCTCAAGGGACAGCACTGCTTGATCCACAAGGACAAATGCCTATAAATGGTGGCCTAACCAAAGCTCATTTCCACTTCCCCAATTGGCTAGCCAGGGTCAACGGGCATCCTCAAATACATCAATTGAAAAAAAGGAAACACACCTTCCTCACATGGTATGCAAGAATTAAAGCTTGCATGCTGGAACATCAGAACAATGCTCAATATAGCAGACAGTGGTCGTCCAGAATGACACTCCGCTCTAGTTGCACATGAACTTTCAAGATTGAATATCAACATCGCTGCTCTTACTGAACTTAGCTTTACAGAAGAAGGCAACCTTCAAGAAAATGGCGCCAGCTATACCCTGTACTGGTCAGGCAAGTCAGAGACTGGGGAACGTCTTTCTGGCATTGCCTTTATGGTTAGGAAAACCACTGTATCCAAACTTATAAACCTGCCAATGGGTCATTAAAGGAGTAGCCATGGATCCCTGCATAGGTCCCAGCTATGCCTGTCTGTTTGTAGACTTTGTGGAGCAATCCATGCTGCAAGTCTACATAGGCAAGACCCCCTCCCCCCAACTCTTCAGTTATATAGATGATGACATCGGGGCTGCCTCATGCACCTAATTTTCACCCTGACCTCAAACTCATCTGGCCCATCTTTGATAACACTCTTCCCTTCCTGGGTGTCTCCATCTCAGGAGACCAGCTTTAAACCCTCCAACTCCCGTAACTACTTTGACTACACTTTGTTCCACTCCATCCCCTGAAAGAATTCCATCCTCTTCTCTCAATTTCTCCATCTCTGTTCCCAATATGAGGTCTTCCAGTCCAGAGCTTCTGAAATGTCTGCCTTCTTCCACAAATGTGGCTTCCACTCAACCCCTATTGACTCAGCCCTCACCTGCATCTCCTCCATTTCCCACTCATCTGCTCTGACCCCCTCAGCGCCCAGATGCAGCCAACATAGAATCCCCCCACATCCTCACCTCATCAGCCTCTGCATCCAACACATCATCTGCCGCAATTTCTGGCATGTACTACAGGATCCCAGCATCTATCCTGCTCCTCCTCTCTTGGCCTTCCGCAGGAACCGCTCCCTCCACAATTCCCTCATGCACTCATACCTCCCCACCCATCGCATTACCGGCACCTTCCCCTGTGTCCGCAGGAAGTGCAACACTTGCGCCCACACATCCTCCGCCACCACGGTCCAGGGCCCCAAAAAGGCCTTTCATGTGAAGCAACACTACACCTGTACATTCAGAGGACTTATTTACTGCATCCATTGCACCCTTTGTGGCATTCTCTACATCGGAGGGACCAGTCACAGGCTGGGAGTTCGCTTCAATCAGCACCTCCACTCCGTTTGCCACCACAGCGATTTCCCAATGGTCAACCACTTCAATTCTGGGTCACACTCCTGCACTCACATGTCTGTCCATGGCCTTATGTACTGTCCCACCCTAACTACCCATAGGTTGGAGGAACAACACCTTATTTTCCTTCTGGGCACCCTCCAGCCAGATGGCATGAACATTGACTTCGCAGCTTTCCATTAAACCTGCACCTCCCCTTTCCCTCTTTTGCTGTTCTTTCACCTACACAGCATTCCCTTTCCACCCCCCCACCCCAGTACTGTTGTTCACTCCCTCCCTTCACCACCTATCATCTCCTGTCCTGCCACCCCCATCCCCCACCCATTCTTTTATTCTGATGCTGACCAACATTTTCTCATACTTTAATCACAAAGGCTCAAGCCCAAAACGTCAGTTATGTATCTCTGCCTTTGCTACATAAAGGACGCTGTTTGACTTGTCGAGTCTCTCCAGCATTTTGAGTTTTTACTTCAACTGCGGTGTCCACAGAATCCTGTGCTTTACTTCTCCACTGGCCACCATTGCAGAGCAGCTCCGAAAAAGAGGTACAAGGACTCTCAGAAGAAACCCCTTGATGCCTGTCACATTGACCATTGCCAGTGGTCTGCTCTAGCCCCTGATCGCATTGGCCTGGCCTTTCACCAGTCTGCCTCCTCCTTCGAGAACGCACGCAGGGCTGGCCTTGAGGACAAAAGGAGACGGAGGAAGAACCGTAAGAAAGAAGCACCCAACCCAGAACAGAATTTCCCTCGCAGCTGCTGTGGCCGGGCACATCTGTCCCCCATTGGCCCCTTCAGCTACCGGTGAACCTGCAGCAGATGTGGACAGACCCCTTCCTAAACTTTGGCTCGCGAAGCCAAGCCATAGGGGTGTATGCATGGATGAATGGTTCAAGCCCAAAACATTGATTAACCTTTGCTATATAAAGTAAAATATCAAAAAATATTGCTCAATAATAGCCACGGGCAGAATGAACGAAAATATATTCCACATTCTCTTGGGTGGAATTTTATGCATTGAAGGGCACTGCACAACGTTTATCTTGCTCGTATATAAAGATCTATTGTGATTAATTGATGCTCGTGCTGCCTTTCGCCATGAGCCAGGTTGAAATCCTGCTAATAACAGGAAATCTGAGATCAGAACATGCAGAGGATCACAGATACCAAATTGTTCAGGAATGAATGTAAATTTTCCCAGTGTGAAGACATCTTCACACCATATAAGCATGTTTAATGTCAGAAGTGATGGTCAGTTTGTGAACTTTTAAACTGCAGTGGAGTTGAAAGCCATTCCCAGAGTTTTTTTTAAACTAAGTATTTTCTATGTGCCTTCACTCCCCCCCCCCCCCGCTATAATCTTTCACACACTTCTTTGTGCAGAAAGAAAAATGAATTTATTGCCAGCTTTCAGAGGATTCGTCCACTTATTTTCCTTCAACCGGTTCCCCTAACGTGGCCTTTTAATATAGGTCTGAAGTCACGACGAGAATATGGCCTTCTTCTGGTGTCTGAGTTTTGGCCAGAATTTGAAAGCCCTTAAGTGAGTACAGAATAATTTACCAAAATTACTCTAGGAATGAATAAATTTATTTGAAACATTAGGTAGGGGAGACTTTGGTTATTCTCCTTGGAGTAAAGGACATTGAGAGCATATTTCATGTGTTCGATAAGATGAACAAAATAACTGATCCCATTGGTACATTTGAGGTTATATGCCCAAGGTAGAAAGCTATGCAGAAAATGTTCTCTTCTCCACCCCACCTGTATTTAAAATTTAAATGTTAAAATTTGGACATTCTGCACACAAACCAGTGCTGCCCGATTACATGGACAAGGTGGATAGTGAGAAATTATTTTTTTTCTCCCCCCCCTCCCCCATCTCAATCCATAACTGAGTCATCTAAAACAAAAGGGGATAGTGTTAAGGCAAGAAGTATGAGGATTGGAGGGAACCTGAACAATTTTTTAAACCCTGGCTCCATGCCACAAACACTACCTGAGATAGTGGTGGAAACAAGTGCTCACAACTTTTTAAAAGGTATCTTGATGACCATTTGAATTGCCAAGTCATGGAAGGCAATGGGCCAAGTACTAGTAAATCAGATTAATATTGATGGGCACTTTAATGATTGGCTTGGGCGTATGGACCAAAGGGCTGACCTCAGTACTGCTGGACTCTGACTCTAGAGTCCGAATAAATGAAATGCAAAATTCTGCATCTAGTACTGCAGTTGAGGCTAAAAGAATGTGGGGCTTCAGTACAAGGTCTGTGGAATACAGAAGAGAAGTTTTGACAAGATGTGGCGAAGAAGACCTAGAGTTTATTGTGCAACTCTGACCTACATATTTATGGATGAATATATTTGCATTGGATTCAATGCAGAGATTGTTCACTTGATTAATTCCAGGAAGATGAGGAAGTGTGAGTTTGCCCTTGAATTTGAGTTAATTGCCCAATACATTGAGAATTTTGATGCAGGTGTGCATTGTATACTTACTACAGCCAAGCAGGTGCCTTGTCTCAAAGGTAAAACAAAGTCTGCAGACACCATGGTTTTTTAAGATTTAACTTTTAACACCACCAACCCACAAACACACGAAAACTCCGGTAAAAGAAGAAACACCACCCCCCCCCCCCACCCTCCGCCCTTTAACCTTAAACTAAATAAAATACAAATAACCCGCAAAGAAGAAAAGCAAAAACGAAAAAAGGGAAAGAAAAAAAAATCCTCCTTCCCCTTCTTTAAACCCCTCTACAGAAAGAAGAAGAAAAAACAGACACAAAAGTGGTACCCCCCCCCCTATTGACCGAGTGTGGTCTAAACCACTAGTGGCAGATGACTTCAGAAGCTGTAGTGCCACCCCCCCCCACCCCCAGCTGATATTCATATATCTCAATATTTCAGCTAAATAACAGTATTAATTCAATTCACTACCCACCCCCCCCCCCCCACCCCAACTACACCAGTTTGATCCTGAACACCAGGTGCAACAGCAGATAAATCCTCTTCTCCTTTCCGTATCTTGGCCATTTCTCCTGCTACTCCCGTTCCCATTACCATTACGTTTCGGAGAGCCATTTGACCTTGATGGTTTCTGCAGCTCTGAACTATGAGAATTATTTGGCAAAGAATTCGCAAAAGACAAAGCCTCAGCCTTATCATCAAAAAATTTAGCCTGAAAATCTCCATAAAACACCTTCAGCTCAGCAGGGTACCTAAAAGGAAACTGATAACCCTTCTTCCATAACACATCCTTTGCTGGGTTAAACTCCTTCCGACGTCGGATCACATCTTGAATTAAATCTGCATAAAAAAAGACCCCATGTCCTTGAATCATCATTAGGGTCTTGATTCTGCCGAGCTTTCTTAACGGCAAATCGTAAAATTAACTCACGGTCTTGATATCTTAAACAACGAATAAGAACTGCTCGTGGAGATTGATCAGGGAAAGGTTTTCTTTGTAATACCCTATGTGCTCTATCCAGTTCCAATCCTTCTGGAAACGCATCCTTTCCCAACCCCTCAGGAACCCATTTCCAAAAAAACTTCACCGGATCCGTTCCTTCAAGATCTTCTAGCAAACCCACTATTTTAACATTATTACGTCTACTTTTATTTTCCAATGAATCAATCTTCTGCAAAAATTCACGCTTCTGAACATTACAATCTGTTAAACAATGTTCCAAGTAATCTATTTATTCAGTATATCGATCTACAGTATCCGTACAATCACGAAGTGCTCGCTCGATATCCTTAAATTCCCCCTGGACCACATCCACTTCTCTTAAACGTTTAACCACATCTTGCTTAATCGATGCCAATTCACCTCTTAATTCAGTAAATTGAAGCTTGCTTTCTTGAAAACCTTGAGTAACTTGAACAGCCAGATCATCCATATGTCGCATAAACTCTTCTGAAACAGACAATGTAGTATCTTCTTCCATCTGTACTGTTTCAAAAGTTTGCAAATTTGGTTCTAGAGGATTTGACAAGTTTTTGAAACATTTGAGGCCTACCTTTAAGAAGTTTGGCTGCTTTCAATATCAGTTCCAGTTCTTCTTCAGAGTATTCTTCTATCTCCTCTTCTTCCCCTTCTTCAGTTTGTAAAATAGATGCAGCTGCCCGGGCCTCCTGACTCCGGGTCAGCATCCCCTCCCACACAGGCCCAACATGTTCAGGCCGTTGGGAGAGAGTCGGCCCTGTCTTCGGAGCCCGATCAGACACGGTGCGCATGCGTGAATCTTTTTGCATGCCCAGTACTGACTGGGCCCCGCGACGGAGGCCCAACATTTCCACTGTCAGGCTTGGCATGTCGGCAGCTAGTCCGGCGTGCACGAGACCTCGATCAGGTGTTGGGCCCCTGCTCATCCCTAGAAGCGCGCTCCGAATCACGTATGCGACTCTCTTCCGACAAGTGGCCAGTGGGGCATTTGGATCTTTGGCTTTTCAAAAATTGACCTCTGTGGATCCTTAACAAAGAAGGCCTCAACTCCTCTGCACTTTCTGCTCTTTTAAACGGTGCCTTTTTTGAAGTTTGAGTTTTGGTACCTCTCATTATGGCTGTCAGAATTCTTTAAAATCTTATAGAAAATACATAAAGTTCTAAAAGTGTTTTAAATTTGGGTATTAATTATTCAGCTAGGGAGAGGTGGAATCTCACGTCTACTCCCTACGCCATCTTGCCACGCCCCCGACACCATGGTTGAAGCAAAAACGCAATGCCTTGGTGAAGGGCTCAAGCCCGAAACATTGGTTATGTATCTTTATCTTTGCTATATAAAGGACAACTGACCTGCTGAGTTTCTCCAGCTTTGTGCTTTTACTTTATCTCAAAAAAATGTTTAAAGCTCAAAACATTAAATTAGAAGGGGATGATCAATTGAAAAGATTATATATATATATTCACTTTTCACTATATATTTCAAAAAGTGAATGGTGACCTTTTATTGAAACAAATGTTTTAGAGGGGATGGACAAGGTGACTGCTGAGAAGGTGTTTTTTTTTAGGGGTGTTAGAATGAGTGGATATACCATTAAGGCAAGGAGTTTTTGACTTGTTTATGGTCACGTGTTGAGATACAGCGAAAAGCTTGGCTTTGCATTCCACCCAAGCAAGTCAGATCAGATTTATTGTCAGAGTACATACATGACATCACATATAACCCTGAGATTCTTTTTCCTGTGAGAGAGATGGAATTGTCACTTAATGGTAGAGCAAAAACAATACATGCAGCATATAGATGTAAACAAACAAAGAACTGTAAACAGTTAATGAATGTAAACAAAATGTACAATACAGAGAGAATTAAAAATCAATAAAGTGTACAAGTGAGAGTGATGGTGGAGGGGTAGCAGCTGTTCCTGAACTGGGCGGTATGAGTCTTGTAGCGCCTATATCTCTTTCCTGATGGTAGCAGTAAGAACAGAGCATGTGCTGGGTAGTGTGGATCCTTCATGATTGCTGCTGCTCTCCCTCAACAGCATGCCCTGTAGATGTTTTCAATAGTGGGGAGAGTTTTGCCGGTGATATACTGGGCTGTGTCCACTATCTTTTGGAGAGCTTTGCCCTCGAGAGTGTTGGTGTCCCCAAACCACACCATGATGCAACTGGTCAGCACACTTTCCACCACATAATTGTAGAGATTTGCCAGGGTTGCTGGTGTCATACCAAACCTCCGCATACATTAGTGTGTTGGGTCCAGGAAAGATCGTCCGAGATGGTGATTCCCAAGAACTTAAATTTGCTCACCCTCTCCACCTCTGAACCGCAATGATCACCTCTGGCTTTCCCTTCCTGAAGTCAACGATCAGCTCCTTAAGTTTTTGGTGACACTGAGTTGTTATTGGTGCACCATTCATCCAAGTTTTCAAACCCTCTCCAGTATGCTGTCTCATCACCTTTCTTTAGCCAAGTCAACCTATATTTAAGTACCAAAAGAAAACTGCGGAGTTTTGTGTAACAGTAAATCAGTGCAGAGTATGAAGAAAAGAACAGTGAACAGTGGAACAGTGCCAGGGCATCACCTTCTACTAAAAAGTGGTCCAGGGAACCGGAAGCAGCATAACAACAAGAAACTAGTTGCCTATTTTGGATGCAGATATGGAAGATTTTCTACTCCGAGGAGCATAATTATTTGGAATTATCAACGCCAGAGAACTGTGGAGATGAGGGTCATTGAATATATTCAGGGGCAGAGATTGACAGACGTTTGAATTACAAGGAGTCAAAGGGGATGGGAAAAGAGCAGGAAAGTGTTGAGTTAAAATTGGATCTGCCATGATCCGATTTAGTGAAATAGGTTTAAGGATATTTCTGTTCTTGTTCCACATGTTTGGGTAGCCTGAATATTTCCTGCATGTTATTATTGTTTCAGATTTCTAACAAATACAGCTTTATGCTCTCTGAATTCAATTTGCAGGCTTGACCCTCACAATTTCAGATGCTGAGATGAAATAGACACCATCTGCAGACTTCTTTTATCGCATTATGGGCGAGGTTTTGCAAAGAAGGTAGTGAGTGGATAGGTTAATTGTTTCGTAGTAGTGGGGTAATTTCAATTGTGACATCTGAGAGGGAACTGGTAAAGGAAAACAAATACAAGACGATGGGGAGAGGGCTGGGAGTAGAAAAATAAAATTTGGAAAGCAAAAACCTTTCGGAACTGGAAACATGAAATAAAAAGCAACAAAATAAATCTGGTAAAAGGACATTGAATAAAAGCAAACTCAGTTTTTCTCTTCCCAGAAATAGCCTGGGCCTGCTGAATATCTTTGATATTTTTTGCTCTTTACTGAGTGGATTGAGATTTGTTAAGGGGCTCGATTCTGGTATTAATTTTTAGGGAGGGTCTGATCAAAGTATAGTTCATTCATTGAAGTGCAGGTCAATTTCCTAGTAAATCACTAAAAATAGATGAAGTTTCTAATTTTGTTTCATAACCCATTAGTATGGGGGCTGGATATTGGATATATAGGGGGAAGGGCCTGCTTATTTAAAAAATAACGAGCTTGCGGTGATCCAGCAGTTAGCGCAATGCTATTATAGTACCTGCGACCCAGGGTTGAATCCGGTGCTGTCTGTAAAGTGTTTGTCCGGGTTTCTTCTGGGTGCTCAGATTTCCTCCCACCCTTCAAAATGTACAAAGATTGTAGATTAATGGGGGACTTGGATGGCATGGGCTCATGGGGTGGAAGGGCCTGTTACTTTGTTGTATATCTTTAAAAAAATCCTTCAGGTGAAATAAAGGAGCAAGTTTCCTCTCAAAGGAGTCTAATTTCAGTGGGTGGGCAAATGGTGGAGTCGATCCTGAGAGACAGGATTTACAAGCATTTAGTGATTCCCAAAGTGGGCGCTGCTGTCCCATTGTGGGCAGTGGAAAGATCCAAGGGGGCAGTCAAGGGGTGGTGAGGAACAAGGGAGCGACCAGAACCTTCCATCTTGTCGTTATTTAGTTTGCTACCAAGTTGAACGAAGAAGGCAGTGCAGTCATTTTCTGGCCGGACTTGGGGTGGCAGAAGTGAGCAAAATAAATGACGACAAGGCGTTCTTGCGAAAGCTGGTCTCAGTGGCTGCCATCTTGTACTGACGTCACTAACCCCCTCTCACCACCACCACTACCCCCCCATCTCAACACCCCCTCTCAGCGCTGCCACTAGACCCCCACCCCCAGTGCCGTTGTATGGGGGGTGGGGGTGCTTGGCATGGGGCCTGAAAATGTTTGGGAACCACAGATTTAGAGAGACCTAATCGGATTAGGGATAAGTCAGCGCGGCTTCATCAGGGGAGAGTCATGTCTCATGAGTGTGATTCGAATTTTGAGGATGCAACAAAGAACATTGAAGGTAGAGTGGTGGATATTGTGTGCTGTAAAACCCCTGGAATCCAGCACCTATGGGGATTGGTAGATGCTGGATAAGTGTATTTTCCGGTTGTTTGAAACTTACTCTTTTAATGCCTAACTAATACAATTGGATTAAGAATAAAAAGTTTAAAAGACAAAAATAAAATACTGAACTTGCATGATGTTTCTGGTGGAGGAAACAGGGCCTCCCTGCCTGTCAGGAATGAGTGTATTGCAGGTGGTCACATGTCCTCCCTGTCTGAAACCTATTTGGAAGTTACATCACCAGTCAATCAAGGTTGGAATCTGGCACACTTTGCTGTTAGCTAATTTAAATCACCTAGGGCAGGGGTTCTCAACCTTGTTCTTTCCACTCGCATCCCACTTTAAGTATTCCCTGTGCCATAGGTGTTCTGTGATTAGTAATGGATTGCATAAGGTGGTAGGTGGGTGGAAAGAAAAAATTTGAAAACTACTGACCTAGGTCATTATTGGCTAGAAGCACAGATTAGCACTGTATATAACACCAACACAAAATATATTCTTGCTGTCTGCCTCGTGGTCCTAGCCCTGAACATTGCTACTGTAGACATCGCAGGAAGTGTCAAGGGTAAAGTGTGCAACACTGAAGCTGAGCTTTAGTATTGCAATAGATCAATGCTTGCAGAGACCTGCACCCTGCTGCTAAGGGAACCCGATGTGTGTAAGAATGCCTGTTTGCACTGTGCGTAATCAAGTGTGTGAGCGTGTCGATAATAAGTTCACTACTGCTGGAGTCCAACCTAGGTCCGAGGTGAATGTATATATCATTGATGAAGTGAAATAGTAATCGAGCATCATTTAATGTTCTCCCCTGTTTGTCTCCCATGTGTTAATTAAAGTTATATGTGACTGTAACATTTGTGTCCAGTCTCATCTCTCTGTGAACCCACCAAACGTAATACTCTTCCCAACACAACAAATGGCACTGCGAGCAGGGTTCAAAGAGTTTTGGCTGGATACATGTGGAGTGGAAGATCAGATTGACAATACAGGAGATCATATTGTCAAGTGTGTATGCGAGCATCCTGTTGGATGCAAGTGTATTGTTTACCAGCTCACCAAAAGGGGCAGCAGGAGGCCACCCACAGATAGGGAAAAGACCCCGGGGTTGGATTATAAAATCCCGGGTGGACCAATGACTCAGGGTTTTCAGCCGTTTGGTGAATCTATGCCAGTCGATTGGGTCGACAGGTTCAATCCCTGCGGAGAGAAGATAGGGTACCACATAGTCTTCCACCTGGTATTACTGCAGTTTCCCAAGGCCGGGGGGAGTTGTGGGGGAGCCCAATGGTTACTGATATTCCTACTTATGTGCCAGTGGGCGATCATGTCTGAGGTAAGTAATCAGGGCACATAGAAAGACAGGGAGATAGAATCCCTCCAACATCACTGTGGTGTACTACAGGAGGCAGTGCAGACTGCCCAAAGACAATTGACCAACTAGAAATTAAATTCATGGAGGCAGCTTGCAAGCTGATTGAAAAACTAGTCTGCCTCATACTTTGACCCAGGGAATGTCCGAGCCATTGTTCAGAGGGGTAGGGTATCACTGCGTAGTTGGGGATTGGGTATGTGTGGATGGATGGTGATAACCATGAGGAAACTGAGTCCCATGGCACAAGTCCTCCTCCCTACGTGCCCAAGCCTTTCCAAGTCTGAATAGTCTCCTTCTGACCCCCTAAAATGGGGAGGTAATAGGGGGACCTAGGGTGGGCACATATGAAGTCACTGTGAAATTACAGAGTCCCAGGACTACTCCACCAAGGAGAAATCCGGGTGAGGGGAACTCCTAGTCATGCCACTGTCACAGCTGTTGGATGAGGGGTCCCCAATTTCCTTCTATCTCATTGGGAAGTGAGCATCCTGGGTCGTCTGTCTGACCAACAGATGAATGGCAACGCCTTGCAGGCGCTGCCAGAAGGGATTGATGATAGCACTACCCTCTGAGAATGGGTGATGACTGCAATCTGGGCCAGACTCCCTGTCCTCCTAGAATGGTCCCTACACAGCCTGCTGCAGTGGCACACCATTGGTGTGGGGACATGGGTTGTTGGGGAGTGGGAACTGATTGTGAGTATCTATGGGGTTTCCCATGAGCACCACTTCCCAGGGAGCACGAAGATGACTGGTGCATTGGCTGGCTATTTAGTCAACACCGCACGCCTCAACCTTAGAGGGGTGGTCTCAACTCTCATGGGACTGGCAACCAGGAAAACAGTCTGGAAAGCCATTACACTCCTGGAATGATTGGAGTACAATGAGTAGGGAACAGCTGCTCAGGTTTGCAGTGCTGAGGCGATGTTTGGCAATGTCACCCTGCTAGTGGCTCACAGAGACATGTATGCTCTCTGGAGGGAGGATTGCTGAGGGAAGCCCTGTTGGGGTAGAGTTTTGCATGTGCTGCCCACTCCGACCTGGACCAGCTTTCCTGTCCTCCCCCACCAGAGGTGGCTCCTGACTAACCTATCTTTTGAGCTCTCCCAACCCCACCCACTCCCCTTGTTACATACCAGACCAAGAGCAAAAGAAATTCACCAAAACAATGGTATCTTCAAAACAATAATTTTTATTAATAACTATTAATAACATAACATTTCTTACTTAATTCTAACTTAACCCCATTATCTGCAAATGTGGGTGTGTGGGGGTGGGGGGCATGTCCCCAAACCATTACAGTTTAGGCATGATTGTAAAAAGGAATTAATTTTTAAAGTTCAGTCAGTTTTGTGTTGAAACTCAATTTCTTTAAATTGTTGCTCAAAGTTATTATGGAGTAGGTGTGAGGCCTCAGACTTCTCAAAACTCACAAAATTCTTGTTGAGTTGTTTTCAGAGAATTGTTTCTTCATATGAATGATTTACCAATCTTGCATGGAGGTTTCAGAACTTATGTTTTCTTCCATAATGATTTCACAAAATTAGGTATGAGTATAACAAAGAACCCATCACAATGCCTTAAAATCCAGAAACAAGAATGATCTTAATTTTTTTTACCAAGATTTGGGTCAAAATGGCTATTTAAAATGCCACCACAGCACTGCTCTGTCTCTCTCTCTATCTTGACCAAGCGCAGCAGAAAAGTGACCATCCTTTCTGAAGCCACTGCAAATTCTGTGTTCCTTCCTTGACAAGGAGAACACAAGCAGTTATTTCCTTACAGGATGTTACTGCATTTCTGACCTCAGATGTAAACTAGTTTCATATTAAAGATGTTTCCTTGAAGTTCCTGTAATCACATGACATGACCTCACTGTTGATTTTGTTTGAAGTTCTTTAAACCACTTCAAAATATTAATTCAAAATAAAATGACTCTCCTCTGCTGGCTACTGAATCAAAAGTCCTCTTTGTGTACACAAGTGCTTCTCCTTAGCCAACACTATTGTTCCAGCAATTGAATGGACAATCACTTCAGGTTTTATGGCTGTTTATGCAGCTTTAGCTAATAATAGTTTAGCGGACATTTTGACATTCAAAATGGTTTCTATGTGTAAAGGTCCGTGGTGTCTGGGTGTATGCCCCTGTCCAGCCCACAATTCCTTTATTAAGAAATAATGTACTTTATAATTAAGGGTTAATAATAACAATTCCATCACACCCCTCCACAGGCCAAGACTACCTTCAAGCTGCTCCTCTTCTCGGATCTATGAAATGCTCATCAAAAGAAACTGCTTTCAGCTAGCAACCAGCAAGAAACACTTGTCACTTATTATGCAAAGAACTCACAGCAAGATAGACAAGAGCTGTGACCATCAACATCCAATCTCAACTTTTGTTATGTGCATTCTGGTTGCAGCCTTTGTAATGGACCTTTTTATTTTGTTCTGTTTTTAATCACTCTGAGCTGTATTAATTATGTCTTTAAGCACATTCAGGGAATTGGAGTTAAGTTCACTGTTTCAATGTTACAGTACATAAATAGTGTTTCAGAATCTTTAGTTATTTTATTTATATGTTCCTTAGTAAAGTTATTTTGTGGGTTGGATTCAGAGACACCCTTACACTTAGAGAGAAGCCTTTTTCAGAGACACAAAGTCTGGTAAACAATCCAATAAAATCAGAACCGATTGTTCACTGAAATTGCTGGGACAATGGTGTTTGGTAAGGAGGAGCATGTGTGTGCACAGTCATTCTGCTGGTTGAGCTGTACAGAAAACTCAGAACCACATTAGCTCATAAACTTTTTGAAGAGATAAACTTCAAACATTCAGGAAAACACTTGAATCAAACAAGCAGGTCTTTGTTTGATAATATGTATAAACAGGCAAGACGCCATCTGCCACGATTCATGGTTTTGGAGAAATGAAACAAAGACAGCAATGATGTCATGCCACGTGATTAAAGACATTTTCAAAGAACATATTACTGAAACAGAGACATTTTGAAAACAGAAGAAGGTGCTTGACCATCTTGTAAGTCACACAGGATTGAAATGCAGTAACAATCCTTTGGAAAAGGAAGGCTGCTTGTGTTCTTGTGAAAATTGTGACCATTTTTACATGGCTACTTCATGAAAACCTTGTCTGGGTTTGTCCAATCATCATGGATGAAAAAATGTTCTGCAATTTCCATGCAAGAGAGGAAAATCATTTGTATGAATAAACAATTCTTTGAAACCAGCTCTACAAGAAATTCATGTGTTTTGAGATGTCTTATGTTTCACATTTATTCCATAATTGTTTTTGAACAGCAGTAAAGACTTTGAGTTTCAACATAAAACCTTTCTGAGACTGAACTTTAAAATCATTTCTTCAGAATCAAGCTTAAACTGTAATGGTTTGGGTTTTCACACACACATACACACACACACACACACACACACACACACACACACACACACACACACACACACACACAAACACACACGTGTGTGTGTTATGTTATAACATGTTATGTTATTAATAAAAATTATTGTTTTGAAGATACCATTGTCTTGGTGAATTTCTATTGCTCCTGGTCTGGTATGTGACACTAGAAATAACATTGCATATATTTTGTTTCACCTGTAAATGACAGCATTACCCCAGCCTTCCCATTAATAAAACAAATACCCCATGGGGTGGATGCTTCAAGAGCTTTTATTTAAAATCACACATTAGCTAACTTTCAATCCTGACCCCTCCTTACCTATCATTACAGGGATCCAATACGGGCACTTATGGCAGTCATTTAAAGAGAATGCGAGCTGGAACGGCATCCTGGTGTCAAATGCCAGCTCAGGAAAACAGGGTGTCGCAGGTGCACCCTGGATATACGTCTGCCGGACTTCCCCCACCCCACCATGGGATAGCATGGTGATGGCCATCTTGGTGCTGTGCTTAGGGAGCATCCAAGTGTGAGGCCAAGGCGTGGGATTTGCAAACCAAGAGCGGGCTCTGGCACCTGATGGATGACCTTGCACTGCCCATTTGCAGTCGCTGGTGGTAAGAGTGCTCACATTTGCCAGCCAAGCTGGAGAAACGAGGCACGTGAGTCATGACCAGACAAATTTCTTTCTATACCCTCCCCTCTGTCACTGGGAGGCAGCTCCCACAGCACCCTGCTCTATCAGAAACACAGTAACCGTGTTTGGTTGGGGGGGGGGTGGAGAAAGCTGGTGAGACCTTGATTATGTGCAGAAGGCATTTATGTTTGTATCGTTTGTTTTAAACATCTTTTTGTTCTGTTTTTCTTTCTTTTTAATATTATAACATATACATCGAGTTATAGATTGTTTGCATAGTGATTGCAGAGTAATGTGACTTCCGAGGGTGAAATGTGTGTGGAGGAAAGGTGGCCTGTCTGGAAGATGTGTTTTGTGGGTGGTCATATGTCCTTCCCGTCTGAAACTTATTCAGAAATCACATCACCTGTCAATCAAGGGTGGACTCCCCCTCCCATTAGTGCACACCTTGCCGTTGGCTAATTTAAATCACCTCAGGTCATCATCAGCTAGAAGCACAGATTTAACACTGTGAATAGTGTTAAACACATTTGACACCAACACACAGCACATTCTTGTTCTTTGCCTCATAGTCCAAGTCCTGGATATCACTCCATGCCATGTTGCTACTGTGGACATTGCTGGAAGTATCGCGGGTAAGGTAAGTATTACACTGAAGCTATTGCAGTAGATCAATCCTTGCAGAGAGTCACACCACCATTGGTATGGGGGTATGTGTAAGAGTCCCTGTTTGTAGCTTGTGTACTCAAGTGGGTGAGCATGTCGATTATAGGTTCACTATTGTCGGAATCCAACCTAGGTCCGAGGTGAATTTCTATATCATTGCTTAAGTGAAATAGTAATTTAACATTCTCCCATTTGTCTCCCGTGTGTTAATTAAAGTGACATGTGATTGTAACACTTGCATGGAGACTCGTTTCTCTGTGAACCCACCGAACATGATACTTTTTCCAACATGCCACATGAATATATAAACCTTAAAACATTTTACTTTATTTTGCATCACATTCTTTGAAAACATGTAACCATCCTTTCACCTCCAGGTTTCACCTCCAGGTTCCTCCTCCTCCACGGAGCCTCCTGTAAGACGAACAATAACATTATAGATAATTCAACCCCTTCCCTAAGTTTACTGGGGTGACTCTTATTAAGCAGGAATGAGGAGACACTTTAAGGGAGTCACTCCATCAGCGAGCAGCATCAAGAAGCTGATCAACCTGGGTGACGCTATTACTGTTTCACACAGTTTTATTCAAACAGCTGCTGTGAGCAAAGCATGAACAAGGCTCTCTGCTGGCTGGATATTTGTCTTCACCGAAGGTTTATGTGTTACCTCAGAGAACATTTACTTTTACGATTTTAAACTTGTGTATGTTACTGATTATTTTATTCTTATTTATTTTCAGTTTTAAATTTATTTTTTCTCAATTTTTTTTGCAG
Organism: Narcine bancroftii; assembly: GCF_036971445.1. NCBI lineage: Eukaryota > Metazoa > Chordata > Chondrichthyes > Torpediniformes > Narcinidae > Narcine > Narcine bancroftii. The sequence goes on from NC_091469.1 coordinate 144,616,220, forward strand.
GTTGTTTGAGGCTGCAGGTTCCAGATACCAGAGGCTTTTACTGTATATGGATTTCAGTAAGGCATTTGATAAGGTTTCCCAATCAAGGCTCATTTAGAAAGTAAGGAGTCACGGAATCCTCAGAAGCCCTTGCTTTGTGGATACAGGATTGGCTTGCCCACAGAAGGCAATGGTCGTACTCTGCATGGAGGGGGGGAGAGGTGGGGGGGGGGGGTCAGTGACCAGTGGTGTTCTGCAGGGATCTGTTCTGGAACCCCTCCTCTTTGCAATTTTTATAAATAACCTGGATGAGGAATTGGAAGGGTGGCTAAGTAAGTTTGTGAATGACATGAAAGTGAATGTTATTGTGGATTCCCAGAGGTTACAAAAGGACATTGATAGGATGTAGAGCTGAGCTGAGAAGTGGCAGATTAAGTTTAACCTATGTAGTGCACTACCGGTAACCATAAAGACAAGGATGAGGGAACGATAGGCTTTACTGTACAGAAGACCCTTGCTGGCCCAGATCCAGGTATAAGAAATGGCAGGAAGGGAGAGGTGGCTCGACCTTTATGGCCCAGGACCACGGGGGAGGAGTCGTAGGGTATGAGTCATCAGTGGGCGGGCCAGCTCCATATATAACTATATACAGTGGAGGAAACATATCACCAAAACCTAAAAAAGAATGAGCATTCTGAAGAAGGTTAATTAGTCAGAGGTTTAAGTTCACATCAGTTCCAATGATGTGGGTAAAAAGATGGAGTTCAGTACCTGGAATTTGGGGAATTTGGTTTCAGGAAATTTGGGAGTGAAGAGGCAGTTTGAAATCTTTGCATAATTGCCTCATGACTAACATCGAAGTACTCGAGATGGCTGAGACCGACAGCAGCGAATCCACGCTGCTGAAGATCCAACTCCACTGGGTAGGTCACGTCTCCAGAATGGAGGACCATCGCCTTCCCAAGATCGTGTTCTATGGCGAGCTCTCCACTGGCCACCGAGAAAGAGGTGCACCAAAGAAGAGGTACAAGGACTACCTAAAGAAATCTCTTGGTGCCTGCCACATTGACCACCGCCAGTGGGCTGATATCGCCTCAAACCGTGCATCTTGGCGCCTCACAGTTCGGCGGGCAGCAACCTCCTTTGAAGAAGACCGCAGAGCCCACCTCACTGACAAAAGACAAAGGAGGAAAAACCCAACACCCAACCCCAATTTTCCCTTGCAACCGCTGCAACCGTGTCTGCCTGTCCCACATCGGACTTGTCAGCCACAAACGAGCCTGCAGCTGACGTGGACATTACCCCTCCATAAATCTTCGTCCGCGAAGCCAAGCCAAAGAGAAGAAAAGAGCGCAGCAACTATCTTTTGGTAAAGAAATAAGTTCCAAAAATTCTTGCTTCCTCCTGTTTTTTGAAATTCTAGGTATCATTCTACATTTATTTTGACAGGTATTGTCACAGAATGTTTGTGGATACAGCTACTATATAGATACAGAAGAGCAGAAGAGAATAATGAACATGCATCCTGAACATGAAGGAATTTAAATACATTTGCAGCCGTGGTTCAACCATTTTCTTTTGCCATACATTTTTAAAATCTCCTTATTATAAGTGGTTCTGGGCAAAGCTGCACAAACACATTCAAAATTGCTCCCAGTGTAGAACTCTGCATCTATCTGATCAGTTATTGAATGAGGTTGAAATTATTGCTCAACATGAGGACATAAAGACCACTTCAGTTGCACTTTTACAAATAATGGCCTGCTGCAGAAAATACTTAGCAGGCCAGTGTCAGTGGAAAGAGAATCTGTCAACATCCTTCCCCCATCTCTCTCTTTCTCCTTTTCTCTCTCTTTCTTTCTCCTCTTCTCTCTCTTTCTTTCTCCCTTTCTCTCTCTTGTTTTCTTTCTGCCTCTTTCTTTATTTCTTCTTTCTCTCTTTTCTCTATCTTTCTATTTTCTCTCTTTTTCACTCTCTCTTTTCTCTTTCTCCACTCTCTCTCTCTCCCCCCCTGAGGTTATCTGATCTAAGTATTTCAAGTCTTTTCTATTTTTCATTCAAGGAATGCTGGCTTTGCAGACCATTCCCTCATAGTCCTTGGAAGGTTGTGGTGTCTTGCCGCCTTGAACTGTGACGCAAGATATTGGCCCATTTAGTCTGCTCTGCCATTCTAAAGAGCCGACCCATCCTCTCTCCCAGCCCCACTCACCAGCCTTCTCCCTGTTATCCTTGATGCCTGACTAATCAAATACTTGTCCATCTCTGCTGTAACTAACCCATCCACGTCACTTCCACAGCCACCCATGGCAACAAGTCCCACAGGCTCACAACCCTCTGGCTAAAGATATTTTTCTGCGTCTATGTTTTAAATTGCCACCAAGAAAGCAGTCTAGGTGCCACAAGACTCACACCACCAGGTTTAGGATCAGCTGCTACCCCTCCACCATCAGACTCCTCAATGACATACTCAAGTGGAGACTCATTTAAGGACACTTACTTGTGCACTTTATTGATTTTTTTTTTCTCTCCTTATTGCAGTTTATTTATATTTATTTGTTTCTACATTGAGAACAGATTTTTTTTTCTGTTGCACTACCAATAAGTGGTAATCTTACTAGCCTGCAGGAAAAAAAAAGAATCTCAGGTTTGTATGTGATGTCATGTATGTACTCTGACAATAATTCTAAATCTAAATTGATCCCCTTTTATCCTGAAGTGGTGCCCTCTTGTCCTAGACTCCTCTACTGTGGAAAACAACCTTGCTACATTTACTCTGTCCAGGCCTTTCAGCTTCCAAATGTAGGTTCAAAATTCAAAAGTCCTTGAGGTGTTGTGGAGAGGGTGCAAGATTTCTGATTTTCAGAACCTGACTTGAGTGTTTGTGTGTGTGTGTGTGTGTGTGTGTGTGTGTGTGTTCACGTGGGTTTTTTTTAACTTTAGTGTGGTTTAAGTTATAAACTGTAGTTTACTCGAATTACTTTCGTCTTGGAAGTTGCCGAATAAGGGAAACGGAAGACCATCCGACCAACCCAAACTGTTGGAAAGAACCAAATGTGTTGATACTCGTACCCTTCAAGTCTTTCAGGAAGTTACTTAATCTCTACACTGACGAGGGCTGGTTGTGATTTAATTCTTTGGAAAAGTCATGTTCCAATACCAAATAACCCGAACCATAAACTCTGTGGTGTTGCAATTACACCAACAAAAGGTTGGATTAAGCAACATTATTCAGGCTAGAAGTGCAACAATTTCATAGTCCATTTGGACACGTTCGCACCCTGAAGCAAGAGAAGATTTTCCCACTCTTTGACATCACTTTCCGACAGTCCAGGGACAAGGGTAAGTTGTGGATTGCAACCCCGTGGTTAATGCTTGTGATGTTGCGAATGGTGCGTTAAATGAGAACATCCAGCGACAAAGCGGTGGGTTTAACTCACCCGGATTAACTGCACCCAATCTGGGACTGCGCGCTATTCTCTTTCGGTAACCCTCTGTTTCGGATTCCATTGCTATTTTTTTTTCTTGCATTCCAATAATAGTCTTCTTCTTCTTCTTTGGCTTGGCTTCGCGGACGAAGATTTATGGAGGGGGTAAAAAGTCCACGTCAGCTGCAGGCTCGTTTGTGGCTGACAAGTCCGATGTGGGACAGGCAGACACGGTTGCAGCGGCTGCAGGGGAAAATTGGTTGGTTGGGGTTGGGTGTTGGGTTTTTCCTCCTTTGCCTTTTGTCAGTGAGGTGGACTCTGCGGTCTTCTTCAAAGGAGGTTGCTGCCCGCCAAACTGTGAGGCGCCAAGATGCACGGTTTGAGGCGATATCAGCCCACTGGCGGTGGTCAATGTGGCAGGCACCAAGAGATTTCTTTAGGCAGTCCTTGTACCTTTTCTTTGGTGCACCTCTGTCACGGTGGCCAGTGGAGAGCTCGCCATATAACACGATCTTGGGAAGGCGATGGTCCTCCATTCTGGAGACGTGACCCACCCAGCGCATCTGGATCTTCAGCAGCGTGGACTCGATGCTGTCGACCTCTGCCATTTCGAGTACTTCAACATTAGGGATGAAAGCGCTCCAATGGATGTTGAGGATGGAGCGGAGACAACACTGGTGGAAGCGTTCTAGGAGCCGTAGGTGATGCCGGTAGAGGACCCATGATTCGGAGCCGAACAGGAGTGTGGGTATGACAACGGCTCTGTATACGCTTATCTTTGTGAGGTTTTTCAGTTGGTTGTTTTTCCAGACTCTTTTGTGTAGTCTTCCAAAGGTGCTATTTGCCTTGGCGAGTCTGTTGTCTATCTCATTGTCGATCCTTGCATCTGATGAAATGGTGCAGCCGAGATAGGTAAACTGGTTGACCGTTTTGAGTTTTGTGTGCCCAATGGAGATGTGGGGGGGCTGGTAGTCATGGTGGGGAGCTGGCTGATGGAGGACCTCAGTTTTCTTCAGGCTGACTTCCAGGCCAAACATTTTGGCAGTTTCCGCAAAGCAGGACGTCAAGCGCTGAAGAGCTGGCTCTGAATGAGCAACTAAAGCGGCATCGTCTGCAAAGAGTAGTTCACGGACAAGTTTCTCTTGTGTCTTGGTGTGAGCTTGCAGGCGCCTCAGATTGAAGAGACTGCCATCCGTGCATTACTGGATGTAAACAGCGTCTTCATTGTTGAGGTCTTTCATGGCTTAGTTCAGCATCATGCTGAAGAAGATTGAAAAGAGGGTTGGTGCGAGAACACAGCCTTGCTTCACGCCATTGTTAATGGAGAAGGGTTTAGACAGCTCATTGCTGTATCTGACCTGACCTTGTTGGTTTTCGTGCAGTTGGATAATCATGTTGAGGAACTTTGTGGGACATCCGAGGTGCTCTAGTATTTGCCAAAGCCCTTTCCTGCTCACGGTGTCGAAGGCTTTGGTGAGGTCAACAAAGGTGATGTACAGTCCTTTGTTTTGTTCTCTGCACTTTTCTTGGAGCTGTCTGAGGGCAAAGACCATGTCAGTAGTTCCCCTGTTTGCATGAAAGCCGCACTGTGATTCTGGGAGAATATTCTGGCGACACTAGGTATTATTCTATTTAGTAGAATCCTAGCGAAGATTTTGCCTGCAATGGAGAGCAGCGTGATTCCCCTGTAGTTTGAGCAGTCTGATTTCTCGCCTTTGTTTTTGTATAGGGTGATGATGGTGGCATCACGAAGGTCCTGAGGCAGTTTTCCTTGGTTCCAACAAAGCTTGAAAAACTCATGCAGTTTGGCATGCAGAGTTTTGCCGCCAGCCTTCCAGACCTCTGGGGGGATTCCATCCATACCTGCTGCTTTGCCACTTTTCAGTTGTTCGATTGCCTTATATGTCTCATCCTGGGTGAGGACCTCATCCAGCTCTAGCCTTAAGGGCTGTTGAGGGAGCTGGAGCAGGGCAGAATCTTGGACTGAGCGGTTGGCACTGAAAAGAGATTGGAAGTGTTCTGACCATCGGTTGAGGATGGAGATCTTGTCGCTGAGGAGGACTTTGCCATCTGAGCTGCGCAGCGGGCTTTGGACTTGGGGTGAGGGGCGGTACACAGCCTTTAGAGCTTCGTAGAAATGCCTGAAGTCTCCAGTCCAGGCAGTATGGTCCGACCTAGGAGGGGAGGCAGACCCCTCCAGCCCAGGTAAGAAACCTGCATAGGAGAAGTCCACTCCGATATAAAACCTACGACCCAAGGACCTCGCAATAATAGTCTAAAATCGAAGGAAAGCAACTAGGTGCTTGGAGGAAACCCGAAAGCTCCTTGATTTCCCCAACCCATCTCCCCTCAACATTTCTTACGGTTTCTCTGGGTTTAAAAAAATATATATTTTATTTAAAGAATCCGACTTCATTTTCATGAAGAATAGATGATCCATCGTTTGAATGAACCTGCAGAGATGATTTCAGGGTGATTAATATTTCCCCGTGAATGCCATCCTCCTGACGCGCCTGTCCGAGTCGAGCCAATTTCGGAAGACGGGTCTCCCACTTCAAAACGCACCAGGGTGCATCGGAAATTTAAACTCAGCTAAAACACGGGGCCATTTATGTCAGATAGTATTTATTATGACAATATTTGGAGTAATAATATAGCCAGGAATACAATTATGTGGCTATTGCAAAGCAGATTATACTGATTGGGGCATGGAAGCAGATAATATTTCATACTTTTAATAAAAGTTCGACCGTGCACATTCAGGAAAACTAATATACCACTGGGAACGTTTTACTGTTCTCCTCAACTCCCACAATTGCTCTTAACTCCCAGATCTGCGCGCATTCTCCAGGTCTATTGGCCGCATTATGGTGAGGACTTCTGCAAAGCTGCGAGAAACAAGTTGAAAGGTAGTTGCGGGGGGGTGGGGGTGGAAATGCAGAGATTTATTTTCGAATTTTGTTGGGATGAAGGAATTAAAATGTCCTGGGGGGAAGAAATTGGTTCTCCAGCCGACTTGATATGAGGTATGTGTTGAACTGGACCATTGTAATGTGAGCGCTGCTGTTCAGAGTATGTCCACAATTCAGCTATTTTATCCCAACCTATTGAGTCGGGGGTCGGGGGTGGTGGGGTGGGGGTGGGGGGGGGGGGGGTGGGGAAGAGAGGCGCAGAAATGATCTCCCGTGGTTTATTTCTCCCGAATATCTAGAGAAGTCCCGGACGAAGTTTGTTGGGACGGGAGTGAGGGGGTGATTAATGAGGCTTGTGCACTTTGTCAACACAAGGACTTGGGGAATTCGCGACCCCACACTCGCCCGAAGCTGCCTCTTTGGAGTAGAACTGCAGGCACATTATGGTTGTTTAACCCGTCCCGTGAATTGCACTCGGAGTACCGAGTCATCGCTGAAGGCGATGGGGAGATTATTTTTTTTTACTGTTGATTCACTCGTGTTGGGGAATGAATTAAAGCCCCTTTAGAAATAAAAAAGCGCCGCCTGCCACACCAAAAAAATGAACGCGAAATGGGAGATGGATATTAAAGGGGGGAAACATCTTCAATCCACCAACGTCCTATCATAGCCACTGATGTATTGACCGTGTAAGTCCTTGATAACCTCTGTGTAGTGAACCTTAACTCAAAGTCCTTGATAACCTCTGTGTAGTGAACCTTAACTCAAAGTCCTTGATAACCTCTGTGTAATGAACCTTAACTCAAAATCCTTGATAACCTCTGTGTAGTGAACCTTAACTCAAAGTCCTTGATAACCTCTGTGTAGTGAACCTTAACTCAAAGTCCTTGATAACCTCTGTGTAGTGAACCTTAACTCAAAGTCCTTGATAACCTCTGTGTAGTGAACCTTAACTCAAAGTCCTTGATAACCTCTGTGTAGTGAACCTTAACTCAAAGTCCTTGATAACCTCTGTGTAATGAACCTTACCTCAAAATCCTTGATAACCTCTGTGTAGTGAACCTTAACTCAAAGTCCTTGATAACCTCTGTGTAGTGAACCTTAACTCAAAGTCCTTGATAACCTCTGTGTAGTGAACCTTAACTCAAAGTCCTTGATAACCTCTGTGTAGTGAACCTTAACTCAAAGTCCTTGATAACCTCTGTGTAGTGAACCTTAACTCAAAGTCCTTGATAACCTCTGTGTAATGAACCTTACCTCAAAATCCTTGATAACCTCTGTGTAGTGAACCTTAACTCAAAGTCCTTGATAACCTCTGTGTAGTGAACCTTAACTCAAAGTCCTTGATAACCTCTGTGTAGTGAACCTTAACTCAAAGTCCTTGATAACCTCTGTGTAATGAACCTTAACTCAAAATCCTTGATAACCTCTGTGTAGTGAACCTTAACTCAAAGTCCTTGATAACCTCTGTGTAGTGAACCTTAACTCAAAGTCCTTGATAACCTCTGTGTAGTGAACCTTAACTCAAAGTCCTTGATAACCTCTGTGTAGTGAACCTTAACTCAAAGTCCTTGATAACCTCTGTGTAGTGAACCTTAACTCAAAGTCCTTGATAACCTCTGTGTAATGAACCTTACCTCAAAATCCTTGATAACCTCTGTGTAGTGAACCTTAACTCAAAGTCCTTGATAACCTCTGTGTAGTGAACCTTAACTCAAAGTCCTTGATAACCTCTGTGTAGTGAACCTTAACTCAAAGTCCTTGATAACCTCTGTGTAGTGAACCTTAACTCAAAGTCCTTGATAACCTCTGTGTAGTGAACCTTAACTCAAAGTCCTTGATAACCTCTGTGTAGTGAACCTTAACTCAAAGTCCTTGATAACCTCTGTGTAGTGAACCTTAACTCAAAGTCCTTGATAACCTCTGTGTAATGAACCTTAACTCAGTCCTTGATAACCTCTGTGTAGTGAACCTTAACTCAAAGTCCTTGATAACCTCTGTGTAGTGAACCTTAACTCAAAGTCCTTGATAACCTCTATGTAGTGAACCTTAACTCAAAGTCCTTGATAACCTCTGTGTAGTGAACCATAACTCAAAGTCCTTGATAACCTCTGTGTAGTGAACCTTAACTCAAAGTCCTTGATAACCTCTGTGTAGAGCACATCGAAAGAATCAAAGGCTTGTTGATCCAAACCAAGGCTTTTATTAACTAGAAGACTGGAGCCATATCACATGTAGGTTGACCAGTCCAGAATGATCTGGATCTGGCTAGGAGCAACCCTTTAAGACCTGCCAGTAGGCCTTGCTACGCTCTCAGCCAATCACAGTCGTCCTATACTACAATATATACATATACACATTGGTGATAGAATCTGTACTATCACACTCTGTCGAGGGGGGGAAACCATAATTCATAATCTTAGTCCTCTGAAACAAACAATATTTTTTCCTTTGGAAGCCACTTCAAAATTAATTTAAGTAAATCACAAAAGTCTGCAGAGTCTGTGGTTGAGGTTAAAAAAACCCACAATGCTGGAGAAACTCAGCAGGGTACTTTCTATCAATGAAGGGCTCAAGCCCGAAACCGTAGAACCATAGTACTCTACAGCACAGAAAACAGGATATTCCGCTAGTCCCACTGACCTGCTCCCATTACATGACCTTCCCAACCTCTCCCATCCATGTCTCTGTACAATTTATTCTTAAAACTTAAGATCGATCCCCCATTCACCACATCAAATGGTAGCCCATTCCACACTCCCAACCTGCTCAGAGTGAAAAATTTTCCCCTAATGTTCCCCCTAAACCTTTCCCCTTTCATCTTAAAACTATATTTATCTCCCCCAATCTAAGTGAAAAGAGCTTACTCTTATCCACTCTGTCTATACCTCTCATAATTTTGTAAACCTCCATCAAATCTCCCCTCATTCTTCTTCACTCCAAGGAATAAAGTCATAACCTGTTTAATCTTTTCCTGTAACTCAACTCCTGAAGATCCGGCAACATCCTAGTAAATCTCCTCTCTACTCTTTTAATCTTATTATTATCCTCCCTGTAGTTAGGAGAACTGTGAACAATATTCCAAATTTTGCCTCGCCATAACATCCCAACTCCTGTACTCAGTACTTTGATTTATAAAGGCAAAGATGCCAAAACTTTCTTTACAACCTTGTCCGCCTGTGACAACACTTTCAAGCAACAATGTATTTGTATTCCCAGATCTCTCTTCTCCTCTACATTCCTCAATGCTCTGTCACTTACTGTGTATGTCCTACTTTGGTTATGTACCTTTATCTTTACTATATAAATAATTCACTGAGTTTACTATTTCATGGCATGATGGAGTGTCTGGATGGGGAGGCTTAGCCTTGGTTGGCAGCCAGCCAAAGAGAAGGAAAACTCTGATTTCAAACCCAGGCAGAGGGCGTGCAAGTCATTCATCTAGAAGGACACTCGGACTTAAAACCTATAACCGAGGGCCTGGCTTGCTGGGGCCTTGGCAGATACACCCCTTTGTGAAAAGAGTGGGGCCAATACTGTGCACACTGCACTCCACCTAAGAAAAAATCCATCCTGCAGGCTGGAAGACCTTGCCCATACTAGAATTCTTCCTAAATCTTCCTCTGCCAAGCCAAGATAAAGTACACCATTTGACCTGCTGAGTTTCTCCAGCTTTGTGTTTTTACTTCAAAATTATTTTTTATCTCTTAACTGCTTCATAGACAATACGTTCACGTTTCTGGTTAAGTAATACGCAGCATGGTCTGCGCTGGAACAACTTAATATATGGAGTGAAACAAAACCAATCTCCTGGAGGAGCTTGGCATCAGTGGGAGAGAAAGAGTGATCAACGTTTCAGCACCGAACCCTTTGTCAAGCCTTGAGTTCTTGCTGTAGAAATTTTTGGGGGCTTCAGATTACAAACGTCTGCAGTCCCTCCAGTGACTTTATTTCTATGAGATTCACAGAAATGAATGGCCACGTTCATGTCAAAAGAACCCTCTGTCCTGTTTGCTTCTCTCTTTGGCGACTAGAACCGGTATCGAACATATCTTTACTCTTGGCGCTCGTTCTTTAAGAGTACTGCAAGTATTGAGAGTGTAGTTTTCACCAACTTCCACTCTGGTTTGAGAGAGATGTTTTGTTGAATGGAATTAATCGTACTAACTTCTTGATTCTGCCCTGCATGCTACATTTCAGGACATGTCACCAAAGCATCACAAAACCCCAACAGTCAGCGACAACCCAAATCAACACCCATGAAAACATGTCATTTACCTTAACAATTACGTACATGGCAATATCCAGAGTGACAGCCTGCAGTAAAGAGATTTCTCCCAAGCCTCTTTTTTTTTATTATTATTAAATCTATATCTTAGGGAATTAGGAACAACTTTTTGAGCAGAAATTTGAGTCCACCGATTCTTATTTTCAGCTTAGATTCCACAATCGTTCTGTGATTTTTTTTTATGGGCCAGATGCAAAGGGCTGAATTTTTTTTTAAACGAAAGAATTTCTCCCCTATAAACACACACTTGCAATATGAGTTTTGCAAATGTGTAATCATTCTGCGCTCGCATTTCAGTTTTTTTTTTTCTGGTACCTGTGTATCAACAGATTGAAAACAATTGCTAGTAAATCCCATCTGGAAAACATTAGATGCATTATTGCAATATTTTGCTTCTCATTAAATCAACTGAAAGTAAGAATTCATTCATAGACAGTTAGACGGTTCTGAAGAAAGTAATATTGGACTTTGCTTGGGCAGGGCTAGCTTATATTCTTTTATTGAACCATACTGTACATGGCTGTGGTTGGATATTGTTTCCCAGCCTCAAACAGCGCAAGAGATCACAGACTCATTTAGCTCTTTTACACTTGCATCACACTATATTGGTCGTTCAGTGTCCCTGGATAGGAAGGGGGTTTGGCTTTTCATACTTGAACACGCCTAACTGGGACACTGCACACATTCACACTGGCAAGGAGCCAGCCCTGGGGTTAGGACTGTTCTACCTTCTACCTGTGATGTCATAACACATTGAGCCATGGTGGACCTGCCCTAAATCCTGATCAATGTATTATGATCTTATATTTGAACAAAATTAATCACGCCTAATGATAACATAATTAAGCTTTACGTACAGCGTGGTAGGAGCCCTTCATCTCCTGTTGTTGTTGTGCCAATCTATATAGACTTTTATAAGTGACCATGGGAAAGTACTAGCAATAAATAGTAATAGTGGACAATTTTTAAACTGGGTGGGAAAATTGGTAGCATTAAAGTGTGAACTTCATAAATGTTGTGGGAAAAAGTGATGGCAGACCTGCCCTCCCAAAATGCCATGCGGGAGAGAAAAGGCTTTATGCCGGGTGCATGCATAGAGCATTCATGGAGGGGATTCTCTGCCACTTGGCATTTTGGGAAGGCAGGTCTGCCATTGCTTTTTCCCATGGTCTTTATAAATTGTACATTATAGCGCTACCAATTTTCCCATGGTGTTTAAAAATTGTCTGCTATTGCTATTTATTTCCTCTCCCTCATTCTCTCTCTCTCTCTCTCTCTCTCTCTCTCTCTCTCTCTCTCTCTCTCTCTCTCTCCCCCACTGCAACTTTTCCAAGGCAAAAATTTATACCTTCATTTTAATATTTTCTTCCTTCTTGTTCCTGCTGTCATGCAAAAACTTGAGCCATTTCAATCCCACAATGCAATTACTTGTTTCACATTTGTCTGATTACTAGGGTTCGAGGCCGTCAGTCCCCGGCATGAGATGACATCATCTAACGCTGGTGTTGAGCTAATTTTGCTTTCATACCTGCTTTAAAGGCCGATTGGTGGTGAATTCCTGGGATCACTTGCAAGTGTGTAAGGGGCTATTGACTGGGTATATTCTCCGTGGACTAGTTCGAGCAAAGATTGCAACGTGCTGCAGGGTCCCTTAATTTTAATGCAGAAGCTGTCATTTGGACCACGAGGTCATCACGACTGAAAAGACCATTAAATCCGATCCCAGCAGACATTGACAGCATTTAGTCAACAGTGACTGGAAAGGTTTTTCTCATCTCTTAAGTGTCAGGCTAAACTGTTCTTTGCAGATATGTTCATCATTTCTCCACCATCACGGAGGAAATATTTCCCCAGATTGCAAAGAGTGGGAATCTAAAAATAATAAAAAAGGAGGGGCAATATCTCAGAAGGTATAACTCGAAATCTGAAGACACCATGGTTGAAGTAAAAACAATGCTGTAGAAACTCAGCTTGTCAAACAGTGTCCTTTATGTAGCAAAAAAGATACATAGTGTTTTGGGCATGAGCCCTTCATCGTGATGTGAAAAAATGTTGGCAGGCACCCGAACAAAATGGTGGGTGGGAACAACACTTCACTTAGTGTATCCATCAGAGTTAGCTACAGGATGTGGTGCTCCTTTTGTGGCTGTCTCAACATCGGAGATACTGAGCGCAGACTGGGAGATCACTTTGTTGAATACCTTCCCTCTGCCCACATCGTGACAGGGCCAACCGCTTCATTTCTGCGTCCCACTTCCATGCTGACATGCCTGTTCAAGGTCCCATGTATTATCCCACCAAGACCACCCTTAAATTGGTGGAAAACACTTAATCTTCATTCTGGGCACACCAGCTGGATGGCTTTAACATTGACTTCTCCGGTTTCTGCTAGCCTCCTCTCCGCTCTCCCTCCCCAGGGATGTAATTACAGGAAATAGCCCCTATGGCAGGGGTGGCCAGCCTTTTACCTTCCATACATCAAAATAATTGGCGACAAGGAAGTCTTGTGGGTACTGGCCTTGGTGGCTGCCATGTTGCATTTGGCTTCGACCTTTTAAGAAGTTGAGAGTGAACGGGAGGATGAGGAAGAGTGGATGGAGGGGAAGAGAAAGAGGTGTGTGTTCTTTGTATGTTGGGGGGCGCTAGTGGGGAGAGGTAGTGACACTGGCAGGGTGGGGAAATTGGACTCCGTCTAGGCGAATCAGGCCTCCGTTTACGCTAATTGTACCTCCTTCCATGTGCCATCACTATCTGACCATGGCTTGGGTTTCTTTTTTAATAGAAACTGCTCAGTGGTGCCCCCCCTCTCCCCCCCCCATCAAGTGGCACCCAGGGTATGTGTCATACCTGACATACCTTAGATACGTCACTATCCCTTCCTTCCCTTTCCCTTTGTCTTCTTTCCTCCAGTTCTCCACTCCATTGCCTCTCCATCATAGGTGGCCATGGCAGGAGGGCAAAAGAGAAAAAAACCTGAGAGGTCAGAGAGGGAGGGGGAACCTCTCTGAATGTAGAGGGTAGGGTGGGAGCTAGAGGAAAGGAGATAGAGGGATAGAGACAGAGAAAGAGATGGGGAGGAGCCTCATGGAGACTGGAGAAGACAACGTAAATGCCTTCTGGTTGAAGAATTTCCAGGCAGCAGATTAGGTGAGGTTCCTCCAGTTTGCAGGTGGCCTCGGTTTGCAGTATATGAGACCATGGATAGAGATGTCAGCATGGGAGTGGGGTGTGAAATTAAAATGCGAGGCTTCTGGGAGGTCCCTGTTATTGCAGCAGACAGAGTGAAGGAGCTCAATGAGAGGATCTCCCCGTCTGCCTGCAGTCTCTCTGATGTAGAGGAGGCCACAACATGATCACTGGATGCAGTAGATGGCGCCCGCAGATTCAGAAGTGACGCACCGCTGCATTTGGAAGGTTTGTTCAGGGCCCATTCAGGGGGTACTCCATCCGATCCTTCCAGAATGGCCTTTTTTGCTCATACCTTTATGAAGGACTCAGGCCTGAGACATTGGTTTTATATCTTTGCTTCTATGGGCATTGCTTGCCTGCTGAATTTCCCCCAGCACGTCTGTACATTATACTACAATCACAGCACTTACAGACTTTCATGGTTAACTACAGTACCTGCAAGTGACGCAGGTACTACTGCCAATCTCTGCAGGGTGACTTCATCAGAAACTTTATAGCCACTATCCACACAGTTCAAATCGCAATGTCCTGCATATCGAGCAAAACTCAGCAGAGAAGAAATTAAACGGTTTGGAGCACCAAAAAATACACCCTCTAAGTTTTTATTTACAGCAGTTTGAATTTTTATTTCACATTATTTGCACCTGCAGATTTTCAAAAATATTCTTATACCTTGGGGTAAGAATGACTGTGGCCCCTGATTGGACTGGAAGATCTGGGGTGGGGCGGGGAGGTGAGAAAAGAGTGCTAGAGTGGAAAGTCTAAGTAGTCATGGCAGTTTAGAGTCATAAACAGGCCACTCTGCCCACCTTGTCCATATGGACCAAAATGTCCCACCTACCTGCATTTGGACATTTTCACACTAAACCTATCCAACCAGCTTCTGGTTCCTGGGTTACCTGACCTGGACCAGTGCCTCTGCTTTCTTCAATGCCTAGGGAAGGTTGGCACATCCCATGTGTCCCTCAACAACTTCGAGAGGATGCATTACAGTGTGGTACGGTAGCTGCTTTGTTCGACTGGAAGAATGCAGCTCAGAAAAATCACACGAACCTTCCTCCCTTACACCAAATCCATCTATTCATTCCGCTGCCTCGGAAAGGCAGCGAATGTACTGAAGGACACATCACATTCCAGGCACACACGCTTATCCCTCACCCCACTGGAGAGAAGGTTTAAGAGTGTGAAAGCATGCACCAACAGGCTTATCGATAGTTTCTTCTCTACAGCTACCAGGATCTTGAATTAACCTCACAATTGCGTTCCCATGCTGCCCTATGTACTACCAGTCAACCACAATCAGACAGAGAATCGTGATTAATAGGCTTTAATAGGCTTGAATAAAATTGATGCATGATCAATTACACAAGGACTGAAGTTGCCGAGACTGAAGGCTTTTATTTACAAGACTTAACCATGTAACCATACAACCATATAACCACTTACAGCACAGAACAAGCCAGTTTGGCCCTACTAGTCCATGCTGTAACAAATCTCCACCCTCCTAGTCCCACTGACCAGCACCCGGTCCATACCCCTCCAGTCCTCTCCTATCCATGTAACTATCTAGTCTTACCTTAAATGTAACCAATGATCCCGCCTCGACCACGTCTGTCAGAAGCTCATTCCACATCCCCACCACCCTTTGCGTAAAGAAATTTCCCCTCATGTTCCCCTTATAATTTTCCCCCTTCAATCTTAAACCATGCCCTCTAGTTTGAATCTCCCCCACTCTTAATTGAAAAAGCCTATCCACGTTTACTCTGTCAGTCCCTTTTAAAATCTTAAACACCTCTATCAAGTCCCCCCTCAATCTTCTACGCTCCAGAGAAAAAAGCCCCAGTCTGCACAACCTTTCCCTGTATCTCAAACCTTGAAATCCTGTCAACATTCTCGTGAACCTTCTCTGCACTCTCTCTAGTTTGTTTATATCTTTCCTATAATTTGGTGACCAAAACTGTACACAGTACTCCAAATTTGGCCTCACCAATGCCTTGTACAATTTCATCATAACCTCCCTACTCTTGAATTCAATACTCCGATTTCTGAAGGCCAACATTCCAAATGCCTTCTTCACCACACCATCTACCTGAGTATCAGCCTTGAGGGTACTATTTACCACAACTCCTAAATCCCTTTGTTGCTCTGCACATCTCAATAGCCTACCATTTAATGCATATGACCTATTTAGACTTGAAGAGCATCCCTGTGTTGGTCACTCATGCTGAACCAGACTCCAACTGGGGCAGGCTTGTGCCACGACAGCCTTTATGGGGAAGAAAGGGGGAGGAGTCATGAGCTGGCCAGTAAGGGCAGGGTCAACCAGGAAAGGTCATGACATTTACATGTGGCAAATATATACAATAATGGCTTCACCACAGATGGATTGACAGGTTTTCCTCCATTGTCATCTATCCCAAAAACAGGCCAGAGATCTCTTTAAGTTAAATTCTATCAGTCAGAACGAAGAAGAAATATTCCACAGAGCATCAGCCAACCGATATAATTCAATTCATCAAAACTACTGCATCATTTAGAGATTATAAAGCAAACAATAAAAATAGCTTGTATTGAAACTCCATAATTATTGTCTATTGTTGGACTAAATATCAAGGAAACGTGCAGTAAAACGGTGAGTGAACAATGAGGAGCATGAGGGACTCAACAGGTCAGGCCGTATCCATGGATAGAAATGGTTAGTCAATGTCAAGCCACAGCCCTTCATCGAGACTCAGAGTCACTGAGGTCAATTAAAACTGAGAATTATTTATCTTCTGTAATCTAACCTTTAGCTGAAGTTCAAATGCTGTGCTTGTTATTGAATGTAGAACAGTATAGCACAGGAACAGGCCCTTTAACCCACCTGTCTGCTGAACTTAGTGTCCAAATCAAACTAAAAATCTGCTACATGCTCCTTGTAGATATCTAACCCCCCCCCAATACCAACCCTCCCCATCCTCTTTTTATTCGTGTTTCTTCAGAAGCCTTTTAAATGTTGTATTGTATCTGCTTGACCACGACTCCTGGCAACCCATTCCAGACATACACCACTTCTTCCTATCTTTGGCTTGGCTTCGCAGATGAAGATTTATGGAGGGGTAAAATGTCCACGTCAGCTGCAGGCTCGTTTGTGGCTGACAAGTCCGATGCGGGACAGGCAGACACGGTTACAGCGGTTGCAGGGGAAAATTGGTTGGTTGGGGTTGGGTGTTGGTTTTTTCCTCCTTTGTCTTTTGTCAGTGAGGTGAGCTTTGCGGTCTTCTTCAAAGGAGGTTGCTGCACGCCGAACTGTGAGGCACCAAGATGAACGGTTTGAGGCGAGATCAGCCCACTGGCGGTGGTCAATGTGGCAGGCACCAAGAGATTTCTTTAGGCAGTCCTTGTACCTCTTCTTTGGTGCACCTCTGTCACGGTGGCCAGTAGAGCACTCGCCATATAACATGATCTTGGGAAGGCGATGGTCCTCCATTCTGGAGACGTGACCTACCCAGCGCAGTTGGATCTTCAGCAGCGTGGATTCGATGCTGTCGGCCTCTGCCATCTCGAGTACTTAGATGTTAGGGATGAAGTCGCTCCAATGAATGTTGAGGATGGAGCGGAGACAACGCTGGTGGAAGCAATTACAGTACAGAAACAGGCCATCTCGGCCCTTTTAGACTGCACCAATTTAAGTGAAACTCCACTAGTTCCACCTACCTGCTCCCTTCCCTTATCCTCCAACCCCCTCACATCCATGTACTCATCTAACCTCCTCTTAAATGACGGAATTGACCCTGCTGCAACTACCTCTTCCGGGAGGTCATTCCACTCAGCCACCACTCTCTGAGTGAAGAAGCTTCCTCTTATGTTAATTCTAAAGTTTTGCCCCTAAACCTCAACTTATAACCCCTTGTTCCAATCTACCCTCAAGGGGAAGAGTCTATTCACATCTACTCTATCTATTCCCCTCACAATTTTATAAACCTCCATCAAATCCCCAGTTAACCTTTTACCCTCCAATGAATAAAGACCCAGTCTACTCAATCTTTCTTTGTATTCTAGATACTGCAATCCAGGCAACATTTTAGTAAATCTTCTCTGCAACTTTTCTACCTTATTGATATCCTTCCTATAATTTGGAGACCAGAACTGCATGCAATACTCTAAACTTGGCCTCACCAATGCCTTGAACAGTCGGAACATTACCTCCCTGCTGCTATATTCTATGCTTTGATTTATAATGGCCAGCATGCCAAAAGCCTTCTTCACCACCCTATCTGCATGAGAATCCACATGGCATATACTAATTATATGTAACAAGGATGTGCCTGCCGCAAAAGGAATGCTGGCTGTGGTTAGAATGTTATTTAGTGATTTAATTATTTAGTTGAATGGCAGTGAGAATGCTGAATGACCAAAGGAGCTACACTAACCATCCGAGATTCTACTACTGATGAAACATTTACTTATTTACTTGTATTTATGAATGCTTGTCCTGCAGATGTATTGTTTGTCTGTACGCGTGCATGCCTCTATGTTTTGCACTGAGGACTGGAGGACGTTGTTTCGTCAGGTTGTACTTGTACAGATGACAATAAGCTTGACTTGACTATACAGTGTAATATTTCTGTGTATCTTTGATAAGGATATCAGCATTTTAATCAAACATTGCAGTAACATACTGTTAAAGGCATGATGAATTGGAATCTAACAGTGGGAAGAGATATTGATTTCTTCCATCATCCTATTTCCAGATTGATGAGAGCACAGAACTCTAAAAGTAGACATTGCTGTTTGCCTGCATCCTGATTCCTACTTCCAATTTTATTTTCCTGTCTCCCTGTTGTACTTTAAATAACTGCTGAGTGAACAGCAATCAGCGTCCCAAACTCCAGCTGCGAACTCTCAGCCAAGCCAATCGAGTAAATGTAAGCTGAATGGTTCGGCTACCTGGACCATGCATATTTGAAATATATTTCTCTTGGCTAATACAGTCATATTTAGTGCTTCAATATTTAGCATGTCAACTTAGCACAGAAAAATCACGTGTCTGGCTACATAATCTAAGACATTGAGAGAGCCACATAATACTTCAATTAAAGTCCTTGTTTTCATTGGTATTTCATGCAGTATTGCTAAAATCCTATGCCACAGATTTTGGGATCAGTCTAAAGTAATAACTAGTCCATTTGCTATAAATTCAACATCAATCCTTTTACACACATAAATTCATACACAATTGAAAGAAACTCTCAAATTGCTTCTCTTTGGCCATCATAATATCGCTGAAACCATTAATGGAAAATCCAGCTTGTTCTCCTTACATGTTTTGGATCGAGGTTATTGGTGTATTTTTTTTTTAAAAACAGCAACTTTAAGCACAGGAACAGGATTTATTTTTAGTCTCATGCAAAAAAATCACTGAATACAAACACCAACCAGATGGCATGTTGGAAAAAGACTTTAAAGATACTGACTGAATCAACAGTGTCCATACGTTTAACTTCATCCAAGGGGACTGCACTGTTTGGTCATTTCCTTGACATCAACAGACTTCTGCTGTATCGTATCTGGACCAGCATCAGCTCTATTTACAACAAAAAAAAAGCTTTCAGTTTAAACAGTGAAGAATATATTTAAAATGAACGAGGAAAAGGAGAAGAAGGATTAGCAAACGTTTTTAATGACGGGTTGTTGCATTCTCTTGCGGCTATTTTAAATGAGGCATTAGACCACTTGAAATTAAAGGTTAAAGTAACAGGCACTGGAATATCTTTCTGTCTAATATCCACAATTAGCATTATGTGAAAGTCCATTCAGGAAGGCACATGGTCATTGAACTCCAGAAGTTCACGGAATAACCGAGCAATGAGCCATCCTGTCTGGGTAGTCTTCCTCGGAGTAATCCAAAACAAATCCCCTTATCCCTTAGCAGAGAGATCATTAACCAGCGGTGTGGATTTAGGACCTAAATTGGAAGGATTAGAGGGAATTTGAGAAGAAATTATTTCACCCAGAGAGCTGCAGGGATATGGAAGTCATTGAATGAAATGGAGACAACTAACTATGTCGGATTAAAGTGCAATTGGATGAGCTGTGAAATATAAGGCATTGGACTAAGAGATAGGAGGAAGGATTAATTTGATTCCCACTCCAGTCTGGTTTTTATAACTGGCATATGCTGTAACTTTCTTTAAATTCTGTTCCACCAGGAATCTCATCGTCCTGCTCTTTGTAACCCTGAAAGTGTCTTCCCAAGATGGGCATTCAACTAAAGCAGAGATCCATGTTTCATCACTCCTGTGGGAGAAATGTTCGACACCCTCCCAGTCCTCTGTGTGAAAACATTCCCTCCACCCAGTCTCTTACATCATCTGGAGATCCGGAAAGTCCTCAGCAGACCAGGAAACATCCGTGGATGTTTCTAGTCATCACCTTTGCATCACAACAGTAACTCTCCCATTATTGACAGACGCAGGTTGACCTGCATTTACTCTTTTTCTTTCAGCTTTCAGCAAGTCTAGTATTTTTGTTGTTTCCTAATCTCTCCTGTCTACTATTAATGGTAAGTTTGAACTGATATACTCGCCTATCATGGTTAGATGCTATTCAGCCTATCAAGTCCATGCTGGCTCCTACCAAAGCAATCCCATCAACCCTTTCTTATTAACCCTGTGACTTGTTATTCTTCACATGCCCTCTAACCCCCTCTCTTTAATTCTTTCGCCATTTACAATGCCCATTTGATCGATAGATAAAACCATCTGGGGCAGTGGGAGGAAACCAAGTGCCGGAAGCACTTGCAAACTCTACTTCGGGAGCGCCAGAGGCCAGGATCAAACCGATGCCATTGGAGTTGTGAAGCAGGGGTGTTAGCCACTGCCGAGTTCCCTTCTTTGCGTAAGAAAGGTGGAAGCATGTCCGGGAGAAAACTGAGAAATAGTGGAAGAGGAAATCAAATGCACAGTTGTGTGAACACCCAAGGCAGAGGCTTTGACTCGGGACAGCTGAACTTAGACAAATCAATGTAATTATCCATTCTACTTTAAAGCAAGTGAAGAGTCTGTCATGCCTTGATCGCTGGGCAGCAAATGTAAATACCTAGCAGAGGAACGTGCAGGAAAATGAATGGTGAGAATAAGTCAAGTCAAGCCAGGTCAAGTTTATTGGTATCTGATTGTACAACTCGATGAAACAGCATTCTCCAGTCTTTGGTGCAAAACATGCACACAAACAACCAGATATAACACACAGGCAGACAAATATTACATATTCAGGACCAGTATTCATGTACAGTAGATACAAATAAATAAATAAATTTTGTTTCACGGGTATGAGAGTCTCGGATGGTTAGTGTGAGCAGTTCCTTTGGTGGTTCAGCATTCTCGCTGCCTGTGGGAAGAAGCCGTTCCTCAGCCTGGTGGTGCTGGCTCTGATTCTCCTGTATCTCTTCCCCAACAGGAGCAGCTGAAAGATGCTGTGAGCAGGGGGAATGGGACTCGATGATTTTGCATGCCTTCTTCAGACAACAATCCTGGTCGATCACGTCGATGGTGGGGGTAGGAGACTCCAGTGATCCTCTCTACCACTCTTATGGTCCTGTGGATTGACCTCTCCTCCATTTCTCTGCAGCAACTGTTCTACACTATGATACAGCTGGCCAGGACACTCTCAATAGAGCTCCTATAGAAGCTTCACCATAATGGTGGCCGGTAGCCTAGCCTGCTTCAGTCTTCTCAACATGTGCAATTGCTGTTATGCCTTCCTGACAAGTGAGGAGATGTTGAGTGTCCACAACTGGTCACTCATTAAGTGAACTCTAAGGAGCCTGGTGCTCTCCGCTCTTTCTACAACAGAGTGTTGATATGTAGTGGAAGGTGGTTGTTCCTGGTCCTCCTGAAGCCCACAATCATCTCCTTCGTCATGTCCACTTTGTCACTCTCGCACAATTTCATGAGATTTCGTAAGATGTGGAAGGGTGGAGAAAGTTTAGATGGAGCATCAACACCAGTACAAGCCAGTCAGATCCATCAGCCTGTTTCTGCGTGCTGAACTCCGAGTAATTCCACAGGGTAGTTGGTGCTGCATCCAATACATAGAAGTGCTGAAGAAAATTAGCAGGTCATGTTAGCATCCAGAAGAAGTAACAGGCAGTCAACTTTTCGGACCTGAACCCTTCTTCAGGAATCTGAGAAAACAGGTAGATACTGGAATAAAAAAGTGGAAGGGGGGGAGGAGGTCTGGTGTACCTCAGGGCAGTGTGCTCAGCCCACTCCTGTTCACACTACTGACCAACCACTGCATCGTGAGATCCAGGTCCAACAGTGTCATCAGGTTTGCAGATGACACAACTGTACTTGGTCTCAACTGCAACAACGATGAGTCGCACTGCAGAGAAGAGGTGGGAAATCTCGTGAAATCAAATACCTGTCATGAACATGTATTGTTTGTCTGTATGTGTGTTATATCTGGTTATGTGTCTGCATGTTTTGCACTGAGGAATGGAGAATACTGTTTTGTCAGATCATACTTGTACAATCAGATGACAATAAACTTGATGATCTTCCCTTACAGGAAGGTGGAGTTCAGTCTTATATTTGCTTCTCCATCTCCTGGTCACTTCAATCACGTTCTTAAGAGAGAAGCCAGGAGACGGTGTCAGGAAGTACAGTGGACCTTAGACTTAACCCATAAACCGTGGACACTTTATGCTCCTGTGGCCATAACCTTTTTGAGACTTCCTCAACTTTGGCTTTGACCGTGATGAGACCGCACTTGACTCCAACCCACAATCACTGATTTAACACAGCCTTCCACCACTCGTGATGGAAAGGATGTCAGATGTCCCAACTGATCTTGAGAGTAGAAGATTCAAGACACAAGATTCAAATTGAATTCATTGTTATGTAATAAAGACAGTGCATTATTACATACAAATTCTTTTTGTCTGCTGTAAGGCAGACAGGTTTGCCATTGGCAGAAATTGCTTGAAGCGCCTTACAGTCAGAGAAAGAGTCTGAGTCCCCTCAGAGACATCGTGTGTCCATGGATTCACCTCTGGTGTTCCTGCAGCCCCTGCAGCTACACAGAGGCCAGTCCAAACTATCAGTGGCCTGAGGTCCAGATCCAAGCCTCCGACACAATCACGAACCCTTCAGTGCCTCGACACCTTCTCGCATCCCAGTTCCAATACTTGGTACCCCTTCAACCAGTCTTGAGCCAGTCTCCAGCAGGGTGAGAATCCCTCGACCACAGTCACCAACAGCATGGATTTCTTGCTTTGAGTTGCCCACTGCCCCACCACATGTAGGTTCTTCAACCTCAGTGCCCCTCAATGGTCCGCTGCCGTGGTCACCATCCCATGGGTTGTCTCCTCTGCTTCTCCTTCTCAAACTGGGGGTGTTGGGGGGTGGCGGCCCCATGCCCTGGACCAGTCCTTTGCTTCCCTGGAGTCTGCAACCCCTCATGGCCACTGCCAAGACTGGCAGACACCACGGTTGCATTATTTTAAAATAAAACCATCTGCAGGCCGTTTTCGGAGCTGGCAGCAGAAGACTGAGCAGTTGGATCCCACGGGAGGACTGTGACTCTGCCCCCTACTCTCTGCGGGTCCGCACCAACGGCAGCGCTGCTGTTGTAACAGTTCCTGCAGTGTCGCCACTTTAGATGGAACACTAAATCGCAGTATCAATCACAAACTCAAAGCCTTGTGGTCCATGGAACACTACAGGACTATTGACCTGCACCTGGACTGTAGCCCTCCATACCCTTCCCATTCATAGAACACTATATCACATAATAAACCATTCAGCCCTCAATGTTGTACCAACCCATATATTCCTATTTTTAAAAAAAACCCTCTATTTTTCTTCCATTAATGTGCCTGTCTAAGAGTCTCTTGAATATTTCTGCCTCCACCACCATACTTGGCAAGGCTTTCCAGGCACCCACAACTCTGAAAAAATAACTTATTCATGATGTCTCCCCTAAACATCCCTCCCTTCACCTTGTACACATGCCCTCTGGTGTTTACTAATCCTGCCTTGGGAAACAGGTGCTGTTTGTCCACCCTCTCTTTGTCTCTTGTAATCTTGTAGATCTAAGTCTCCTCTCATCCTTCTATGCTCCAAAGAACTGAACACAATACTCAGTGTGGTCTCAGCAGAGATTTGTAGAGTTGCACGATGACCTCTCTACACTTGAACTAAATCCCCTATTAATGAAACCCAGCATCCCATAGGCCTTCTGAACTATCCTACCAACCTGCGACCTTAAGGGATGTATGGATTTGGATCCCAAGGTTCCTCTGTTCATCCACACTCATGAGTAACTGACCATTAGCTCTGTACTCAGCCTTCTGTTTTGTCCTTCCAAAGTGCATCACTTTACACTTACCTAGATTGAACTCCACCTGCCACTTTTCCACCCAACTCTGCAACCTGTCTTCATCCTCTTGTAGCCTTTGACAACCTTCCTTCAATGCCATCCACAACTCCTTCAATCTTCGGATCATCTGCAAACTTACTGACCTATCCTTCTGCCTCTTCATCCAGATCATCTTTAGAAGTCATAAAGAGCAGGGGTCCCAGAACAGATCCTTGTGTCACTCCTCTAGCCACCAATCTCTAGGCAGAATACTTTCCTTCCACTACTACTCTCTGCTTTCTACTTGCAAGCCAATTTTTTTATCCATACAGTTTCTGTGGATTCTATGCCTCCTGAGTTTTGAACAAGTCTCTCATGGGGGACCTTGTCAAATGCATGTACATTTCCAAAATCTTCTTAAATGTTGAAATTAAGGAGACTATTCTGGAGGCACCCAGAGATGCTGTAATCACGACCATCTTTAAGATTAAAGATGAGTCCAACTAGCACTAATCTCACTAGTATTCACCAGGATGTTCCCTTTGGATAGGTTGGGTTTACTGTGACCATTGTTATGAGCCCAGTCGACCCCAAAACCCAGCAGCAATAGATATTCACCAAGACAAATGTTTACTTAAACAAAAGTCGCTTTTAATTATCTTTAAACACGAAAACAGAATCACACTTTAACGTATCACTATTACCTTAACTAACCTAACCCCCTTCTCATTCTAAGCGCACGTGCATGTAATGTGTGTGTAAGTTCAGAAAGGTCATTTGGCTCACAGTCCAATCTCACTTCTCATTCCTCCAAGTTCACTGGTTGCAGGCAATTCTTGTACTGTGCACAGAATTCAACATTTATGAAGTTCACCATACTCTGGTGCTTGAAAGGTAAATGGTTACCCCTCAGGAAGGTTCTTGTCAGTTTTCTGAGAGAGAGAGATTTGTTGTGCACTGGACACCCACAACTGATTCCTTGTAATCAGCCACTTCAGTGTCTTGCCGAAGAAACTTTCCCCATCAGGGTTTTCCAGATGATAACCTCTTTCTTTCAGGTCATCACAGGGACCATTTTTGTTGCTCTTATTTCAAGTGGTTCATGCCCTTGTCATGAAATGAGGACCTTGTGCGTTCCATATTCCACTCTATGTGTGCAGACAAAACCGTGGTGCACTGTAGGAACAAAGTTATAATCTACAGACATGAATTCAAGCCCCTCCATAATTGCTGTAGAGTTGCTATACAGTAAAACACAAAAGATTTGAAATTGGAAAGCTTACAAAATAAAGTTGACCACAAACATATTGGATATTATAAAAAATGCATCTGTTTCACTGATGCACTGAGGGATCTGAAGGTCCAGGTTTGAACTAAATAGGATGGTAAAGAAGACACATGGCATGCTCAGCTTCATTTATAGGAACAGAGTGTAAGAGTGACTACCAGACTGGCAAATAGCTTCTTCCTGTAGACTGTGAGATTGATGAACAATATTCTATAGCCTTGGATCAGAGGTGGTCAACCTTATAATTTTTAATTTTAATTTAGATATACAGCATGGGACAGGCCATTTCAGCCCATTATTCATGCCACCCAATTAACCTAGACCCCTGGTATGTACTCATGGGCCGAAATGGCCTGTAACTGTGCTGTATGTTTAAATTAAAGATTAAAAGTTTGGCTACTCTTGTCTCTTGTGTAATATATTCCACAATATTTTTGCCTGTTTATTTTATATTATATTTTCATGCATGTATATGATTATTATGTGTGAGAAATGTATTAGGTGTGCATGTGTGTAGAGCACAGAGTGGAGAAATGCTCTTTTGTCTGGTTGTACATGTACAGTCAGGTGATAAATTCAAACTTGAAGAGTAAGGAAATCATGTTGCAGCTATGTAAATCTTTGGTTAGACCACACTTGAAATTTGGTGTACAATCCTAATCTCTCCATTGCAGGAAGGGTGTGGAGGCTTTGAGGAAAGTACAGAAGAGGTTTACCAGGATGTTGCCTGGCTGAGTTATGGGGAGAGATTGGACAAACTTGAGTTATTTTCGGTGAAGTGTCAGAGGCTGACGTGAGACCGGGCTACGCTAGAGGGCATACATAGAAGGTGAGAGGAGTTTCATGGAGATATGCAGGGCAACCTTTTCATCTAGAGAGTGGCAGATGCCTGGAACAATTTGCCAGGAATAGTGGTGGAAGCAGATACAATAATGACATTTAACAGGCTTTCAGACAGGGAAATAGATCATGTGCAGGCAGAAGAGATTTAGTTTAAGTTGGCTCCTGATTGATGCAGGCATGAAGAGCCCGTTCCTGTACTCTACTGTTCTATGTTCTTTATTCTTCAGGAGATGAAACCTGCTGTAGTCTGGCCTGCATGTGACCCAGATCTATGACAATATGGTTAATGTGACATCCCTTTGCTGTGAGAACACTTAACCTAAGGGCAATTTGGATTTGGCACTCCATGTTGATGACAGAAACATTAATTCATTATATTAACTTCCTGATGCACCATCAACTACTTCAAAAGACTAGAAACTGATAGGCTTTTATTAACAATAGAATGGAGGCCAGTCTTTGCTGCTCGACTATCCTAGACTGAGAAAGGAGCTGTGGCACGGTTGTCTTTATTCAGGGGTCTGTGGGAGGAACCACAGGAACAGTCAGCAAGGGGCCTGTCCAGAAAAACTATAACAAGTACTAACACAGCCAAAACATATATACAGCAGTTTTCCACACCTCCCATTGCACTGGTCTGCAACCAGGCTCATCTGTATAAATGATCTCATGGATGCAGATGCTAAAAATCCAAAATCAAAGCAGAAAATAAGGATAAATGAAGACACGTTTCAAGTCTGTGGCTCTAGGACCAAACGTGGTATGTTGCCACCCTGGTGCCAGGGTCTGAGATATCTCAGATCAAGATTACGGCATTCTCATGAGGGAGGTGAGCAGCAGATGTCATGGTCCATGTAAGGATCAATGAAGTGGGTAGGAAGGTTGAGGAGATCCTGAAAGGAGAGTTCAGGGAATTAAGCGCTAGGTTGAAGGACATGGTAGTGATCTCAGGATTGCTACCCATTGCACGTATTAGTGGAGTGATGCACCTTAACATGTGGCTGAAGGGAGGGGTTCAGGTTTCTGAATCATTGGGCTCACTTGCAGGGAAGATGGGACCTGTTCCGAAAGGACAGTTTGCATCTGAACTGGAGGGGGACTAATATCCTTGTGGGCAGGTTTGCTGGCACTGCTCCGGTGAGTTTAATCTAGATTTGCAGGGGAGTGGGAGCCAGAGGGCCAGAGCAGATAGAGGAGTGAAGGAGGGAAAAGATTATGTTAAAATTGCATGCACCGTTAGAAGTCAACAAATTGAATGTGGTGGAAATGTTCTCAGGTGTATATATTTCCATGCAAGTAGTATCGTAGGAAAGGCAGATGTGCTTAGAACATGGATTGGCACATGGAATTATGACTTTGTGGCCATCAGTGAAACTTGGTTGCAGGAGGGGCAGGACTGACGGCTCAATGTTCTAGGTTTCCATTGCTTTAGACCAATGGTTCTCAACTCTTTTCTTTCCACTCACTTTAAGTGTTCCATATGTCATAGGTGCTCTGTGATTAGTCAGGGATTGCTTAAGGTGGTATGTGGGTGGAAATAAAAAGTTTGAAAACCAGTTTTAATTGTCTCTAATTGACTCATTATGTGCACTGTTTCATAACTCCAAAGGAAATGGCCAATGACAATTTTTATCAAGCAACATATTTCAGTAACAATTGGGTCTAAAGCAGTGATTCTCAACCTTCCCTTCCCACTCACATCCCACCTTAAGCAATCCCTTACTAATCACAGAGCACCGATGGCATAGAGATTACTTAAAGAGGCATGTGATTTGAAAGAAAAAGGTTAGGAAATACTGCTTTAGATGCAATAGAGTGGTGGGGATGAAAGGGAGAGGAGTGGCATTACACATCAGGGAAAATATCACAGCTGTTCTCAGGCAGGACAGACCAGAGGGCTCATCTATTGAGGCTATATGGGTAGAGCTGAGGAACGGGAAAGGTATGACCACACTCATAGTGTTGTATAATAGACTGCCCAATAGTCAGTGAGAATTGGACAAGCAAATCTGTAGAGAGTTAGCAGACAGCTGCAGGAAACATAAGGTTGTGATAGTAGGAGATTTTAACTTTCCACATATTGACTGGGACTCTCATACTGTAAAAGGGCTGGATGGCTTGGAGTTTGTCAAATGTGTTCAGGAAAGTTTTTGAAATCAATATGTAGACATACCAACTAGAGAGAGTGCAAAACTGGATCTCCTATTAAGAACTGAGACAGGACAGATGACAAAAATATGCGCAGGGGAACATTTTGGGTCATGTCATCATAATGCCTTTAGTTTCAAGTTAATTGTGGAGAAAGATAGGTCTGGGCCTCAGATTGAGATTCTGAATTGGAGAAAGGCCAATTTTGAGGAAATTAGAAAAGATCTAGATGTGTAGATTGCGATAAATTGTTTTCAGGTAAGGATGTGGGTGGTAAGTGCAGGACCATTCAAAGGTGAAATTTTGAGAGTACAGAGTTTATATGTTCCTGTCAAGATCAACTGCAAGGTTAGAAGGCAGAGGGAACATTGGTTTTCAAGGGATATTGGGGATCTGGTTCGGAAGAAGAGAGAAGTGTATTACAGATATAGGCAACATGGAGCAAATAAGGTACTTGAGGAGTATACAACATGCAAGAAAAATCTCAAGAAAGAATCAGGAAAGCTAAAAGGAGGCCTGAAGTTGCTTTGGTAGATAATGTGAAGGAAAATCTTAAAGGTGTCTACAGGTATATTAAGAGCAAAAGGATAGTAAGGGACAAAGTTAGTCCCCTTGAAGACCAGAGTGGTCAGCTTTGTATGGAGCCAAAAGAAATGGGAGAGGTCTTAAATGCTTTTCAGAAAAAGGGCTCAGAGTCATGGGAAACAAGGAAAGCAACCAGTGAGGTCATGGAACCTATTCAGATTAAAGAGGCGAGTGCTTACTGTCTTAAACCAAATAAAAATGGATAAATCCCTAGGGCCTGACAAGATATTCCCTTGGACCTTGAGGGAGGCTCATGTAGAAATTTCAGGGGCTCCTGTAGAAATATTTAAAATATCCTTAGCCACAGGTGTGGTGCTAGAGGATTGGAGGGTAGCTCACATTGTTCTGTTGTTCAAAAAAGGCTCCAAAAGTAACCTTGGAAATTAAAAGCCTGTGAGCCAGACATAAGGAGTAGGTAACGTATTGGAAGATGCTCTTAGAGAGGGGATATACAATTATTTGGATAGCCATGGACTGATTAAGGATAGTCCACATGGCTTTGTGCGTGGTAGGTAGTGTTTACCAGGAAAATTGATGAAGGAAAGGCTGTGGATATTGTCTAAATGGACATTAGTAAGGCATTTGACAAGGTTAGTCAGGAAGGTTCAGATGCAAGGTATTCATGGTGAAGTAGTGAACTAGATTCGACAATGGCTAGAAAGGAGAAGCCAGAGCTTCTCAGACTGTAGGCCTGTGACTAGTGGTGTGCCTCAGGGATCAGTGCTGGGACCATTGTAGTTTGTCATCTGTATCAATGATATGGATGATAATGGGTAAATTGGATCAACAAGTTTTCAGATGACACAAAGATTCACGACATTGTGGAGAGTGAAGGAGGTTTTCAAAGCTGGCAGAGGGAACTGAACCAGCTGGAAAAATGGGCCTAAAATGGCAGATGGAATTTAATGCAGACAAGTGTGAGGAGTTGCATTTTAGAAGGACAACCCAAGAAAGGATATACACGGTGAATGATAGGCCATGAGCAGTGTGGTAGGACAGAGGGACTTGGGAATACAAATACTTAATTCCCTGAAAGTGGCATCACAGGTGGATAGGGTTGTAAAGAGAGCTTTTGGCATATTGGCCTTCATAAATCAAAGTATTGAGTATAGGAGTTGAGATGTTATGTTAAAGTTGTATAAGATATTGGTCAGGCAAATTTGGAGTAATGTGTGCAGTTTTGGTCACCTAGCTACAGGAAAGATATCAATAAGATAGAAAGGGTGCAGAGAAGATTTACTAGGATGTTTCCTGGACTTCAGGAACTGAGTTCCTGGGAAAAGTTAAACAGGTTAGGACTTTATTCCCTGGAGTGTAGAAGAATGAGATTTTATATATGTAATTAAAATTATGAGGGGGATAGACAGAGTAAATGTGGATAAGCTTTTTCCACTGAGGGTAGGTGAGATACAAATCAGAGGACATGAGTTAAGAGTGAAAGGAAAGAAGTTTAGGGGGAATTTCTTCACACAGAGAGTGATGGGGGTGGGACCAAGTTTCCAGCTGAAGTGGTGAATGCGGGCTCAATGTTAACATTTAAGAGGAATTTGGACAGGTACATGGATGGGAGAGGTATGAAGGGCTACGGAATGGGTGCAGGTCAGTGGGACTAGGCAAAAAAAAATGGTTTATCATAGGTTAGAAGGGCTAAAGGGACTTATTTCTGAGCTATAATGTTCTATGGTTTTATGATTCTACTGACTCTCTTTCTAAAAATTTGCCTGACCAATATCTTATACAACTTTAACATAACATCTCAACTCCTATACTCAATACTTTGATTTATGAAGGCCAATATGCCAAAAGCTCTCTTTACAACCCTATCCACCTGTGATGCCACTTTCAGGGAATTAAGTATTTGTATTCCCAAGTCCCTCTGTTCTACCACTCTGCTCATGGCCTATCATTCACCGTGTATACTCTGACCTGCAGAGTATTACTGGTTTTTATTTTATTATATCCATAGTACACCACAGGACAGAAACAGACCTGTTGGCTCATCTGGTCATGTGCCAAACGATTATTCCGCATTATCCCATTGACCTGATGCATAGAGTTTTACAGCATGGAAACAGGCTCCTTGATCCAACTTAAAATTAGATTTGATTATTGCCATGCGTGCCGAGGTACAGTGAAAAACTTTGTTTTATGTGCTATCCATGTAAGATCATAAAAATTGCCAGGATCAGCCAGAGGTTTGGTCCATGCCAACCAATTTGTAATAAAAATTTAAATTTAATTTTAAATTAGACATTCAGCACGAAAACAGGCCCTTTCGGACTACGAGTCTGTACCACCCAATTACACCCAATTGACCTACAATCCCAGCACATTTTGAATGGTGGGAGGAAACCGGAGTGCCCAGAGGAAACCCACCCATCCACAAAGAACTTACAGACAGTGCTGGATTCTAACCCCGATCACTGGCGTTGTCAACAGCATTGCGCTTACCGCTACACTATGTGCCGTCCTGACTGCAGTACAACTACAATGACTGGATGCACATCCTGGGGACTGCGTAAATGTGACCCTGTGCAATGCCCTGCCATGATTTTCATTGATCTGGTTCCTAGCTGGGAAATGTTTGCAGGGCTGTGGTTTGGGCCATGGGTTCAGTTTGCTGACACAAGGGCCCGGATAACGTGATAAGTGGATTGTTCCATTGCTCATTGTAACCAAATCACTTCCTGGGGCACTGAACTCCAGCATGACAGAGCACGCAGTTTCAGATCAATCACTAATACCTCGTAATGGTGCCAGATTTCCATTGATACTGGCATTAATCCAATGCCCAATTGGTAATGGAGAAACAATTATGACAAAACTATCAAAATACCATGTAAATCCTCTCCATAAGTCTACTTTTTTATTTGCTTTCTTCTATAAATCAGAAAATGAGGTTGTTTTATCTGCATATTTTGAGCCAAATCTTTGAACTGCCATCTTCCTTTATTAAATTACTTGAAGATATTTTCCAGGTGCTGGGATCGAAGACTTGGATATTAAGAGAAAAGTCTTTGCTTATTTAATATGTAGAACCCAAAGTATATTTAAAAGCATTATGATGCAAGCTGTCAAAGGTAATATTTCTTCAGTCGACACACACAGACGATGTCAAGAAAGGATTAAAAAGGGAAGGCACAAGGGACAACATCCCAGTAGTGTTCACGCTGCCCTTGTTGTCGCTTCCAATATTCAATCAAACGGCCACAATAAGCAGCAGGTAAGAATCATTTTCCCAGAGGAAGGGTTTGAGATGACCCACAGTGTGAGGAAATCGCAATCAGTACAGCCGCAAATTTGGTTTCTCCTTTCCACTCTGAGTGAATGATGCTGATGTTATCTTCGCTCTCTTTTCTGTCAGAGTCAATTTAGCGACAGACTTTAAAGCTTTGGAAACAATTGTCAAGGTTATGCATAAATTCGTTAAAGCTCCTCCACTGGCCCCTTGAAATCACCGTTCTCTGGTCTGCAGCTTAATGCTTCAGTTCAGTTTTTGGATCCTTTATCGAGACTGTCCCCACCTCAAGCATGACTGACCATTTTTGCCCATGGAAGCTGCTGCATTCCTACAGCAACCCATTGTTCACCAACGTGTTCTTCCTTTTCTCTTGTGTTTCCTCCTGGCCTCCCAGTGATTTCCCTGTCTTTCCACTTCACCCACCTTCTATCCAATAGCTTATCATTGCTTAGCCACACCCACCTTCTTTGATACACTTGATATAACCTCCTCCTAATTTAGAATCATTATAGAATACCTTATCTATGCCCCTTATAATTTTCTATGGTTTTATAATGTCATCCATAATCCTCTCAAGCTCCAATGAAAAATGTTCTAGGCCATGCAGCTTTTCCTTATAACTCAAACCCTTCAGTCCAACTTGACTGAATGGTGCACCAGCAACAACTCAATGCCATCACACTCAATGTCACCAAAACCAAGGAGCCGATCGTTGACTTCAGGAAGGGAAAGCCAGAGGTAC
The DNA here is from genome assembly GCF_036971445.1 of Narcine bancroftii. NCBI lineage: Eukaryota > Metazoa > Chordata > Chondrichthyes > Torpediniformes > Narcinidae > Narcine > Narcine bancroftii. The sequence continues at coordinate 144,649,204 of NC_091469.1, forward strand.
ATGATCCAGTGATCACTGGGGGCATCAGAGGTGGAGAGGGTGAGCAAATGTAAGTTCTTGGGAGTCCCTATCTCGGAGGATCTTTCCTGGACTCAACACACAAATGGCTTCATGAAGATAGCACGTCAAGTACCTCTACTTCCTCAGGAGTTTGCCGAGGTTTGGAATGACATCGGATATCCTGGCAAATTTCTGCAGAGGTGTGCTGGGAAGTGTGCTGACCAGCTGCATCACGGTCTGGCATGGGAACACCAATACTCCTGAGTGTAAAACTTAGCAAATGTAGTGGGCACAGCCCAGGACAACACAGTCAAACCCTTCACTCCATCAGGAACATCTACAGGCCACAGTGCTGTCAGAGAGCAGCAGCAATCATCAAGGATCAACACAACGCACTACACACTCTGTTCTCACTGCTGCCATCAGGAAAGAGGTATAGGTGCCTCGCCCAAGCCTCGCACCACCAGGTTCAGAAAAAGCTGCCACCCCTCCACGATCAGACTCCTCAACAACTGTGGTCAACCACTGTTACACCGTGATTGGCTGCTACTGACTGGAAACCCTCCCAAGACTGATCCTACCCATAGCCCCTTACATGCCACCTTTTCCTTTTGCGCTGATCAGGAGGTAGATGATTGTTTGATAGCGTTCCAGTCTTTAGCTATTGAAAGCCTGATTTTTCTCACTATTCAGCCTTTTGTGAATTATTGATTGTACATCAACAACAAACTCAATCATTTAATGACATTTACTTTTCCATTTCATTGATATTTTTTAACTTTGTTTGTTTATATTTCTCCATTTCTTCCCGTTGATCTTACTCTGAAATGTACGATCGTTGAAGAAGAAAATGGATGACCTGAGGCTGCATCTGAACCAGAGAGAACTGCAGGGCTCCTGTGCTCTGGTGATTACAGAAATGTGACTCCAGGACACCATTCCAGACTCTGTGATCCAGCTGGATGGCTTCAGGGCGGACAGTGGACACTGTAGCTTCTGGCAAGACTTGAAGAGGGAAACTGCATTTACATCAGTGAGAAGTGGTGCACTAAGGTCTCTGCTTATGAAGACCTTCTGCTCAGCAGGGATAGATTACTTCGTGGTGAAATGCCGACCCTTCTCTCTGCCCAGGGAATTCTCAGCCAGCTGATTCCCGCAATCTACATTCAGTCTTTGGCTAATGAGGGTCAGGACATGGGTGGGATGGGGGGAGGGCATAGCTGCTCTGCAAGACTGCTTTGTGAGCATGGCTGGAGCTGTTTCAGGGAGGTGGCCACCTACAATGGTCATGAAAACACAGAGGAGTATGTGAGGTCAGTGAGTGGCTACATCAGCATGCGCATTGAAGATGTCACGGAGATCAAAAGCTTCACAACCAGTGATAACCAGAAACCATAGTTTGATGCAGAGGTCCAGAGCTTTCTCAGAGCTTGTGATGCTGCCTTCAAGGCAAGGGGATAGGATGGCGCTAAGATCAGCTAGGGCTGAACTCTCCCATGCAATGGTGGTGTAGGTTTCGTGACCACATCCAAGATGAACAGGGAAAGTGGGCCAAGGATTTGCAAATGGAATTTAACTTGGAAAAGTGCAAGACGGGGTTTGGTAGGGCAATGAGGACTGTTGGAGAACAAAGAGACTTTGGGGGTACAGGTACATTGTTCCCTGAAAGAGGTGAGGTGAAAATATCATTTGGCATGATTGCTTTTATTGGTGAGGGCATTGATTAGAGGAATAAGGTTACAACTGTCCATAATGTTTGTGAAAATCTTGAAATCAAGTGCAGGAAAAGGCCATTCATCCCTTCAAACCAGCACCACCAATCAATGTGATCATGGCTGATGTTAGGTCTGCTTTGTTCATGAATGAGTGAGTCAGACACCAGACTGAGTCGAAATCAAGGTTCTTTGTTCTTTATTACCGGATTGTAACACTTGCAACTAACAGTGTTAGTTGGAGAAGGCGCATTCTGCTGTTATCACCAAGTGGTGTTTTTTATATACCTTAGGATACGTACTTAGTAAATTATCATACCATGACATTGTCCAATGAATAAACTGTTGCTATCCTTCTCTGCTAGTTTCCTGCACATCAATTTGTCATCCCCACTCTTATCTTGAGAGTACAAGTTCACAACTGCATCTTGTTACGGCCCAGCACTGGGTGACTCCTTCTACATTCCCAGCTCATGATGTTTTTACCTAACAATGATCATGTGACTTCAATACCATATTCTTGCTTTCTCTCTATATCCTTTTACCCCTTTACCCACAAGGGCCACATTAAAGTCCCATTTGAATATATCTAACAATCTATGAGATAGTATTTGGAGTTCTATGTAAAGTTTTGGCCACCCAGCAACAGGAAAGTTATTCATTAAGTTGGAAAAAGTGCAGAAAAGATTCCCGAGAATATTATCAGCATGGTAGGGCTTGAATTAGGAGAGCGTGGATAGGTTGGGACTTTTTCCCCTGGATCAAAGGAAGCTCAGGGAATCTCTTGGTGGTTCATGAGTGGCATAGATAGAGTTAATAGTCATGGCTTTTTATCTATGGTAGGGGGATCCAAAAGAAGGCATAGGTTTAAGGCAAGGTGTGTGGCAGGGAGGAGATTGAAATGGGAACCAAGGAGCATCTCCTTAGCACACAGTTAAGGGTATATTGAAGGAGCTGCTAGAGTAAATGGTAGAAGTGGAACAATTATAATGATCAAAGGACATTTAGATAGGTACATTGATAGGTAAGATTTGTGCCAAGTGTAGGCAAGTGGGACTAACATGTTGGCATGAACAAGATGGGGCAAAGGGCCTGTTTCCCATGCTGTAGAACGTAATGACTCAAAGACTGACAAAAACACAGCATTTACACTGGTCCAAATTAAGCTCCCCCTGCCATTCCTGGGCCATAGAATCATTTGATTGTTAAATTTTACATTTTATTTACAGCACAGTTGAAGCCAGTTCCAGCCATTTAAACCTGTGCCTCCCAATTACACCCAAATTAACCTACACCTCCATACATTTTTGGAGGGGGGGAGGAAACCAGAGCACCGGGAAAAACCCAGGCAGACACAGGGAGAATGTACAAACTCCTTACAGACAGCCCCAGATTTGAACCTGAGTCACTGGTGGTGTTAAAGCAACGCAGTAACCGCTATGCGCAGTAACTGTGCTATCCTTTTGTAATGTGATGAGCCCAGAAGACCCATAAACCCATCAGCAATAGATATTCACCAAGACAACGGTTACTTAATCAAAAGTTGCTTTTAATTATCTTTAAACATGAAAATAGAATCAAACATTAACTTATCGCTATTGACTTACTTCACCCCCTTCTAATTCAAGTGCACGTGTATATAATGTGTATGTGTAAGTTCAGAAAATTTCTTTGGTTCACAGTCCAATCTCACTTGTCATTCCTCCAAGTTCACTGGTTGCAGGAAATTCTTATACTGTGCACAGAATTTAACATTTATGAATTTCACCAGGCTTTGGTGCTTGAAAGGTAATTGGTTATCACTCAGGAAGGTTCTCGTAGGTTTGCAGAGAGAGATGTGTGGTTCCTGGATTTCCATAACTGAGGTACTTCCCTCAGTCACCTCTGGGTCTCACTGATGAAACTTGCCCCATCAAGGTTCTCCAGATGATAACCCCTTTCTTTCAGGTTGTCACAGTGTTCCTTTTTGTTTTTCTTATTTTGAGTGAAACATTAGACAGCCAGTCCTCTCCTCTTGCATGAACCACAAGGGCTGTCTTACAAATGCTTTGGATAAGCTTTCCAGCTTGTCATGTTCCAGTACCAGCTACTTCTGCTGGCAGTAACACTGTACAAGTGATCTCTGTGTGTCTCTCGCTCTATCTCTGAGAGAAAGCCTGTTTGACTCTCTCTGCTTGCAAAACCACATGACCCTCTTATAACAGCAAGCTCTCCTCCAGGCAATATGTGGCTCCAACAAGCTCTTTTATCTGTTGCCTTTGGTAAATAATAATCCATTAGTGAAGTCTCTTGAACACTCGTCAAAGCTCTCTCAAAGACTGTTGGCCCTGACATGTTTAGCTTTAGCCAGAACTCCAGTATTTCAAATAAGATCTGCTTTAATGTGTTTGTATATGACCTACTCTAACAAACCTTTCCCAATTTATCTCCCAAAAAACATATTTATATACTCTGTCGCAGTAACATTGTATAACCTTCTTCATTATCCACTATACCACCAGTTTTAGCGTAATCCAGGTCATCTGCATTCTCATGCAGGTGGTTAAAATGAATCACAAACTGCAGTGGACCCATCCCTGTGGCACACTACTGGTCACAGGCCTCCAGTGTGTAAAACAAACCTCCAGTACCACCTGCCTTCCATGGATACTGTCAGGCCTGCAGAGGTTCTCCAGCATTTTGTGTGGTGCTCCATCCTATCAACCATCTTGCCTTGTATCCCATGTTGTGTATCCTTCCCGACCAACCGATATTGCAGAACTTTTCACTGACACTGCGTGGTCTATTGGTCACTTCCGGCAGCTCTAACTTGTTTTTCCACAGTTTTATTCATGCCCATTTGTTTGTTTTTAGCTCTTTAACTATCCTTGTTAACTGTGTGATTTTATCAGTAATGATCAATTCATCTACCTGGCCTCATTGTCTCTGCAACATTTAAAAAAAATATTTTAGTTAAGAATTTCAAAACCACATCCAATAAAGCTACCAAAGGGAAAAAAAAATTACGTATGTGGTATATATATCAAAGAAAGGAAAAGAGAAAGAATTAGGAGAATGTCAAAAGGAAGTATAAAATCTCAATGCTAATAATAATGGAACTGGGTGGGGGGGGGGGGGAGGTTACCAACAGGATGGGCTTTCAGAGAGTCCATCAAATTTTCAAACCAATATGTGGGAAATATGGGCTCCATATTAAAAAAATTGATACTTATCATGTAAATTATGTTACTTTCTCAAGTGCAGTATGAGTACACAATTCAGCATTACCATCTCCCCATCCCGAAATCGGTATCTGATATCGAAGTAATGGCTATGCACTTTATGGAAACAGCTAAAGCTAGTCGTAAAAATCTAATTTGATACATAGTTACCCTTAATTTAGGTCTAACCACTTGAATATTACCCAACAAAAATAACATTGGGTCCTGTGGGAGTTTGTTAATATTTTCTCCAAAAAATTTCCTTCCTGTAACCAAAAAGATTTTCACAAGATCACAAGAGAAAGGAACAGAAGCAGGTCATTTCGCCCACGAGTCTGCTCTGTGAAACCTCTCTGAGCTAAACTGTTCTTGCATCTAGTTCCAAGTTCCAGTCTTGTCCCTATATCCCTTGATACCCTGACTAATTAGATACCTATCAATTTCCCCTTTAAATTCCCCCAATGATCCTCCCTCCACAGCTGCAAGTGGCAACAAATTCCACAAATCCACTACCCTCTGGCTGAAGAAATTTCTCCTCATCTCTGTTGAAAATTGGTACTTAAGTTCCTTTTTTTTAAAAACTTTATTTATTCATTCAAAAGTCAAATAATATATGACATATACAGCAATTAAACATGAACATGATTTTTTTTATATATTATAGAAAAGATCCCCCCTTTCAGCCAACTCTCCTAAGGAGAGCCATAAAAAAAGAAAAAAGAGAGAATAAAAAAAATGTTAAATATACATATTAAAATCTAATCAATATAAATTGAAATGTAAATATTCTGAGTATAACAGCTACTTATTAGTAAAAAAATTATAATTATCATGCGAAACATATGTATTTTTTTCATTATTAAACAATATTTCATCTCATTACGCCATCTATTAATATCAATCATATTTGTATCTTTCCACATACTAGCAATACATTTTTTCGCTACGGATAAAGCTAAATATACAAAAGCAAGTTGAAACTTATCTAATCCCAAGCCTTTCAGAGGTTGCAAACTACCCAATAAAAATACTGTTGGATCTAAAACTATTTTAGATATCTTACACAGATATTCTAAAAATGATTGAATTTTCTTCCAAATAGATTGTATATGAAAACATGACCAAACAGCATGAAAAAAAGTTCCAACCGTATCTAAAACACAAATCTGATTCATTAAAACCATATTTTTTAAATTTTTCAGGTGTCAAATATAATTGATGTAAAAAATTGTAATTAATCATTGCATAACATGCATTTATTAATCTAGTTACAAGATCATAACAGGTATCTAACCAATCCTCTTCAGAAAAAGTAAAACCAATCTCCACTTCCCATTTAATTTGAGATCTATCCCAACCCTTTTTATCCATACCATCCTGTAATATTTGATACATAAATGAAATTTAACCCTTCTCTGGTACCTTCATAAGAGAAGTCTCAAATTTAGTCATTTTAGGTAAAATCATCTCTCTACCAAACATACATTTTACCAAAGATCGAATTTGATAATAAAGAAATAAAGAGTTCTTATCAATACCAAAACTGACCCTCATCTGATTAAAAGATAAAAACTTACCTTCTTTAAAGCAATCTCCCAAATTTTTCACACCTTTAAATCTCCAATGCAATAAACTTTGATTATGTATTGAAAAAGAAATAAGTTGATTATTATACAATGGAGTCAAAGGCAATAATTTACCCCTAGAACCTATCATTTTATTTTTCTTTATCCATAACTTCATTAAATGTTTTAGTATAGGCACATTATATTGTTGTAATAAATTTATATTCCACCTAAACAAAAATTGATGTATTTCAAATTCAGAAATACTTGCCATCTCAATTTTAGCCCAACTAGGAGGCCGTACCAAATGCATCAATGAACTAATAAATTTAAGTTGGGCTGCCTCATAATAATTTTGAAAATGTGGTAAACGTAATCCCCCTAACTCATATTTCCAAGTTAATTTATTCAAAGCTACTCTCGAAAATTTACCCCTCCATAAAAACTCCCCAACCATTTTATATAAATCTCAAAAAAAATTTTATCAAGTAAATACGGAATAGATTGAAACAAACATTGTATACGCGAAAAAATATTCATCTTAATTGTATTTATCCTTCACATTAAATTAATAGGTAAATCTTTCCATTTAATTTTTTTCATTAACGGAGCATAATTTAATTTATATAAAGATTGATAATTAACATTCAAAATTATACCCAGATATTTAATTCTATCAGTCCACTTCAAATTAATAATATTCTTATAAACTGAATTATCTCCTTCACTTACTGGTAATATTTCACTTTTTTCAAATTAACTTTATATCCAGAAAGACATCCATATTGTATTAAACATTCCTTCAAATGCAAAAGTGACTGAGCTGGGTTTATTAAATACACCAATACGTCATCAGCAAATAAATTAATTTTATACTCCTCATCTAAAACTTTCATACCTTGTATCTGTGTATTTTGTCTTATCAACTGTGCTAAATGTTCAATCACTAACGCAAACAAAGCTGGTGATAAAGGACAACCTTGATGAGTTGATCGAGTTAACTTAAAAGATTCTGAAATCAAACCATTTGTCAATACTCTAGCTACTGATTTACTATATGGAGCCCTAATCCAACCAATAAAAGAAGGACCAAACTTAAATTTCTCCAAAACTTTAAACAAAAATTCCATTCAACTCTATCAAATGCTTTTTCTGCATCTAAGGATATCACCATCGGATGATCTAAAGATTGTCAAAATCTATTAATCAAACTAATCACACCCAAAATGTTATCTGAAGCATATCTATTCTTTATAAAACCTGTTTGATCAATATGAATCAACTTTGGTAAAAATTTAGCCAATCTATTCACTAATATTTTAGCTATTATTTTATAATCTACATTTAACAATGAAATTGGTCTATATGAAGATACCTTCAAAGGATCTCTATCTTTTTTAGGAATTACTGTAATTAAAGCACTAGAACAAGACTCAGGTAATTCATAATGTTCTCCAACTTGACGTAATACATCCCCAAACACTGTAGATAAATCATCATAAAAAATTTTATAAAATTCAAATGAAAATCCATCATCACCAGGCAATTTACCGTTTGGCATTTCCAGCATAGCCATTTTAATTTCTGTATCAGTAAATGGTTCTTCTAACTCCTGTATATCTCCATCCTCTAATATCGGTAAATTCAACTGTGATTTTAAAAAAATCAATCGATTCAGTTTCCTGTTTTCCTTCAGATGTATATAACTTTTTATAAAATGAATAAAATTCATCATTAATCTCACGAGGTTTATAAGTAATAAGAGAATTCCATCTAACAGCATTAATAGTCCTCAGTATCTTTTCTTTCTTTAATTGCCACGCCAATACCTTATGCGCTTTCTCTCCCCATTCGTAATACTGTTGTTTAGTCCTATTAATCACACATTCAAATTGAAAAGATTGCAAAGTATTATATTTCAATTTCCACCTAGATAATACTATTTTCTGATCTTCTGTAGCATCTTTCTGAAATTCCTTTTCTAACTCATCGATCTGTTTCTCTAATTCAAGACTCTGATTTAATCGATTCTTTTTTATTTTAGAAATATAACTAATTATTTGTCCTCTCGAATAGGATTTTATAGCATCCCATAATACAAACTTACTTTGAACAGAATTAGAATTTACTTAAAAAAATTAATTTGTTTTTTTCAAAAAATCAATAAATTCCATATTTTTAACAACATTGTATTAAATCTCCAATGATAAGCTAATTGAATTTTCTCATAAGTTTCATATGTAAAATATAACAGAGAATGATCTGAAATCACCCTACTTTTATATTCCACTTGTATTTTCCCTTGTAAATGTGCCGATACTAAAAAGAAATCAGTCCTTGAAAACGATTCATGTCTAGATGAATAAAAGGAAAAATCTTTCTCTGTCAGATTAAGACATCTCCAACTATCTACTAAATTAAGATATTTCATCAACCTGGATTGCCATCTTGGATTTTTTAACTTTCTTCGGAGATTTATCTAATAAAGAATCCAAAACACAATTGAAATCACCACCAACTAAAATATTATCATTAGCTTGACCCAAACATAAAAGTGCATCAAAAATAAATACTTCATCATCTGCATTTGGAGCATAAATATTAAGTAAAGTCTAAAATTCTCTAAAAATCTTTCAATTTAATTTAAGAATACATCCTGCCTTTTTCTCCATTGATTGAAAATCAAAAGATAATTTTTTATGTATCAAAATTGATATACCTTTAACTCTAGAATTAAATGAAGAAGAATATACATGCCCAACCCAATCCCTTTTTAATTTCATGCTTTCCTTCACATTCAAATGTGTTTCTTGTAAAAAGGAAATATCAATTTTCATTTTCTTAATATACGCCAAGACTCGTTTACATTTAATTTGACTATTTAATCCTCGAACATTAAAAGTAGCAAACTTCAACTTTGCCAGAAGGTGTAGAAGGACAAGATCCTCTTCGTTTTTTTAAAGACTGGATTCCGCAAATATTAGGGCAAGAATTTTTCTCTGGGGGATTGGCACTGGAAAGAGCTTTAAGAAGAATACCCTCAGCTGGTCAACCCCCGAGACTGGTAATAATTAGATGTCTGAGTTATTTGGATAGAGAAGCAATACTTCAACTTGATGGACAAAATGCAAGACGACAAACCCCATTGTCTTTTTTTTTAAACTTTATTTAAGATTTTTATAACATGAATAAAATAGAAAGTTACAGTAAAAAGATTAAACATAAGGTAATAAAAATTACAATACTACATCGGCAGACTAAATAAACTAAATCCCCCCCCAATTAATACACAACATTAATGACCTAGTTTAAAGTTAGTCCAACCCCACCTAAAATAAAGAGTGAAAGAGTGAAGAGTTAATAAAATGAACAATAATTATATATTAAAAAAAAACCCTTACACAAAAAAAGATAAAACATAACAAATAAAGATACTAACATCAAAAAAAAGAAAAAAAAATTATCAATACTAAAATATCAAACTTAAAAACATATTTAAATCAAACTTAAATGCATATATTTAGTAAACGGAGTCCACTTCAACCTATAAAAAGACATCCCATCCTGAATTGAAAAAGATGTCCATTCCATGGTCAAACAGAACTTCATCTCCAAATACCACCTATATCAAGTTAATATATTTCTATCTTTCCAAGTAAGAGCTATACATTTCTTGGCCACAGCTAAAGCTAAATAGATAAAAGAAATCTGATAATCTTGTAGGCCCAAATCAATTAATGATTGCATATTCCCTAATAAAAATATACCAGGATCTAATACAAGACAAATATTATATAAACTATTAAATATAGATTGAATACCCTTCCAAAACTGTTGCAATTGATCACAAAACCAAACAGTATGCAAAAATGTATTAGCCGTCTGGTCACAATGAAAACAGCAATCCGACTTAATAAGACCAAACTTTTTTAGTTTCTCCGGTGTTAAATATAACTGATGTATAAAATTGTAATTAATCATCGCTAATCTAGCATTAACCAATTTCCTAATACTATTCTGACAATTTTCCATCCAAGCTTCTTCAGCTATTATAAAACCTAAATCTTTTTCCCATTTCAACTTATCCTTATCCCAATCTTTTTTACTATCAATTTCTTGTAAATTACAATAAAAATCAGATATATATCCCTTTTGTGGTATTGAAAGTACATATTCCTCAAAATTAGAATCAGGCAATAAAATCATATGTCGACCACATATCTGTTTTACAAAAGATCTTAATTGATAATACACAAATATAGAGTTTCCACTAATTCCGAATTTCCTTTGTAATTCATCAAAAGAACAAAAACGTCCCTCAGAAAAACAATCTGATAAATTCTTTATTCCCTTCCTTTCCCACTGTTTCAAAGTAATATTGGAGACTGTAAAAGGAACAAGTTGATTGTTATATAAAGGCAATCATCCAGACCATTTATTTTTGAGCCCCAATTTATTAAGTTTACTTGTCCATAAGTTTAATAAATGCTTCAATATTGGGACATCATAAGTTCGTAATAAATTTTTATTGCATCGAAACAAAAACTCATGAGAAAATTTTTCTGAAATAACCGCCATTTCTATCTTTGCCCAACTGGGTGGATCATCCATATTCATTAATGCACTAAGAAATTTAAATTGAGCTGCTTCATAATAATGCTGAAAATTCGGTAATCTTAAACCTCCAAATTGAAAATCCCACATCAACTTTCTCATCGCTACCCTCGGAAATTTTCCCTTCCATAAAAAGTCTCTAATTGCTTTATATAAATCCTTTAAAAAACTTTTATTTAAAAAACAAGGAATTGATTGAAACAAATATTGTATTCGGGGAAAAATATTCATTTTTATAGTATTAATCCTCCCTAATAGACCCAAAGCCAAATCCTTCCACTTAATCAAATCTAATTTAATCCTTTTTATTAAAGGAAGATAATTAATTGAATATAAATCTTGAAATTCCGTATTAACATTAATTCCTAAATATTTAATTTGTGTGGTCCACTTCAAATTTGTAATACTTTTATACATTGAATAATCATTTTTACAAATTGTTAAAATTTAACTTTTGGTCCAATTTACTTTATAACCAGATAATTGACCATAAATTTCTAAACATTCTTGAATTGCTGGTAAAGAAATACCCGGATCCACCAAATATAATAAAACATCATCAGCAAATAGATTAATCTTATATTCCTCATTCAAAACTCTCATACCTTTAATATTTTCATTTTGACGTATTAATTGTGGCAAAGGCTCAATAACTATAGCAAATAAAGCAGGTGACAATGGGCATCCTTGTCTAGTAGACCTTGTTAAATCAAAAGATTCTGAAATCTGCCCATTGACAGCAATTCTGGCCTTCGGACTATTATATAAAGCCTTTATCAATCCAATAAATGAAGAACCAAAACAAAATTTCTCAAGTACTTTAAACAAAAACTTCCATTCCACTCTATCAAAAGCCTTTTCTGCATCCAGCGAAACCATTATTGGATAATTCATCTGAGATTTAGATTTATTTATCAAAGTTATTAAACACAAAATATTATCTGACGCATATCTATTTTTTATAAATCCCGTTTTATCACTATGTATTACCTTAGGCAAATATTGAGCTAATTGATTAGCCATAGCTTTTGCTACAATTTTATAATCTACATTCAACAGCGATATTGGTCTATAAGAAGAAACCTGTAAAGGATCTTTATCTTTTTTTGGTATAACTGTAATTATTGCATTGGAACAAGACTCGGGTAATCGAAAAGTATCATAAATTTGTTGTAGAACATCCTTATATATAGGAAATATATCAGCATAAAAAGTTTTATAAAACTCTATAGAGAATGCATCTTCACCAGGTGCCTTTCCATTTGGCATATCTCTTATCGCCATTTCTATTTCCTTTTCTGTAAAGGATTTATCTAATTCCTGTCTATCTTCTTGATTCAATTGTGGCAATTTAATATTTTTCAAAAAAGAATCTATAGCATCCTCAGTTACATCTTTACATTCCGAAGTATATAATTTTTTATAAAAATTACAAAATTCCTCATTAATTTCCTTTTGACTAAAAGTAATACCCGATTTCTTTCTAATTACTGGTATAATTCTAGATAATTGTTCCTTTTTTAACTGCCATGACAGAACTTTATGAGCTTTCTCACCCCATTCATAAAATTTGTTTAGTTTGATTCATTAAACACTCAAACCGATAAGTTTGTAATTCATTATATTTAAATTTTAAATTAGTTAACTGATTCTTTTGCGTTTCAGTAGCATTTTTTTGAAATTCTTTTTCAGTAACAGTTATCTTTTTCTCTAAATCTTCAATCTCTTTAATTCTCTCTTTACTTTAGAAGCATAACTAATAATTTGACCTCGTAAAAAGGCTTTCATTGCATCCCATAAAACAAAATGACTAGAAACAGAATTACTATTATCACTAATAAAAACCTCAATTTGTTGTTTTAAATAACTAATAAATTCCGGTTTTTGCAGTAACATAGTATTGAATCTCCATCTTGGAGCTCTCTGAACTTCCTGTAAACTCTGATATTCTAATAATAATAATGAATGATCGAAACCAATCTTGCCTTATAATCCACAGATGTAACCCTATCCTGCAAATATGTTGAAATTAAAAAATAATCAATTCTAGAAAAAGAATTATGTCATGATGAATAAAAAGAAAAATCTTTCTCTGTAGGATTAAATCTTTGCCAAATATCAACTAAATTCAAATCTGACATCATATTAGTTACTTGAACTGCCATCTTCGATTTCTTAATTACTCTTGGATACTTGTCCAATAAAGGCTCCAATACCACTTTCAAATCTTCCCCAATAATCACATTAGAATTTGATTGTCCAAGTAATAAAGACATATCGACAACAAAAGCTGTATCCTCAACATTCGGAGCATAAACATCAAGCAAAGTCCAAGCTTCATTAAAAATTGTACAGTTCAATTTTAATAATCTTCCACCATTTTTCTCTTCATTTTGTAACTGAAATGGTAAATTCTTGTGCACCAAAATTGCCACTCCTTTTGCTTTTGAATTAAATGAAGAATAAAAAACTTGTCCAACCCATTCACATTTGAGTTTCAAATGTTCCTTATCTGTCAAATGAGTTTCATGTAAAAAAGCCACATCAACTTTTAATTTTTTTAAGTAAGCAAGTACTTTCTTACGCTTAATGGGATTATTTAAACCCTGGACATTAAAAGAAGCAAACTTCAATTTAGACATTCCTTACAACAACTCAACACAAGAAAAAAAAAGAAAGAAAAAAGAAAAGAAAGAAAAAGAAAGAAGAAATCCCCCCCCAAAAAAGCCCTTCCTCTTATTCCCTCTTAAAACTACAATCAAAAACAAATAAAAAAAGAGAAAAATTTTTTTTATTTAAAATAATAAAAAAAAACTTCACTCCTTAACCCAAAAATTAAGAAAAAAAAACAGGCAGGAGGTTACTACTACCCCCTCCTGTTTAAACCGCACAATGCGGTAACTCCCACAAAATACTGGGTGTGAGATAACTCACACGTAGCTGACGACTTCTGGAAAATAGTGCCCACCCAGTTCCCTCTCCCAACTCCCATTTCATATTAAACTATCATCAATAATTAAGATCTTCCAAACAAAAATGTATTATTTTTTTAATCAATTTTATCACTTTGACCACCATTGTTTCCATTTCTTCTTGGAATCTGATTCCCATCTTGTATCTCCACTCTCTTTGGAGACCGAGGAGGACTATGTTGTTCTTGAAATTGCGTGATCGGTAAAGATTGAGCAAAGTCTATAGCTTCTTTAGGATTATAAAAAAACTTTGGCTGATATCCATCCTGAAAAATCTTCAATACCGCAGGGTACCTAAAAGTTGCCTTGTATCCTTTTTTCCACAACAACTCTTTCACAGAATTAAATTCACGTCGTTGAAACATAATTTCTTGACTCAGATCCGGATAAAAAAAAACACGATTATTCTGGACCATCAAAGGAGATCTATTTTGCTGAGCGTTTCTAATAGCCACACGTAAAATTGTCTCTCTATCACAATAATTTAAGCAACGGACCAGAACAGGTATCGGATTCTGTCCTGAAAAAGGTTTCCTTCTTAAAGCTCTATGAGCACATTCCAATATTAAACCTTCAGGGAACTTATCTTGCCCTAACACTCGTGGAATCCATTCGGTAAAGAATTTTCTTGGATCTGGCCCTTCTATATCTTCTGGCAAACCAACAATTTTTACATTGTTCCGTCTAGATTGGTTCTCCAAATAATCAACTTTTTTTGCTAGATTTTTATTCTGAATCTGCAATGCTTCAATTGTTTTGTTTACATCTTGCAGTTGATCTTGTACATCAACTAAACCTTGATCACACATATCAAGTCTTTCAGTGGTTTCAAGTTTAAATGCTCCATAGTCAGCCATCTGTTGAGTATTGATATTCACCAATTCATTAAGCTTAGAATGGACGTGAGTTATAGAGCTACCGAGCTGTTTCAAGAATACATCTTAAATTCAAGATTCTTAACAATCATGTCAGCAAAAGTAGATTCAGACATTGTAGGATCCTGCTGTTTCTGAAAAACCAAAGAGTCTTCTGTCCCTTCCCTTGGTTTAGCAGCCTTTCTTGCAGTATGGCTCCGTGTAGAAACTCCTGCCACAGCCCGCTCAGCAACATCAGGAGGCTGATAGTCAGGGTTATCCTTATCTTTAAGCCATACGTCATCAAAAGCTTCCATTATATCCATACCTGGGGAAAATGTCATGACTGGTGGTGCATTTCGCAGCGCCACTGCTACATCAATCGGAGATCGGCTCTTTAATTCTCCAGCTGGCGGCGCCCCAGCTGATTTAGCTGTCAAAGTCTCGGTGACAGCGCTCACAGCAGTTGCTGTTTAAAATACACGCACCCAGCCAGCCCTTTGTTCTAAAGGCTGCTGAGTGCCTTCTTTAGAGAGCCCTACCGGTACAGAGCAGAGCTCCAATGCCGAATCCTGCACTTCTTCTCCTGGAACCATCCCACGCTGAGTCCTGGCTTCTTGTAAACAGGTAGGCTCAGATAATTTCGGGAAATGTAATTTTTTAACAATCTGTTGGTGTTTTCTTTTACTTTTTTTTAACCAATGTACCATTAGATATTAATTCAGCACCTCTTACTATTTATAAACTTTTTAAAGAATTTTAACGGGCACTTAGAAACAAAACAATAAATCAGAGTCAGGAGAGGACTGGAAGGCACGTCTGTTCCTTACGCCATCTTGCCACGCCCCCGACAAACCCCATTGTCGATTCAGAATAGCAGAGTCTTATTTTATCCTGATCTGAGTCAAGATGTCATTCAACGTCGACATCAATTCAATCCAGTTAAAGAAGTTTTGTGGCGTAAAGGTTATAAGTCTACTTTTCGTTACCCTGCAGTGTTGAAGGTGTTTTACGGAGACTATCAATTTCGGTTTTTTGAAACTGATTGTGAAGCAATGATTTTTGCTGACTCATTGCCAGATATAAGAGGACAAAAACCTAGTCCACCATTATCTCCTAAATAAAAATTTGCTAGCTCTGGAAACAGAAGAAATGGCAGAAATGGGAAAAACGGGAATGGAAAGAGTCTACCTCCTTCCAAAATGGGATCTTCGAGATTGGAATCTTTTGGATGAAAAGAAGAATTTTCTAATTCTATTTTTTATTTTGTTATTATGATATTTTGATGTTACTGACTGTTTGGCTGGGGAGGGAGTGATTTGCACTAAGTTCTTTACTAGTCATCAGCCACTGGTGAGTGACCCACACCTAATTTTTGTTTAGGGGATTACTACCTTTTGGTAGTTTTTTTTTGGGTGGGGGAATATTCTTTTTTTTTCCCCTTTTTCTTAATTATTTTTTAATTTTTAAATTTGTGATTTTTTTTATTTGAGGGCCGAAATACGTTGATTTGAGTTTTTATATAAAGATATATTGGTATTTAGTAATAATACTTATGTTCCTTTTGATTAAACTTTATACCCATAATCTTAGAATTTTGTCTTATTAACTCCACTAAAAGTTCTTTTGCTAAAAGAGACAAAGCTGGAGATAATGGACATCCTTGTCTCCTTGATCTAGATAATGGAAAAACAGAAGAAATTTGTCCATTAGTTACAACTTGAGCAAAGGAATTTTAGTATAAAATTTTAACCCAATTAATAAATCCCAAACCAACTTTTTCTAAAACCTTAAATAAAGAATTCCATTCTAATCTATCAAAGGCCTCCTCAGCATCTAAAGTTACTGTCATAAATAAGTCACCCTTCTTTTGATATAAATGTATTAAACTGATCAATCTTGCAACATTATTGGCAAATTGGTGTTTTTTAATAAAACCAGTTTGATCCATATGAATTAAATTTGGTAGATATCTAGCCAGTTTATTTTCCAAAATTTTAGCAATAATTTTATAATCAGCATTTAATAAAGATATTGGCCTGTAAAATTAAGGTTTTAACAAATCTCTATCTTTCTTAGGTATCACAGTTAAAATTGCATTTGAAAAAAGATTCTGGTAGAGAATGAGTTTCTTCTGTTTGTTTCAATACCTCCATAAAAGGAGGTATGAAAACCATCCTCCCCTGGTGAATTACCACTTTGTGCTTTAATATCGCTTCTGACAAATATAAATTGCAAATCCATATTTAACTGCATTTGGTTGATAATCACGAAAGTTTATTCATGGGCTTCCATACCTTGGGTTCTGGCTTCAGGATTATATGAATTGTGTAGCTTCAATCCCTTGAATCAGTTGGGCTTCATCTTTCTCATATTCTGCTCCTGCTCCCTCCATTTCTTCATAAGCCTTTTCTTTCTTCTCTTTATTTTGATCTTCATCCATTTGTCCTTCTGAGTCGCTTCCAAATGATCCTGATTCAACATGCAATAACAGCAGCCTTAATCGATTCCCATAGGGAAACAAGTTGTTAGCTGTGCTCATGTATGAACTTTTGCACATGGACAGTTGTTCCTGTGACATCTGTAGTTCTATTGTTTTCTTCTGGACTCCAGCGCCAGGGGAGATGGTGCCGGAGTCGTATGGATCCTTGTTGTTGCTGCACGAGTCACTCTTAGAGGAGGAGGAACTGAGTCCGAGGTTCTATCCAACTTCAGCTATACTAACTTCTTTAGTAACCGCTTTATTGGTCGTTTGAATCTTTCCTTTCCTTGTATGCATAATATATCAATTAATGAATAAATCCCAAAGTTTTTAAGTTTAAGAAAAATTAAAAAAAAAACTCTTTTAGATGGGTTTTGATTAATTCTGCCGTGAGAGGTGTATTTTCATGATTCCAACCTATACCATCATGCCATGCTCCTATTGTCTCTGCAACTTAAAATGCTTCTTTCTTTCTGTCTTAACAAAAGGTCTTTGCCCTGAAACTTTATCTGTGCTTCTTTTTCTACTGATACTGACTGACCTGCTGAGTGTTTCCAGCAAATTATTTTGTTGTACTTTTTTAAACTTCCTTGCCCGTATACTCCATTATCAGGAAAACCATTTTGGCGTATCAAGCATTCTTGGAGAAAGTGAAATTGTGAAGAACTGTTTAGTTTTTAACTTAACTAATCCTGATACTATAAAAAAAAAGTTTTTAAAGTTGCAGAAAGTGCTCTGTGATCTCAATGAGATGTGATAAAGATGAATGTTTCAAACAGCTCAATAACACTGCAGAAATTACTGTGCCTTTTGCTTTGGATAATGTTGCCAAATTAAACTAAATCTCTGCTGCTTGCAAATGATACCTGTCCCCTATCCCTCCATTTTCAAGGGTCTTTCTCGAAGCACCTATCATATCTGCTTCCCCTCTTACCCCTGCAGCCAGTTCCAGGCACCCTCTGTAAAATACCTGCTCTGTACATATCACTTAAACTGTCATTCCCTCATCTTAAATCCATGTCCTCTTATGTTTATGTCTGCATGTTATTAATATGTGGCATTAAATGTTGGGATATCTTTGTTAAAGTATGAAACCAATTGTTAAGGAATCTATACTGACTCTAAATTGGTTTTAGTTGGTTATGTTAAGTAAGGAGAGAAAAAAATTAGATGAGAGAAAATAAGCTTCCCTACTTGAATAGTGTCTCGGGTCTCTTAAAATAAAAATTCTGGCGACATTTACATAACATTTACAACAAACTCACGTCTGTATCACCAGCTAGTACTTTGTGAAAATATCTTGCCTGTTGTAATAGTCGGGTGGCAAAAGAACTATTGTATATAAACCAGCAGAAGGTCGTGCAAATAATTAATTCCCAGAAAGGAGGACATATCTCAATCAGAAAAAAATATAAAATATTGCACATGCCAACATTTTGAGTTTAAAAATAAAGAAGTTGGAGGATCTCAGCAGATCAGGCAACATCCGTGGCCAGTCAATGTTTTGGATGGGGATCCTTCAACTGGAATAAGCAGGTCAGAGCGGCACAGTTACCATGGTGGTTTACAGTGCCAGCGATTGGGACCTGGGTTCTCATCTTGCTCTATCTGTCAGGAGTTTGTATATTCTCCCCGTATCTGCGTGCGTTTTCCCTGGGGGCTCAAGTTTCCTCCCATCCTTTAAAACGATCTGGGGGTGAAGGTTAATTGGGTGTAAATTATTTTTTTCGGTGGCACGGACTCGTGGGCCAAAATGGCCTGTTACCGTGCTGCATGCCTAAATTTAAATTTAAACAATAGTTCAATATATCCTATATAAGTGCTGCAGCTTGTAAAGCTAAAGACAATGCGTCAGGAGTAAAGAGAGTGTTTGGCTCCGTGTCCTTCCAAAATCAAAGTACAGTGAAACCTCATTAGGATGCGATTCATTAATCCGTGGAATTGCTTATCGTGTCGGTGCCTGTGGACCCCAAACATTGATTTTAGGGGAGCCAGGCTAACTGTGGCCAACAGCTACAAACTCAAAAATGGATTCTTGTGACTCATTTACAAGACCGTGACAGAGGTGCACCAAAGAAGAGGTACAAGGACTGCCTAAAGAAAGCTCTTGGTGCCTGCCCCATTGACCACCGCCAGTGGTCTGATATCGCCTCAAACCGTGCATCTTGGCGCCTCACAGTTCGGCGGGCAGCAACCTCCTTTGAAGAAGACCGCAGAGCCCACCTCACTGACAAAAGACAAAGGAGGAAAAACCCAACACCCAACCCCAACCCACCAATTTTCCCCTGCAGCCGCTGCAACCGTGTCTGCCTGTCCCGCATCGGACTTGTCAGCCACAAACGAGCCTGCAGCTGACGTGGACTTTTACCCCCTCCATAAATCTTCGTCCGCGAAGCCAAGCCAAAGATGTTAATATATGGAATTTAAACGTCTTAAAGGTCTTATAGGGTTTGAGTCAGAGTATTCTGTTTTTCTGCTGCCTGAATTCACCTAATCCATGACTCGGCTGTAACGAGGTATGAACTCTTGGACCCCCAACTACCGCGTTCGAACGAGGTTTTACTGTATTGTGTATCGGAGCTGGGATGTAATAGCAAAGTTGTATGAAATTGGTCTATGTAAGGATAGCATGACTAAGATTGTTAATGTGAGATATAGATTAGTTCATTATAATTTTATACATTGGTTGTTTTTAGCCCCTCAAAAATTAAAAGAGATATAATTTAATTTCTTCAGATTTATGCTTTAGCTGTTGTAAGGAAGTAAGGGATTTTTTACATTCAACTTGGCTATGTGATAGTGTTAATTCCTTTTGGATACGACTTAAGGAATTTTTAGAGAAAGTTTTAAAGGTTCAATTACCAATGGATCTAGTATTATTGTTGTTAGGCAATTTTAAAATGTTGGTTTGAAATTGAGGTTGACTATGTATCAAATTGCATTTTTTAAGACTAGCAATGGCTGCAGCAAGAAAATGGAAAAATGCGATTGATTTGGGTTTGCAGAGATGGCATATGGTATTGAGATTATGTATTTCATTGGAGAAAATAACTTATAATTCATGTGATTATTATCTTCTTTTCCCCGGAAAGTATAGGTTCAAAATGTTGAGTTCCCTGTGGCGCGTTGTGGTGGTGTCATTTTGATCCATGGTGTTCGATTGTGTTAGCGATGGCTCAAATCTCCTGCTTTCTTCTTTCTTTCTTTGGGGTCTTTGGTTTGGGAGGGAGGGGGAGGGTGTGGAGTGAGAGGGTGGTGGGGAGGGAGGGGAGGGATGAGGTTATATACCACATGTATTGTCTTATATATCATTCATTATTATTTGAATGTGTTATGGCTTATACATTATAAAGAAAATATTTTAAAAAAAGAAATCGGTGAGGCCAAATTTGGAGTTTCTGGGCAGTTTTGTTTACCCAGCTACAGGAAAGATAGCAATAAGATTTAAAGAGTGCAGAGAAGATTGACGGACAGGGGGCAGGTCAGTGGATCAAGGCAGAATAATTGTTCAGCATGGACTAGAAGGGCAAAAGACCTGTTTTTGTGCTGTAATGTTCTCGGGTTCAAAGTTCAGATTTATTAACAGAGTGCATACATGACATCCTATACAATACTGAGATTCCTTTCCTGCGGGCCAGGCAGAATGGTTCTGAACACAATTTGCCAGACAAACAGAGATGATAAAGGGCTATGGTTCCCCAAAGCCAGGCATTCTTTTCTCTCCAACTGATGCTGTTTGACCCATTGAATCCCTCCAGCAGACTGCATTTAACTTCTAATTCCAGCATCAGCATGTCTCCAGCTACCAGAGCTGATCCCCCATAGCCCCAGTGACACGTCCGATCTCCAGTGCTTTCTGTGCGCATTTCCTTTGACTACATGTGCTTCTTTTCATGTTGGAAATGGTATTTAATTGGCCATTGGGTGACTGTAAATCACTCCCCCCCAATTCCAACATCTCCCCCACCCCAGCCCCCAGTGAAGGTGGGTGCTGGAACCTGGGGAAGCTAGTGGAACATGAGGAGAGTTACAGAGATCACTGGGGTTACTTTGTCAACCACCATAGATTGGATGGGCTGAAGGCAGTAAGGAAACCTCAAATAATGCTAATAGCCAGTAAAAGAGAATTATTCTTCCAAGTGTTTCATTAAATTCATTTGTTGGACCTGGATTAGATCAAACATTTATCAAGCAGGATCATCACCAAACTAAATCTGCCATGTGTATTCTCATTGTACCTCATTATCCAGAACAGAAGTATATTAGCTTTTTGTGCAATATAAACTGATTTCCAGGAAGATAAATAAGAAAATCTGCAGATGCTGGGGTCTAGTACAGTACAGGAAAATTCTAGAGAAACTCAGCAGGTCATGCAACATCCATAGCAATAAAAGATAATCTTCTGGAGTACCAAAATCAGTCAGACTCCTGATTAAAAAAAAGTTAAGGGTCTGCCTGATTTTCACCACTCTCAAACAAAGGCTCAGGCCCAAAACTATGACCGCCTTCTAGTTCCTCTGCATGCTGTGTGACCTGGTGAGTTTCTCCAGCACATTTCCTGGACTCCACTGATATTACCAGAAACCTTTGTTATGAGTGAAATGGAGTTGTACAATGAGTTAGAACACATTTAGACCCAGAATCTTGGACTGAGTCTTTTGTAAAGGATCTAAATTAAATTCAGTGGGACAGCCATTAAATAGGTTCTTTTATAGTGGAAAATAAAAGATTATAAAGACAGATCGTGGCCACTGGAATCGTAGTGGACAATGACGAAATAATAAGGCATTTCTAGAGTGAATCAGATGGATTAACTCTTCATCACCCGTGCAACCTTTTGAAAGCCAGAATCGCATGCTCAACATGCACTGATGTCATCACCCACTGATGTCACATGGCTGGTTCGATGCCTCCTGGGAGTTGTGGTGCCGCCATAGGACCACTACACAATCCTCTCTGTCTTTAAATCGCCTCACATATTACCATAAAAAGTCCCAAGGAGGATTGACTGGTTGAACTCACTCCATCTTCCATCCGCCCGGTGGGAGGGCGGGGTAGACTCAGAGGTGGAGCAAAGTCAGTCCACCTCTTCCATAAAAGGATTGCCGCTAAGTGCGGCTGCAAAGGAGAGGGCTGATGACGTTGCGAGGACCGTGAATTTTAACAAACCCTTATGGACAAAAAAGGGGATTACGTTGTGTAGGAGATCTGAATGAGCCCTTAGACTGCTTGCACAGATCTCCACCAGCCTTCGTACCTGCTCTTCAGTCGCCATTTTCAGTACAGGCTGCTTTCCCTTCTTGGCACAGATGTTTCACATCACGGCGGCAGGGGGCGCTACTGCACTTCGCACCCCACCTCCTTCAGCCTCGGAAGTTGGCACGCAATTTACCCCTGCATAAAAAGCACCGCATGATCCGAAATTTTGGTTGTCAGCATAAAAGGTACATTTGCCTTTTTTTACATGCCTTTTGTGTATAAAGACCCCTAGTATTTCGGGACGTGATTGTTTCTTGGGAATGCGAGTCCTGTAGAAGGTCCTGACTTGAGTAGTTTTCTGTTCACTTCTCTCCATGAATGCTGCCCGACCCGTTGAGACCCTCCTGCTTCCCTTTGCTCACAATTCCAGCATCTACAGTTTCCCATGTTAGTTGGGATGACCTTGGCTCTTAGTGAAGAACAAATATGATCTGGTGCACTGGCCCATGATTCCGTCGGTGTTTGGAGATAAGGAAGATGTGGTGTCTGTTCATTCCTTGGACTGAAGGGAATTTTAAGGAATTTCACTCATGGGGTCTGTTTATTTTAGTAAAGTTGGAGCAGAAGCTGGGATGTGCAAAATAAACCAACAACTTTTTTCATGAAAATACAGTGATGATAAATATGATGGAGAATTCTTGGGATATTATAAAATAATAAGAGAAAAAAATTAAGTAATTTGTCAAGAGAGTCTGCCCCTATTCTTGGGAATATTTTTCCTTAAACATCTTGTCTTATTTAAAAAAAAATATTGAAGCTCACCTCTTTCAATCAAGTTTCTCTCTTCGTGGCCAAATCCTTAATATTTCCTCTCATTATTGACTCCCACAGATCCCTTCTCAGAAAGTGCAGTGGGAATTTTTGTAGAATAAAATGCACTACACAAATATGGTTCATCTCAATATGATTCCTTAAGTATTAATTATATTCCAACTTAAAATGATATCTCTTGATGTCCCAAAACATTTTTGCAACATTTGAAGTGTTTTTAAAGTGTATGAGATTTAATGAGAAACTTTTAATTGATCGTTGCTCAATCACAGACCAAAATGCACAATTAGTTCCATGAATATTACCTTAAGAATGCTTGGCATGTTAATGTTAAATGCATTTGCAGTAATTGTTGACAGTAATGTTAACCAATTTATTTTAAGAGGACAATTAACTCTCTTAAATACTCTTGCTGGATAATTTAAAGATCCGTATCATTTATGTAAAATAAAATGGACACAAATCTAAACCAGTAAAAGACATAAACCACTTTCTGTGATGAGTCATCTTTTCTAAATTCCAAAAGGAACTTGTTAGATGCAATTTAGTCAACATGCCATTTGTCAGTTCTCTCCCAGATTGGCTGAAGTCTCTTATAGTAAGTCAAACTGGGATTCCGTTTTTTTAAAAAAGCTCCTTCGATTTTTTGAGTGTGCTTCATCAAGGATTGTGGGGTGGGGCATGAGGACATTGCAATGTCGTGGAGTTTTACAGCAGAGAAGCAGGCCCTTCAGCCTAGTTTTGCTTCCCAACAGGATGGCACAGTTAGCAGAATGCTATTACAGCGTCAGGGACCCGGGTTCGACTGGCGCTGATTGTAAGGAATTTGTATGTTCTCCCCATAACTGTTTGGGATACCTCCGGGTGCTCTGGTTTCCTCCCACCATTTAAAACATATGGTGGTGGTAGGTTAATTGGGATAGTTTGGCGGCATGGGCTTGACGGCCAGGAGGCCTTGTTACCGTGCTGTATTTCGAAATTGAAATGTAATTTCAATGCCGAACAAGTTGCCTACCCAAATAAGTCCCATTTACCTGCATTCAGTCCACACCCCTTCAAATATTTACGGTCCATGTACCTGACCAAATGTCTTTTAAATGCTATCATTGTTTCTGGATATACCACTTCCACTTCCTCTGACAGCTCAATCCACGGAACCATCACCCTCTGTGTGTAAAGTTGCCCCTCAGGACATTTCAAATCTTTGCCCTCTCATTGTAAGTTTATGCTCTTAAGTCCCCTATTCTTGGAAAAAAAGACGATAACTATTTACTTTTGTATACTCCCCCATGATTTTATAAACCTTATAATTTAGATATACTTTAATTTAGATATACAGAACTGTAACAGACCATTTTAGCCCATGAGTCTGTGCTGCTCAATTTACACCCCATTAACCTATGACCCTGGTACGTTTTGAACGGTGGGAGGAAACCAGAGCCCCCGGTGAAATCCACGCAGACACTCTGTGGTAAACCAGTGTGTTTGGCTGTGTTAGAACATACCCCTTGCTGACCCCTGAATAAAGATGACTGTGCAACAGCCTCCTCCACAGTCCAGGACAGTAATTGAGCATGGACGGGCCTCTATTCTATTGTGAATAAAGTCCTATCTGTTTCTCTACAACTTCTAGTCTTTGAAGTTATTGATAGGGCATCAATATTATTCACGTTTTTTTTCGATAATGGAGCAGGTTCTGAAGCCAGAAAAAAGCTGGACCTCGACCCACAATCGCCTGATGCATCCAACAGCTTCGAACTGTGGCTGCATTGCTTCGAAGCATTCCTGCTGGTCTCCTCTATTATCAGAGGACAGCAGGCTACAAGTACTGTGTTCCTGGCTCGGCCCCCTGGTATACTCGATGATCAGGGTCGTCGAGTCATGCCCAGCGGCAATGGACATACTGAAAAGCCAGAACTGGAGGAAGTTAACAAAGTCTACGCTTGGCATCTCCTGGCTTCTCGAAAACAGCAACCCGGGGAATCAAACACTGACTATCTTTGGGCCCTGCGAGCTCTTGGATGGGCCTGTGACTGCAAGGCTGTATTGGCCGTGGTGAACACAGAGGACTTGATCAGAAATGCCTATGTCATGGTCATAAGATCCAGCTACACACGGCAGAGACCGCTGGAGCAGGGCGAGCTCAATCTACAGAAGGCTGTTGAGCTAGCAGACACACAAGAGATGGCCCTCCAAAACAGGGATGCGTACTCAGCCGACAACAAGGCTGCCTCATGGTTACCGCAGGCACCGCCAATTTTGGAAGTGGGAGGGCCGCAAGCCTGTGGAACACCACCACGTCCTGCCAGTGACCCAACTACAGCCGGGGTACTGTGTGAGCACCTGAAGTGTTACTTCTGCAGTCTGCACAAACACCTTAGGAAATGCTTCCCAGCAAAATACACGGTTTGCACTAGCTGTGGGAAGAAAGGACATTATGCAAAGGCGTGTAAATCTGAGTCACCTTCCAAACCCAGCAGTGTTGTGTGCAGGCTATGGGGGCTGCCATCTTCTCTACTGAGCAGTGCCGCATGCAGGCCATTGGGGCTGACTCCTTAGGAACCAAACGCCCGAACATTCTACTGTACCTACGGAACCCACCAGTAACTCAACACTGGCCTCCATCATGCTCAATCAAGGGAGCCCTCATCAACTCACCAGATCAATGATGGACATCGGGGTAGATGGTCATGTGATGAGCTGCCTGTTCGACTGTGGGAGCACAGAGAGTTTCATCCACCATGACACGGTGCAGCGCTACTTATTCACGGTAAGGCCAGTAAACCACAGAGTCTCTTTGGCCTTGAAGTCGCAAATGGCAGATGTCTGTGACTAAGCAGTGACTCTGACAGTACGGGACACAGACTATAAAGACTTTAAACTCCTCGTGGTGCTGCAGCTTTGCACTGCCGTGCTGCTGGAGCTGGACTTTCAAAGCCACCTTGAGTGTAATGATGGAGTATGATGGGCCCCATTTCCCCCATCACCATCCCCCACCACTGTTGCTAACCAACAGTTTTTAAACCACCCACTGTGCTCTACCTACTGAAGCCCCCCTGGCCTCTCCTCTCATCATTTCCAGACATCAACCAGCAGATTACCCACCGTACGACTTGTGGTGTTTCAACCCTCAGGATTACCCCTCCACTGCTGTTCACCAACCTCACCCTTGACTGTAAACCTGTTGCCACCAAAAGTAGGTGATATAGTGCCAGGGACAGGGCCTTTATTAGGTCAGAGAGGAAACACAGAATGGTCATTGATTATAGTCAGACCATTAATAGATATATGTAGCTGGATGCATACCCTCTTTCCCGCATATCTGACATGGTTAATCAAACCGCTCATTATTGGGTATTTTCCACTATTGATTTAATGTCAGCATACCGCCAGTTCCCCATCCACCCGGAGGACTGCCAATATACTGCCTTTGAGGCAGATGGCCATCTCTACCATTTCCTGAGGGTTCCCTTTGGCATCACCAATGGGGTCTCGATCTTCCAGTGGGAGATGGACCGTGTGGTAGACCAGTGCGAGCTGCAAGCCACTTTCCTGTATCTGGACAACATCACCATTTACGGCCAAGACATGCAAGATCATGACCCCAATCTCCTAAAATTTCTCCAGACCGCCAAACTCCTTAACCTTACATACAATAAGAATAAGTGTGTGCTTTGCACAACTTGCCTTGCTCCCCTTGGCTGTGTCATAGAGAACGGAGTCACTGGCCCTGATCCTGACTGCATGCGCCCTCTTTTGGAACTTCCCCTTCCTTGGCTCTGAAAAAGTGCCTGGGCTTCTTTTCTTACTATGCCCAGTGGTCCCCAATTATGCGGACAAGGCCCGCCCCCTCATAAAATCCACCTCCTTTCTTCTGACGTCAGAGGTCCATGTGGCCTTCAGCCACATCAAAGTGGACATTGCAAAGCCATGATTCACACCGTGGACAAATCCACCATGTTTCAGGTGGAGAGTAATGTGTCAGACTTTGCCCTGGCCTTCATCTTTAACCACATGGGCAGACCCATAGCCTTTTATTCCTGCACAAAGATTCCTGTTCAAAGATTTGACACTCCTCTATCTAGAAGGAGGTCCAGGCCATTGTCGAGGTGGTATAGCTCTGCAGACACTACCTTGCCTGCAAACGATTTATCTTGCTGACCGACGAAAGTGCAGTTGCTTTCATGTTCAACAATCAGCAGCGAGGTAAAATTAAAAATGACAAGATATTGAGGTGGAAAATTGAACTTTCCACCTACAATTATCATATCTTGTACCGGCCTGGGAAACTCAGTAAACCTCCAGATGCTCTATCCTGCAGAAGATGTGCCAGTGCACAAATAGACCAATTACAAGCCTTCCACAAGGACCTCTGCTACCCTGGGGTCACTGGATTCTTCCAATTTATCGAAGCTCCCAACCTACCTTACTTCATTGAGGAGATCAGGACCATAACCAGAAATTGCCAGTTCTGTGTGGAGTGCAAACTGCACTTCTATCGACCACACAGAAAAGGAGATCTGTTAAAGGCTATCTGCCCTTTTCAATGCCTGAGCATTGATTTCAAGGGGCCCATCCCCTCCTCTGACCACAACGTGTACTTCCTCAACATCATTGATGAGCATTCACGTTTTCCGTTTGCCATCTCCTGCCTGGACATGATCACTGCACAGTCACTAAGGCCCTGTGCAATCTTTTCGCCCTGTTTGGATACCCCTGCTATATTCATAGCAACTGGAGGTCCTCTTTTATAAGTGACGAGCTACTCCAGTACTTGCTGGCCAGAGGAATTGCCACAAGTAGAACCAGCAGCTATAACCCCCCGAGGGAATGGTTATAGCTGGTGGAAAGGGAGAACACTACCATTTGGAAAGCCATCCTCCTATCCCTGAAGCCTAGAGACCTTCCAATCTCCCATTGGCCCTCCCTCATGCACTCTACTCGATCAGATCCACTCGGCATGAAAGGATGTTTTCCTTCCCTAGGAAGTCCACTTCAGGGACTATGCTGGCATCCTGATTGACATCCCCAGGGCTAGTCCTACTCCAGAAGCACGTTAGGAGCCATAAGTCCAACCCACTGGTCGAAAAGGTCCATCTCCTCCACACCAACCCCTAATACACCTATGTGGCGTACCCCGATAGGTGTGAGGACACGGTCTCTGTTTGGGACCTGGCACTCTCAGGAGTCCCTGAGACCACTGCCAGCCATTTTGCACCCCCTTCACCTTCTATTATCCATGATACACCAGGGGCATGGTGTTTTAACTCAGCCCCGGTGGATCGCATGCCAAATCCGTCACCGTGCATCCACTAAGCCAATGCCTATGACAGCATAGAGGGGTGTCCTAGACAAACCAAGATCCAACACCTGTTCTGCAGCTGGTAGAACAACGGTCGCAGAGCCAGAGCAGATCACCCGAAAGACTCAACTTGTAAGAACATTTAATTCACTTCACCCCGTCGGACTCTTTTTAAAAACAAGGGGTGAATGTAGTAAAGCACTGCATATATGTTTGGAAGTGTTAGGACAAGTCCTTTGGTGACTGCCTGAGGCTCCTCCCATTAACCCCTGAATGAAGGTGACTGTGCCACAGCCCACTCCTCAGTCCAGGACGGTCGACCAGCATGGATGGGCCTCCATTCTGTTGTGAATAAAAGCCTATCAGTTTCTCTGCAACTTCTAGTCTTTGAAGCTATTGATGGTGCATCACACGGGGAGAATGTACAAACTCTTACAGACAGCATGGGATTCGAACCCCAGTTCGTTCCCCATTCACTGGCGCTGAAAAGGCTTATAACTTGAGCATCAGTCTTAAACATCAGTGCTTTCATTTCCTTATTTGTTTTTTTGGAAGCTGGTCATGGCTGACAAGGCCATCATGTATTGTCTGTTTCTAATTGCCCTTGGGAAGTTCATGGTTTCCTTCTTTATCTCTGGCAGCCCTTTGGTGATGGTTCAAGCACAGTGCTGTTGAGGAGAGAGTTCCAGGATGTCGAACCCATGATGAAGAACAGGCAACATATTTTGAAGTCCTATGATGTGTGATTTCAGAATCAGAATCATGATTTATTGTCATGAACAAGTCATGAAATTCAGTGTTTTGTGACCACATCATAGAGCAAACATTCATATTATAAATATTTTACAATATTTCTAGAAAAAATAAAAATAATAGTGTTCGAAAAGTGAGGCAGTGTCTTTGTTTAATTGATTATTCAGAAATCTGATGGCAACGGGGAAGAAGCTGTCCTTGTGCTACTGAGTGCTCGTCTTTTGTCTCCTGTACCTTTTCCCCGATGATAGCAGAGTGAAGAGGGCATGGCCTGGATAGTGGGAGATCTTTGAGGATAGAAGCTGCTTTTTTAAGGCACCGCCTCATGTCAATGTCCTCAATGGAGTGAAGTCTGATGCCTGTGATGGCCAAGTTAATAACCCTCTGGAGTTTATTCTTCTCCTCAGAGTTGGACCCTCCATACCAGGCAGTGATGCAACCAGCCAGAATGCCTACTCCTATAGAAGTTTATGAGAGTTTTCGGTGACATACCAAATCTCCTCAGATACCTCACAAAGTATAGCTGCTTGTGAGCCTTCTTTGTGATTGCATCAACATGGAGGCTCCAGGACAAATCGTCGGAGAATTTGAGTTCTTGACCCTCTCCACTACTGAGCCCTTGATGAGGACTGGGTCATGTTCCCCTGACTTCCTCCTGAAGTCCACAATCATCTGCTTGGTTTTGCTGATGTTGAGCGCAAGGTTGCTGTCGTTACACCATTCAATGAGCTGATCTATCTCTCTCCTATATGCTTCCTAATTGCCGTTTGTGAATCTGCCGACAACTGTGGTGTCAACAGCAAACTTACAGATAGCATTTGAATTGTGTCTGGCCATAGAGTCATGAGTGTATAACGAGTAGAGCAGTGGGCTAAGCATGCAAGGAAGAAGCAAATGAGAGCCACATCGGACATATCGAGTGTCTGTAGATCCCACCACCTCCTCTGATGCTGCTATCTCCTATACCTCTGTAACCTCTGTAGTCACCTGGCCTCCTGTCTGGTCCAGTGGCATCCAAGTCGCCCTCCTTGGAGAAGCACAAAATCTGCAGATGTTGGAATCTTGAGCAGATGACGAATGGCTGGAGGAACTCAATGGGCCAGACAGCATACGTGGGTAGAAATGGCCAGTCAGCGTTTTGGGTCTGGACCTTCATCTTGATGAGATAAAATATATAAAACTACAAATATAAGTGGGGTGGGGGGGGGGGGGGGGAAAGACCCTGGTTCAGAACCCTTGATGCAATCTGGAAGCTGTCAGCCTCTGAAGCACTTCCCCGCTGTCCATCGGCACCATCATGAACCCTGGTTCCGAGAATCCGGTGACCAGAAGACGACTGCCTGGTGCAAGTCCTTTCATTGCATCTGCACGTTGTACATATATCTATGATAATAAATACTCCTCATCATCACCTTCGCCTTCTTTACGCTTCGTTGTGTGGTGATTGGTTCCTACGCTGTCACCAGTGAACCACACCAACCCGCACCTCTGCTGTCCAGAGCAAGCTCTTTATATCAATTTTAGTAACTAATGCTGAAAATACAAGGAGCAAATTAAAAGAAAACAGGATCAATTGCTCTTAAAATAGGTGTGAGCTGAAGCCCTGTCTCCAGCACGCTTAGCAACATAATGTTGGATTTGCAGAGCAGAATGTTGTCAGTGTGAATGATGTGCTGAGTCAGGAATAGCATTTTGAAATCCTTGCTTCTGGAAACAAGTAACCCAAGGTGGAATATTGCTCTGTCTAATGTCATGCAGCGAATGCTTAATACAGCTGTATCAACGTCTCCCATTCAACCTTTTGAAGGGAGGTGTCAAAACAGCAGACAGGAGAGGTTGACAACGATAGATTAAGCGCTTGCAAAATAATTCCCAGGGTGGTAGCACGGAGAAATGCCTTTGGGTGCTTGAGGCTCTAAAATGGATTTGTAAGAGTGGGCAGGGGGTCAGTGAGGGAAATCTCCATTGTAGGGCACGGTCTGAACAACACTTCTGTACTTTTAATGACAGATGTAATTAACGGGTGCCTCAGGATGGAGAGCTGAGCCTTTGTGGTTCAGTCACAATCATTCTCCACACTGTATATGGTGTGGACTCACCGCACAGCTTTCGAGTCTTTCAGCCACGCCGGGGTGCACTTCATGGAGCCGATGCCTCAGAGCCCTGGAGACCCGGGTTTGATCTTGACCTTGAGTGCTGTCCATGTGGAGTTTGCATACGGGTGTGGGTTTTCTCCCATTGCTCTGGCTCACTCCCACAGCCCAAGGGGGTGCAGATGGGAAGCTTCATTGACCACTGTAAATTGTTTCTATGGTGTAAAATCTGGGGAGAATTTAAAAAAGTAAGATTGATGTCTCTTCTTTTTGGCTTGGCTTCGCGGACGAAGATTTATGGAGGGGTAATGTCCACGTCAGCTGCAGGCTCGTTTGTAGAATTAGTGGAAAAGTAGTGGACGCCACAGTTAGCATAGCGGTTAGTTAGTGCAGCGCTGTTGCAGGACCAGAGATCGGGACCGGGATTCGAATCCTGTGCTGCCTGTAAAGAGTTTGTATATTCTCTGCGTGGATTTCCTCTGGGAGCTCTTTCCACCCTCCAAAACGTGCCAGGGGTTGCTGTTCAATTAGGTGTAACTGGGCGGCACAAGCTCATGGGCCAAAAGGATTGAACAGAAATGATTAGGAATTTCTTCAGCCAGAGGGTGGTGAATCTGTGGAATTTGCTGCCACAGACGGTTGTGGGTGTATTTAAGGTAGAGATTGATAGGTTCTCGATTAGCCAGGGCACTAAAGGCTATGGGGAGAAGGCCGGGCGGAGGGGCTGGGTGGGAAGATAGATCAGCTCCTGATGGGCTGAATAGTGTATTTTTGTTCCTATGACTTCTGGTCTTATGATGTCGATCAGTCTGAGCGGCCTCTCTGTGCTGTATCTTTCCAGGACATAGGAACAACAATTTAACGGGTAGCATGCAAGTTAATAGGCTGGCTTCCCTTTTCCATATGGGCCGATCACTTCAAAAGCGGGAGAAGTTATTGGAAATTAATTGTAAACAGAGTTCTGTTTTTCCTTCTTAAATCAAACCAGAAAATGCTAGAAATATTCAGCAGGTCAGGTTGTGTATCTGACAAGAGAAAAAGAATTAGACCTTTGAAGTTCAAGGCCTTCATCAAAACTGAAAGGGGGTCAAAAGAAATGTGTTAAACTGCAGGGAGGGGTTCAATGAACATGGCAGGCATTGCAGAGGCTGACCAGCTGAATGGGATGGAAGGAGAGCACTAGGAAGCACTCTGTCCTTGGTGTGTCCAGGAGGAGAGGCATGTGACCACAGATGCAGGGAAATGGATGGGGTGCAGTCAAGGGCCTTGGTTACACATTGATAGTGGGGATGCCTATAATTCAGGAAGATGGAAGATGTTTCAAAGCTCTGATTTTTCTCACGTGTAAGAGGACAGAAGGTGAGCTCCCGAAACAACCGTGCAGATTATTCCTGAAACCAACGGTGAAAGTTACAATATACTGAATGCAGGGTTATGTAGGTGCCAGTTGATGAAAGGAAAATGGGCGATTAAAAAAAAGTTAGCGTCAATGTTATTTATGGTGCATATATGAAGGTTCCAAAGCAGAACAGTATATCACCATGGCAGGAACCTTAGTCTGTGTACTTCAAAGGACACAAGTCTGTTGTACTTGTTTTGCTGTTGAATGAGTCCTGCATTGAATAAGGGGTGAAGTCAACCACCTCCCACACACACAAAAAGAGGATTAGTTCAATATTGAAACTCAAATAATGATCATTTTATGTTTTGCTGCCTGAAATGCTTTAATCATATTCTATATTCCTTGATTTGCAGGCTCTGCTACCCATTACAAAGGCAGACATTATAAGTTCAACATCCATGTCCTTCGATGCTCTTGTGGTGAATTTATGCCATCATTTACTGGAAAATTAATTAGTGCTGGAGAAGAGGCCAGGAGACTTGTGGCCAGAGTCTTACATGAATCCAGGGCACCCTGATAAAGAATACTGTGACAGATTATTTAATAGTGATGTGCTTGGTAGTGACATCTCATGGGGATGGGTTCCAAACACAAATAATGTCTGATTGATGAGCCATGGAAGAGAACTGTGCAAATCAGGTTCATCAGGGGGCAATGTACATGATATTATCCACCAAACTGTGTGCAACCTTCAGCTATATTTCATTCTGTACTTAGCGCAGAAGATAAATAAATATTCACATATAAAATAATACAGGTCTAGAGAACATTAGAACATGACTGCCTGTCAAAACAATTATTTTTGAGCAAATTGAATGTTTCCTGGTATATGTCTTGATGTCTGGTAAGAAACTGAAATACTGTGCAGATCTAACATCATGCAATCATGCAACATAGAAGCAGGCCATTTGTCCCATTGTATTCATGTCAACCATCAAGTACGAATTTATAGAATTATAGAACACATCACAGAAAATGGGCCATTTGGCCCTTCTAGTCTGTGCTGAACTATTATTCTGTCTTGTCTCACTGACCTGTGCCCAGTTCATATCTTTCAATTCCACCCCATGCCCTCCCCCCCCCCCCCCCCCCATCCACTTACCTGTCCAATTTTTTCTTAAATGTTAAAATTGAGCGCACATTCACCACTGGCAGCTGATTCCACACTCCCACTACTACCTTTAATTGGATTAAAGCATTATGTAAGGGACCATTGGCGAAGGTGACAGTAAATGGATATGTATCGAACCAATTTAAATTAAGTAGGCAGCGATGCCCACTATCTCCCTCACTGTTCGCCTTAGCAATAGAACCAGTGGCAGAACTGATAAGAACAGAAAATAAAATAAAAGGGATAAAAATAAAGGAGAAGGAGTATAAAATCAGTTTATTTGCAGATGACATCATAGTATACTTAACAGAACCAGAAATATCAATAAAAGGACTACATAGGAAATTGAAGGAATATGGAGAAATATCGGGGTACAAGATCAATGCAAATAAAAGTGAAGCGATGCCAATGAGTAATGCGGATTACACAGAGTTTAGAAAAGAATCACCATTTAAATGGCAAACACAAGCAATCCGATACCTAGGAATTAGATTAGATAATAATTTAGGCCACCTATACAAATTAAATTATCAGCCATTAACGAAGAAACTACAGGATGACTTAGAACATTGGAAAGAATTGCCACTAACACTGATAGGGAGGGTAAATTGCATTAAAATGAATGTCTTCCCAAGGATACAATACCTATTTCAATCGTCAACAATTCCCTTAACAGAGAAATTCTTCAATGAACTAAAGAGAATAATAAGGAAATTCTTATGGAAAGGGGGGAAACCAAGGATAGCGCTAGATAAATTAACAGAATGGTACAAATAAGATGGTTTGCAGCTACCAAACTTTAAAAATTATTAGAGAGCAGCACAATTAAGGTATCTATCAGATTTTTATCAGACAAGGGAAAAACCAGATTGGACTAAGGTAGAGCTAGATAAAATAAGGGAGAAGGTACCGGAACATATACTTTGTAAGTGGGATGAAAAACTGGTGCAATATAAAAGTTCACCAGTATTGCATCATTTACTCA
The DNA here is from genome assembly GCF_036971445.1 of Narcine bancroftii. Lineage (NCBI taxonomy): Eukaryota > Metazoa > Chordata > Chondrichthyes > Torpediniformes > Narcinidae > Narcine > Narcine bancroftii. The sequence goes on from NC_091469.1 coordinate 144,684,279, forward strand.
ACATATAAAAGAAGATTCACTTAGAAAGGAAAAAAAAACAAATTACCAACTACCAAAATTAATATTGATGCAAAATCAACTAATCTCTTTCACAATAGATAACTTTTCCTTTAGAGAATGGGTGAGAAAAGGAATTAAAAGAATAGAAAATTGTTTTTTGAGAAATAATTTATTAACATTTGAACAAATGAAGTACAAATATGGTCTAACTCATGGTACAATGTTTGAATACCATCAACTGAAAACCTACTTGAAGGACAAATTGGGAAGCAGACTGAGATTACCAGAAGGAAGCAGCTTTGAATATGTGATTACAGAAACCACGAGAATAAAAAGATTTATAACAAACATGTACATCAAGCTGCAAGAGAAAGAAAATGATGAAATAAGCTATAAACCCAAACAAAAGTGGGAACAAGATCTAAACATAAAGATAAAAAATGAAATATGGGAAAAGTTTTGCTCCGGAACTATGAGATTACGCATGATACAATATAATTGGTTACACAGGCTATATATCACCCCCCAAAAGTTAAATAAATGGGACCCAACAGTATCAGATAGATATTTTCGCTGTAAGAAGGAAACGGGAACAACAGTACATCCAATTTGTGCATGTGAGAAAGTGGAAAAGTTTTGGGAAGATCTAAATCAGGTATTAAATAAAATCACAAAAAGCAACATACCAAAAAACCCAGAGATCTTTCTTCTAAGTAATATAAGAAGTAAAGAATTAGGCCTCAAATTGGATGAAGCACAAAAAAGATTTATTATGATGGCCTTAGCTGTAGCAAAAAAAATGTATAATGTCAACTTGGAAATCAGAAGAGAGCCTGAGAGTACAGCAATGGTACATAGAAATTAATAAATGTATTCCATTGGAAAAAAATAACATATAATTAAAAAAAATAAAGTCACATTATTTGAACAAATTTGGGAACCGTACATGGAACACAATAGAGAGGGCCTACCGCGGACCTCCACCCCCTAAAATGATAGAATGAGAAGAAGACAAAATGAACTGAACCAGTGTGCAAAAGTAGATGACACAATTTTCTTGTTTATTTTTGTTGTGTGATAACATTATTTAATGGGTTTATTGTATTGTATATGTTGAATATTTAGTGGGTTTGGAGGGGGCTGGGAAGGGGGGAGGGAAGGAAGGGGGGAAAAAAGGGGAGAAAATACCACTGTGTATTTAAGAGGGAAATGTTTGTGTGTATTTTGATTAATATGGTTCATAGTATGAAAAATTAAAAAAAAATTAAAAAATGTTTATTGTGAATAAAACCTTATTGTTCTGTAACTCCAGTCTTTTGAGTTATTGACAGCGCATCAACAAGTACAGGGTAAATGATTAGTCTGTTAAAGTGTTGTCTGGTGCGGTTTACGTAGATCAATACTAAAAGGTAGAAAATGAGGACATGAGGTACACAACAGGCAATGTTAATGATGCATAATGATCTGGAAATTCTGAATGGTGATATTGGTGCACAGTATGAGTTTAGCATCCCTAGTCAACGAGTTTTCAACAAACAATGTTTGACATTTTCAATGCATTGCCCTTGAGGGGGATCATTCATGAAAATTTGGGTTGCAGGTTAGAAAGGCCATTGTGAAAAAAAAAGACAAGCCCAGGGATTTAGAGAGAATTGAAAAACAGGGCAGTTATGGTCGATTCGCTCATGATTGAATATTGGTTCCACTCACAGGGATCAGTTCTTGTCCTTTGACTGAGAAACAAAAATGTAGAGCCACGAGAAAGTTTGAAGAGAAGATGACCCACATACCAGGGAATGACTGTGGGAAGAGCAGGCAGTGAGGTTATCCAACAGTGCTCTCAAAAATGAGGTTGAAGGTTTTGTTTCTGCTTTGAATATCTCTATGATCTTCTTAAGTGTGTTAGGAAGAAATATCTTCATTCAATGAGCAGTGAACTCTTTGACACTCTCCAGCAGTAATAGTTGAAGAGAGTAATATATCTGCAGTCAGTTAGAGGCTGGCTAATCATATGAGGGAGAGGTTGAGCAGGCGACCACTTCATTCCTTGGAGAACAGATGCATGATGGGTGATCTCATGGAGATATACAATATCATGCAGGAATAGATCGGGTGAACTCAGAGGGTCTTTTTTTCAGAGTACAGGAATCAGACATAGGTGTAAGGTGATGGGAGAGAGTTTTAATAGGAATTCAATGGGTAACATTTTTTACACAGAGGGGTGGTGAGTATGTGGAATGGGTTGCTAGAGGAGGTGGTTGAGACAGGATCTAGATTCAAGATTCCTTTATTGACATGTAATAAGACAGGTGTAATATTACACAAAATTGACTTTTGTCTGCCCATAAGGTAGACAAATATTTGACGTCCGCAGAAATTGCCCAGTGCCCCATGCAGCCAGTGAAAGAGAAGCAAAAGCGAATCCCCTCAGAGTTATTGAGCGTCTTTGGTTGTCTAAAGGAACTAGAAATATAGTAGATTGTTATGAAGCTTTTCTGTATGACAATTAATAAAATATTATATTAATATTAATAAAAATATTAAATATTACATATTAAATATTAATAAAATAAAATATCAAAAGAGTCACTGAGCATCCAAGGATTCACCTCCAGTCATCCTGCAGCCACACAGCCATCAATCTAAACCATCAGCAAGCCGAACTCCAGATCCGAACCTCCAACAGGATCAGGAAGCCTTCAGCACTCTTGGCACCCTCTCGCATCGTGGTTCCGATTCCTGGCTTCCCCCTTCAGCTAGTTTCGAGCCATTCTCCAGCAGTCTGCAGCTTGATATGAGTTCTTTGACCACAGTCGCCAGCAGCCCACAGCCTGCGTGTATTCCTCGCCTTCAGCCACAGGGACCCTCACTGGCCCAGCGCCACGGGGTATTTTTTTAAACTTCTGTGAAATACGGATGGGTACATGGATAGGGTGGGTTCAGAAGGATATGGTCGAAAGGCAGACAGGTGGGATTAGTGTGGGTTGAACATTTCACTCAGCAAGGGCAAGTGGGCCCATGATTTTGTGATTCTATTTAATGAGGAAAGATTGAAAGGAGGACCAAATGGAACAATAAATGCTGGGATAGGCTGGTTGGGTTGTGTGTACTGCTTTCTGCTCATTGTGAAACTACAAAACAAAATGAGAATACACGGTGTGGTGGATATTTACAGAGACTGAAGTTTGATTAATGGTGTAAATAAGGGAAGTAGACAAGTGCCATTTAATTTGAGACTAATGTTATGAGTCCAGAGGACCCCAAGTCCCAGCAACAATAGATATGCACCACGAGAAAGGGTTACTTAAACAATTGCTTTTAATTATCTTTCAACATGAAAATAGAATCAAACTTTAACTTATCCCTATTGACTCACTTAACCAACTTAACCCCCTTCTAATTTTAAACACACGTGTGTGTAATGTTTAGAAAAGTTCTTTGGTTCACAGTCCAATCTCACTGGTTGCAGGCAATGCTTGTACTGTGCACAGAAGTTAGCATTAATAAAGTTCACCAGGCTTTGGTGCTTAACAGGTAAATGGTTACCACTCAGGAAGGTTCTTGTCGGTTTTCAGAGAGAGTTTTCTCATTCCAGGACATCCACAACTGATTCCTTTTTTAATCAGCCACTCCAGTGCCTTACTGACGAAACTTGCCCCATTCAGGGTTCTCCAGATGATAACGTCTTTGTTTCAAGTCACCACAGAGTTCTTTTCTGTTTCTCCTATTCAAAGGGAAACACCGGACAGCCAGTCCTCTCCTTGACAGGCCGTCTTCCAAAGCTTGCCAGCTTGTTCCTCTGGAACTGAAGTCTGTGTCTCTCCTCTCTCTCCCTTCCTCCCACTCTGAGATCAAAGCTTGTTTCCCCTCTGCCTGCAAAGATCACATGCTCTTCCAGACAGCAAACTGTTTTTCAGACAAAGCTGCTTGTTGCCTTTTGCAAATAGCAGTCCATCATGAGTCTGTGAGCGCTCTGCAAAACTTCTGCAAAAATTCTGTTTTAAAGTGTTTGTGTGTGACCTGCTCTAACAAACCTTTCCCAATTTATTTCCCAAACACCTCTCTATACTCTGACACACTAAAAATGTCAATGTTGATCTCTAATTTCTGGTATCCTCCCCTTTGCTTACTAAACCCCTTTGCTTTCTCTTATCATTCTGGCTCAAATTTTCCTTCTCTACCTGCCCTTCCTATAACCTCTCTACCTGCCCATCAGCCACACCTTCATGCCTCTGGTTCTCCCCTCTTTTGCATCTTTCCATCATCTACTGTCTTCTTCTATCAGTGTACTTTCCTCAACCTCCTGTCTCTTCCTCCTATCAGAGTGTACCTTCCTTAGCTCCCTGCCTCTTCCTCCAAACAGAGTGCACCTTCCTCTTCTCTCTGCCTCTTCCTCCAGTCTGAGTGTATCTTCCTCTTCCTCCAGTCAGAGTGTATCTTCCTCTTCCCTCTGCCTCTTCCTCCAAACAGAGTGTATCTTCCTCTTCCTCCAAACAGAGTGCACCTACCTCTTCCCTCTGCCTCTTCCTCCAAACAGAGTGCACCTTCCTCTTCTCTCTGCCTCTTCCTACAAACAGAGTGCACCTACCTCTTCCCTCTGCCTCTTCCTCCAAACAGAGTGCACCTTCCTCTTCTCTCTGCCTCTTCCTCCAAACAGAGTGCACCTTCCTCTTCTCTCTGCCTCTTCCTCCAAATAGAGTGCACCTTCCTCTTCTCTCTGCCTCTTCCTACAAACAGAGTGCACCTTCCTCTTCTCTCTGCCTCTTCCTCCAAACAGAGTGCACCTTCCTCTTCTCTCCGCCTCTTCCTCCAAACAAAGTGCACCTTCCTCTTCTCTCTGCCTCTTCCTCCAAACAGAGTGCACCTACCTCTTCCCTCTGCCTCTTCCTCCAAACAGAGTGCACCTTCCTCTTCCCTCTGCCTCTTCCTACAAACAGAGTGCACCTACCTCTTCCCTCTGCCTCTTCCTCCAAACAGAGTGCACCTTCCTCTTCTCTCTGCCACTTCCTCCAAACAGAGTGCACCTTCTTCTTCTCTCTGCCACTTCCTCCAAACAGAGTGCACCTTCCTCTTCTCTCTGCCTCTTCCTCCAAACAGAGTGCACCTTCCTCTTCCCTCTGCCTCTTCCTTCAAACAGAGTGCACCTACCTCTTCCCTCTGCCTCTTCCTCCAAACAGAGTGCACCTTCCTCTTCCCTCTGCCTCTTCCTCCAATCAGAGTGCACCTTCCTCTTCCCTCTGCCTCTTCCTCCAATCAGAGTGCACCTTCCTCTTCCCTCTGCCTCTTCCTCCAATCAGTGCATCTTCCTCTTCCTCCAATCAGAGTGCATCTTCCTCTTCCTCCAATCAGAGTGCAGCTTCCTCTTCCTCCAATCAGAGTGCACCTTCCTCGTCCCTCTGTCTCTTCCTCCTATCGGAATGCGTATTCCTTAGCCTTCTGCTTTTTTCTCCAATTAGTCAATTTCTTCAGCCCCCTGCCTCTCCCATCTTTTTCTTTTCCCCATTTCTTTCTGCTCCTATCACCTGCAAACTCGTCTTCCTCCCCCTCCCCCTATCCTTTTATCTGACTACTATCCTCTTTCTTGCCAGTATTAATGAAGGGTTTCAGAATCAGAATTTATTGTTACAAATACGTCACAAAATGCAGTGTTTGGTGCCAGCATTAATGTGCAAACATTGCTACAAAATAAATAAATTACTGCAAAATAAGGGAAAGTCAGGTGGTGCCTGTGGGTTATTGTCCATTCAGAAATCTGACGGTGGAGGGGAAGACGCTGTCCTCGTGCCGCTGGGTGTTCGTCCTCCCCAAACATTGTCTATTTCCAGTCAAACAGCATTGGGTGTGTTGCTCCAGTTTCCCAGCACTTGCGGTCTTTCTTGTTTGCCTCCTTCAGTTGGAGACTAGTGGGCGCCAAAGGAATGGACGCTGGGGCCTCAGTTATTCACAATAATGAACTGCAGGTAGGAAACAAGTGCAATACATCTAAGTTTGTTGATTATTCTAAGCAGACGTGTAGGTTGCGATGAACGTTTATAAAAAAGCCTTCGTAGTCAGGTTAAGTAAGTGGGCAAATGGAATACAATATGGATAAATCTGAGGTTATTCACATCAGAGGAACCCTAGTTGACTCATTAATGAACCACTTGAAGGTTACCAGCAACTGGAAGGCAAATTATTAAAACAACTCGAACACACAAGTAAAGATGTATTACTTATAGGGCTCTGGAATTCTCTGTATGAGTCTGTTCTTCCTAATAAAGGAAGGATTTGCTTGTTATGAAGGGACCGTATGAAAGGGTCACATGAGTGATTCCTGGGATGATGGGTTTGTCCTAAGAGGAGAGATTAAGCAGACTGGACCTAAGCAAGTCTAGCTCACTGATCTCTACTTTGGCAAGGCCAGACAACAGCTCTCAGACACTTCTTCTTACTTACCCCTTGAACAGAACCACAGCAATAAATGCCAGGCCACTGTCTCCGGCACCATTACTGACCTCATCACTTCAACTACTCTCTTTTCCACAGCAACTAACCTCATTGCTTCCCAACTGCCTGGTCTTATTCCTACCCAAGATGCACAAACCCACCTGCCCGGTGGACCCATTGTCTTCATGTGCTCCTGCCCCACCAAACCGGTATCATCTTACCTTGACTCCATTTTGTCCCCCTTGGTTCAGTCCATTCCTATCTACATCTGGGACACCTCACATGCCCTCCATCACTTCGACAACTTTCAGTTCCTTGGGCTGGATCACTTAATTTTCACCACAGACATCCAGACCCTATAAACTTCTGTCCCTCATAAAGAAGGCCTTGAGGCTGTCCACATCTTCCTTAATAACAGACTTAACTAGTCCCCTTCTGTCCACCACCACTCTGGCAGAATCTGTACTCACTTTCAATAACTCCTTTGGCCCATTCCACCTTAAAAAGACACCTGAAGAAGGGCCCAGGCCCAAAATGTTGTCTCCCTTTTACTTTCCATGAATTCTGCATTAGGCTGATGGATTTTGGGCTACAGGTGATAAAGTATTATTTGTTTGTAGGTGTGTGTGGCGCTACACCACCGGCCTACTGCAGGAGTGTAAGGGGATAGGACAACACCTGGCCGGCTGTCAAATCAGTTGGCCTGAAGGGATCAAGCCCCACCCGGTTGGGTGTCAATCACCCTCCGGGATATAAGCCTGTGCCAGCCTCCCGAAGCCTCACTCAGAGTTACTGCAGCTGCAGCCAGCCTGGCTCTGTGGAAGTCTTTGTGGATTAAAGCCTGTTGTACAGTCTTTACCTTGTGTGTGTTTGATTCTGGCTAACATTGCACCACAGTGTGTAACATCTCGTTGTGTTTCTGCATGTTTTGCACTGACGACTGGAGAACCCTGTTTCATCAGGTTGTACTTGTACAATCAAATGACAATAAACTTCTCTTGACTTGATCTGCTGAATTTCTCCAGCGTTTTTGTGTACTGCCTGCATCTGTAGACCTTCTGTTTACCTTTCAACTTATCGCTATGTTTTCAGATATTGAAGCTTGGTACAGCCATGATCAAGGCTTTGTGCAGAAGGACCACAGTCTAAGCCACCAGAACACTGATTGGTTGGGTGCTGTGTGACAGCCTCCCAAACATCCCTTGGGTTGCTATTTAAAGAGGGAACATGTTCATTGATGCAGTGTGAATAGAATTCACTAGTTTAATGGCAGAGTGAACAAAATGAAACACAAATTCAGTTTCAACAAAGAATTGCTGGAGAAACTCAGCAGGTCAAATGGCATTCATAGGTAGAAATCTTCAGTCAAAGATTTGGGCGGAGACCTTTTAGCGGGACTTGGCAATGGGGCCCAGAGCCGAAACATTGACTGGCTATTTCTACCCACGGACACTCTCTGACCCGTTGAGTTCCTCCAACAGTTCTTTGTTTGCGGAAGCTTCCAGCATTTGCAGTCTTTATGTTTCGCTATTAACAATTACACTGGTTGTATCACATTTCTGTCCATGAATAAAGTACATCTTTGAAATGTAAAAATGATTCAAATTCACCCGCTATTTCTTTTGCTGTTATTTCAAACTCTGAGACATGTCAAACTCACAGCTTTGCTAAATTCACTCCCAGTGAAAGTAACATTGCACGGTTTCCAATAGTAATATAATTTGAATTTAGGGGGCTTCTTGGACTGAGGTTCTATGCACAAGTTCAATTCCCCAGCCACTTCAATTAAACATTCTGGTCAGCCAGCCTGGTGTCAAAACAAATGCAGCGCCACAATTATTGCTGTAGGCAGGACTGGAATAGTTAACAATTAATGACAACTGAAGGCATCAGTAATGAAGATAAATGAAATGTTTGTCAAATCGTAGACGTCAAAGATATTGTGATATAATTTTCACAAAGAAGATGGTGTTTTCTCTGGTGCTCTGGATGATGTCTATCCCTCCATCGCAACTCCCAAAGACCTGCTTATTATCATTACTGTTTTCGGGGAGCTTGCAGTGCTTAGGTTGGAAGCCATGTTTTCTGCATGAAGTGTGACCTTTGGGTGGGACAGTGGTGCACATACTTAAGCTGCTGCTTCACACCTTTAATAACCACCCCCACCCTTGAGTGCTAGCCATGTGAAGCTTGCAGATACCCCTTATACCTCTCAGGATCTGTCCTGGAGCCGCCATGTCGATGCAGTCATGAAGAAGGCTCACCAGCAGCTACACTTCTTAAGTCAAGTCAAGCTTATTGTCATCTGATTGCACAAGTACAATCTGATGAGACAGTGTTCTCCAGTTATCGGTGCAAAACACGCTGACACACATACCAGACAAACAATACATAGGCAGGGCAAGAATTCATAGATAAGAATAAATAAATTGTTTCATGAATATGAAAGTCTCAGATGGTCGGTGTGACCCATTCCTTTGGTCGTTCAGCATTTTCACTGCCATGGGAAGAAGCTGTTCCTCAGCCTGGTGGTGCTGGCTCTGATCCTCCTGGATCTCTTTCCTGATGGGAGGAGCTGAAAGATGTGTGCAGGGTGGAAGGGGTCCTCAATGATATTGCACACCCTCTTCAGACAACAATCCCAGTAGATCATGTCAATTGGGGGGGGGGGGGCGGAGGGGAGACTCCAGTGATCTTCTCTGCCACTCTTATGGTCCTGTGGATTGACCTCCCATCCATTTCTCTGCAGCAACTGTACCACACGGTGATGCAGCCAGCCAGGGCACTCTCGATAGAGCTCCTGTCGAAGATGACATAATGGTGGCTGGTAGTATTGTCAGTATGTGCAGTATTGTTTGTGCCTTTCTGACAAGTGAGGAGATGCTGTATATCCCTGATAGGTCACTAGCTAAGGAACTCTCTCCACCAGAGAGCTGTTGATGTATGGCACTCATGTTATTTACATCTCTGTGGAATATCTTTTCAACATTCTTGGCTCTTTAAAAAGGAATCACAGATTCTCTAGCCTAATCTTTACATTTGTATGGACACAGACCATTTCGGCCCAAGAGTCCATGCGACCAAATTTAGACCCAATTAATCTATACACCTAGTACGTTTCAAACAGTAGGAGGAAACCAGAATCCCTGGGGAAAACCTATGCAGATATGGGGAAAACTTAAAAACATCTTACAGACAGCATGGGATTCGAACCCTGGTACCGATTGCTGGTGCTCTAAAGGCGTCGCGCTAACCACTGTGCCAACTGTGCTCCCCAAGTTGAAATCTCTCAACCCTGGAAGAATTATAGCTAATCTCTTCTGGACCATCTCTGGGACCTTCACAGAAGTGTGATGATCAGAATTGGAAGCAGTACTATGTGTTGCTCTAGTCACCAAACTATAGGAAGGATGTCAATGAGAGAGAAGGGATGCTGCCAGGTCAGGAGAGCTTGGCTTCTAAGGTGAGACTTGATAGGCTGTGTCTATATTCCCTGAAGAGTAGGAGGCTTGAGGGATGACATAAAATCATGAAACGTATAGATGAAGAAAATGCTCACAGTGAATACTGTTGTTCTAGAACTTGAAGCATAGATTTAAGGTAATGGGGAGAGGTTTGAGGGGGACTTGAAGGACAACTTTTTCACCCAGAGTGCGGTCTGTTTCTGGAACAAGTCCCCAGAGGAAGATATAGAACCATAAACTACAGAACACTACAGCACAGAAACAGACTCATTCAGTCTGTGCCGAACCATTTTTTTTAACCTCGTCCTACTGATCTGCATCCATTCAATTGCCCCCCATACCTCTCCCATCCATGTACTTGCCCAAATTCTTCTGAAATAGTTTTTCTATAGGTATACAGCTGTTCGTTTCCACAGTCCATCGTGCTATAATTAGACGGGAGTCAGACTTTCAAGCGATTGCGATACTTTTATTTGCCACGCCCGTGCTAATTTTATAAATGAGATTAGATATTTAGTCAATTTGTTGCTTAATTCCATAAAATTACCTAGTAGATACATCTCCGGGTCATTCGTGAAGGCCGCCTCTATTATCCTGGCTAATTTTTCTGCGATTTCTTGGCAAAAAGGCCTCAACTTCACTCACGGGCACGTGGCATGTAGAAAGGTTCCTGTCTCAATAGCACATCTGAAACACAATCTCTGAAATTTCGTCTTTTGATCAGTGTAACTTTTGTGGAGTAAGATATTTTTGGTGTTAAAAATAATACCAAACCAGTCCATATCTTCCATTTAGAATCCCTTTTTACTCTTAACCCATGTCTTCATACCTCTATCAAATCTCCCCTCATTTTTTTTACGCTCCAGGGAATAAAGTCCTAACCTGTTTAACCATTCCCTGTAACTCAGTTCCTGAAGGCCGAGCAACATCCTAGTGTGATAGTACAGGATACTATCACCAATGTATATATTTACATATATTTACATAGAGTAGTAGTGATTGGCTGAGAGCCGTAGCCACGCCTACTGGCAGGTCATAAAGGACTGCTCCTGACCAGACCCAGGTCAGTCTGGACTGGCCGACCGTGCTGTAATACGCTCCAGTCTTTCGTTGATTAAAGCCTTGGTTTGAGCTAACAAGTCTTTGGTTCATTTGACGCGCTGCAATTTAATCAACAAAAAGGTATCAAAGGATGGAGCGAATGCTGCGATCAGAACGCCGCAGCATCGACCTGCAGTCAGCTACCCAGAGTGCCCAGAGTGACTTTAGGCACTGGCTGAGGTGCTTCGAGGCATACCTGCAGCGATCAGACCCCACCATGGAAGAAGACGCAGATAAACTACTGGTGTTTTTTTAATTTTTTTTATTTTTCACACTATGAACCATATCAACCAAAATATGTACAAATGTTTTTCATTAAATTTACACAGTGGTCTTTTTGCCCCCTTTTTCTCCCCTTTCTCTCCCTCCCCTCTACCTAACGCCCTCCAAATCCCATAAATATTCAACATATACAATACAATAAAATCATAAAACAATATTTTCACACAAAGAAAAATACGTCATCTATTTCTTACATACTGAATCAAGTCATTTTGTCTTCTTATCATTTTCATAGTCATTTTAGGGGATGGAGGTCGTAGGCAAGCTCTCTCTGATATGTTCCATGTATGGTTCCCAAATGTGTTCAAACATTGTGACTTTATTTTTTAAATTATATGTTATTTTTTTCCAATGGAATAGATTTATTCATTTCCATTGCTGTATACTGATGCTCTCTTCCATTTTCCAAGTTCATATTATACATTTTTTTGCTACTGCTAAGGCTATCATAATGTATCTTTTTTGCACAAACTACTGGTGTTGATGTCCATGGTGTTCTCAAGGGTCTATGAGAACATCTAGGACGCACCCTCCTACAAGGAAGCCATGAAGGTGCTGAAGGGAATCTATGAGTGACCTGAGAGCAAGGTCTATGCCAGGAACAGGTATAGCAACCAGGAGGCAGCAGCCCGGTGAGTCCTGCAGAACCTACCTCCAGGCACTGAAGTTACTGGGGAGAGCGTGTGCATGCACTGACAAATCTGTGGCCGGGATCACTGACGACCTCATCAGGGACGCTTATGTGACTGGGATCCGCTCTAACAAGGTGAGGGAATGATAGCCTGGCTGAGACAGTGAAAATCGCTGAAACAATGGAGGCTGCATCCCTAAGCATGGATGCTTATACACAGGGCTGGGGCCCTCTCTATGATGTAAGTAGAAATCCTGCTTCCCCTAGCCCCGTCGATGGCCTCGCTGTCCCCACACTGCCCAATGCTGCCCGAAGTGCTACTTCGGTGGGAGGGATAAACACAGGAGATCCCTGTGCCTTGTGAGAAAGGCTCGATGCCACATGTGCGGGAAGAACGGACGATTCACTGCTGTCTGCTAGTCTAAAATGGCTGCCAAGCCCAGTGTTTCGTGCGAAGCTCAACCGTCTTCCCCAAATTCAAATCTCCCATCCTCAGACCTCTCATCGAATGAGAGTGAGGAATTGACATCACGCAGAAGACGCTGCCCACGCAATGCCCCGTCCTTGCCATGGTGACGCTGATCCCCAATGTGGCCTACCTGCCCAATGGAACTCTCCAGCCCACAGGCCCCGAGGGCCTATCTACCACCGCCGCCGCTGCTGAACCTGCCTCCGCCACCACCGCTGCCGCTGCTGAGGGCCTACCTGCCACTGCCGCTGCCACCGCCGCTACTGCCGCTGAGCCTGCCACTGCCGCTAACTGCTGCCGCCTTCCAACATGAGGGTACCTGACAATGCTGGGCAGCCACATTCGGCAGCATCAAGGTTTTTCTCTTCAGAATGATAGAGGATGAGGGGCAACTTAATAGAGGTTTATAAGATTATGAAAGGCATAGATAGGCTGGCAGCCAGGATATTTTTTCTCAGGGCGGCATTGGCTAATACCAGAGGACCGTTTTTTGAGGCGAGTGAAGTAAAGTTCAAGGGAGATGTCAAGGGTGAGGGTTTTTTTACACAGAGATTGGAGGGGAAAGCATTGCCGTGGGTGATGGAGGAGGCTGGTACAATAGGGACATTCAAAAGGCACATGGATGTGAGAAAAATAAAGGAGGGAGGGAAGAATTAGTATGATGTTTGATTAAGTTTATATTTGTTGGCACCACATTGTGAGCAATGTGGGCTTATTCTGCTGTGCCATTCTCTGTTCTAATCAAATGGGACGAGCCCAGAGTGCCAAACTGGTTGACATGATCGAGTTGGGCTGAAAGGCCTGTTCCATGTTGTGCGACTCTATGACTCAATGAGTCAGTGCTCCAAATTTGGTCGCATCAGTGTCTTATGAAAGTTTGAGAAATCTCCATGCTTTTGCATTCAATATTTTTAAGAAGCCCAAATCCAGTGTCTTACCATTGAATGATAAGATATAAATCAGCATGAATGGAATGATGGTTAAGGCAACGCCTTTACTGATTGGGACTGGGGTTCAAATCCCACGCTGCCTGAAAGGAATTTGTACGTTCTCCCCATGTCTGCGTGGATTTCCCCCAGGGGCTCTGGTTTCCTCCCACCTTTCGAAACACACCAGGGGTGTAGGTTAATTGGGTGTAAATTGGGCGCCACAGACTCATGGGCCAAAATGACCTGTTAACATGTCTAAATTAAAAAAAAATCAATCTCATTCTGCCTGTTTGTTGATATTATCGCCCCTCATTATTTCTGCATATCATTGCTAACTTCCTCGTATTAAATTTCACTTGCCATTTGTCTGCCCAATCTGCCATCCTATCTGCGTTTAAGACCATCTGTTCAGCATCAATGTTTGTTTGACAACTCTCCTCGGGATGGTTTGCCACATTAAAGGTGCTATGTAAATGGAAGTCATTGTTCTTGGAATCTCGCTCAACAATAAAGGGTTAATTAAAAGCTTTCCATCCACTGAGATTATCAGCATCAGTCAGAAAATCGATGATGGTCCCTGGTAACATCTGGCATTCTTGTGCACCCATTAAGGATACAAGGTTTAGCAGTCGTGATATTTGTTTATCAAGTCAGAAGTGCAATATTGCAGAAAGCTGCCAACAAAGTCTTGCATCAAGCATCAGTAATATGGCAAACCCAGTCTCCCAGCACTCTGAGAACTAGTCAGTTCCTCTGGCCTTTGGACTAAAATAATATTCAGTGGCTCCAGCCACAAGTCTGTTTAATGCATCTGTCCAAAGAGCCATAATTACTCGGTCAAAACATTACCCGGCCAGAATCCAGCAGACAGAATCAGTTGCTAACTCTCAGGGATTTTGTTCTTTTGATCTTGAGGTAAAATGTTCATGAAGGTTGAACAACCTAAGATGAAACAAACTTTTGGAAACTTTTAATTTAAAGAAATGAAATGAGTTAAAAGCTTCTTTGGCACCATCAGCTTTACTGGGGTCAAGAATACAGAAATAAGGATTAAAATTGAGAGCTCTTCAAAGATATTTTATCTGGAATTGGTTGATGACATGCATAGAGTGTTATATTGGTGGACAGGCATTGTAAGGAAGCCCCTGCAGAAAATTGCAGACTGGCTGAGCTTTTTGCAGGCATCAAATTGGGTCTCTAAAAGTTTGAGGTGGGTGTTCTGCTCAGTGCCTCCTTGCTGCTGGGTGAATCGTTAACCATCTTGTAGCTCAAGTAGGTCAAAACCTGGGCTGTTCCCTCTGGCCCACACAAAGGCATCCTATCCCTCATGACAAAGTGCAGGTTAGATGTCGACTTTATTCCGGAGAGAGAGTGAAAGAGATGAAGAAATTAGAACCATCCATTCATATTATGGGCCCCAGCATGTTCCTTCTGCTGAGGTGAGTTACAGCTTTGTGAAAACCATGTCTAAGGTCTTTATCAAGGCATGTAAATCAAGGGATTTAGAGTAGGTTTTACCTTTCATTATACCCTGACCTTCTGCTGGCACTCAATAATTTGGTGCAAATCCCAAGCAACGAGGTTGGGTGTCAAAGAATTTACCTACTTTTAGACTTAAGCACATATCCGCTGAATACACCAGGGAACTCTGCTGTGAACCCCTCTGATGGCACTCATAATATGAATGGCACTAATGTGGTGAACGATGAGAGACAGACTCCCAATTTGCTTTTCAATTCTATAAAGGGGCCTCAGGAAGAGCACGTATGTGGCCGTGCTGGGAGTTCTTTGAGGTCTGATTCTGTTATCACAACAGACTGAGTGCATACAGTAAGTTGCAGATGCTGAAATCTGGAGCGCAAAGCAATCTGCTGGAGGATCTCTCCTGCCATCATGAACGTCTGAATGGAACGCTGCCGTCGGAGAGCAGCAGCAGTCATCATGGACGTCCTCCACTCAGGACATGCTCTGGTTCTCACTGCTGCCATTAGAAAAGAGGAGGAGGCACCACAAGTCTCGTACCTCCAGGTTCAGGAACAGCTGTAATCCTATCCCTCAACTAGCTGACTCCTGTACGACAGACTCATTCAGAGATTCATTCAGGGAACCCTTCCTTTGATCATTATTTATTACTGAATATTTATTTTCTGCTTTTGCAGTCAGTTTGTTTACATTTCTTTCTTTCGTATCAGTATATATTTCTTTCTTACGGTCGCCGTTAATTTGAAATTCTGCCTGGCCCGCAGGAAAATGAATCTGAGGGTTGAATGGATCTGCTCTGATTATAAATTTCCACTTTGAACTTCGTACTGAATGTGTCGAGCAGTATCAAGGGAGAATGTGGAAGCAGACATAATTTATTCCCACATTTGGAAACATGTTTATTTGCTTAGAGTATAAACAGGAAAAAAAACCAGGAGCATGGGTAGGCCACTCAGCCCATTGAGCCTACCCACCATTCAAAATCATAATGGCTGATCTTCCCCAGGCCCTATGTCTTCTGTGCCGGTTCCCCAGCCTTCAATTCCACAACCTTTCAAAGAATTGTCGATTTCCTCTAACTGTCTCCAATAGTCTAGCCTCCACAACTTATGGGGGAGATAATTCCAGGAAAAGTTTCCATATCCCAGAATCTCAGATGTCTGTTTGAGGTTCTCCCACTTGTGGAAGCATCTTGAAATCTACCCCGTTCTGGATCGTCAAGACCTTAAATGTTTCAATAAGCTTCTTCAGAACTACAAAGAACACAGATCTAATTTCTATAGCTCTCATCATAGAGTCTGATGACATGAAAACAGGCCTTCAGCCCATCTTTCCCCTGCTGACCAAGCTAGTCACAATGACTTGTGTTTGGTCCATATCCATCTGAACCTTTCCTATCCATATACCTGTCTTAATGTCTGCTGAAC
Source organism: Narcine bancroftii (assembly GCF_036971445.1). Lineage (NCBI taxonomy): Eukaryota > Metazoa > Chordata > Chondrichthyes > Torpediniformes > Narcinidae > Narcine > Narcine bancroftii. Next base: position 144,700,490 of record NC_091469.1, read on the forward strand.
CAAATAACTGTCCCCATGTCTAGCACTTTCTTTGGCAGTTTGTTCCATACACCCACATCCCTCTGTGTGAAAAAGGTACCCCTCAGATGCTATTTTAAATCTTTCCCCTCTCATTTGAAAACTGGAGTTTTAGATTCACTTACTCTGAGAAAAAAATGATTTTGACTATTTAAAAATAGTCACTGCCTTTTCCCCAGGAAAAAAGATTACCCTTTCATCCCAGGAATTAACCCTAGGAATCGATTTTAGATTGCTTCCAATGCCAAAATGTGTCTTTTCTTAAATAAAAGATAAATTGGTAAATGCAGGCTCAATTTTGATATTTAAGAAGAATTTGAACATGCAAATGGATGGGAAGGGTATGGAGGGATATGTTCTGAGTGCTGATCAGTGGGACTAGGCAAGATAATAGTTCAGCCCAGAAGGGCTGAAGGTCCTGTTCTGTGCTGTAGTCTATGGTTCCACTGTTCTTGGCTTTTGACAGGGAAGAACATACAAACTCCCTACAGACAGCTCAGGATTCGAACCCCAGTCCCGAAAGCATTGGGCTACCACTACGCCAATCGTGCCGCCCAAGATTTCCACACAGAGAGTGATGGGTACCTTGAATGCATTGCCAAGACTGGTGGTGGAGGCTGGTACAACAGGGACATTGAAAAGACTCTTAGGTAGGCACATGGACATAAGAACAATAGAGGGTTATGGGTGTGAAGAAGGGAAGGATTAGATTGTTGTGGAGTAGGCTTACATCGGTGAGCTCAACATTGTGGGCTCAAGGACCTGCCAATGCAAGTGCTTGCCAATGGAAAGAATGTACAGAGGTCAAGAGATTGGTAGATTGGTGTGTGAAGGTGAAAATGAAGAAGGAGATCTCTGTAGAAGCATGAATGCGAACCACTCCAGCGCATGACTAGCCAATTTCCCTCAAGATCTCTTGTGTTCCTTCATTTCTTCCTTCTTGTCATACCGGCTACTTTTTACTGTTGGCATCCCCATCCCCAATATTCTTCCCTCTATTCATCAGCTGCCGAGGCTTGAAACACTGAGCATCCTTCTCTAAACCTCTCTGCCTCTTACTCATTGGCTTTGTAATGTCAGCCGCCCCTTCTGGTGACATTTGACACCTTTTTTTGATATCTGTGATGCATTTGTGATTTAAAAAAAAACCATGCCACAGGAGCTATAGAAATAAATACAAGTTGTGGTATTAATAAATGACTTGATTTTGTCAGATGACACTCTGAAGCATCTTGGCACACTAAAAGCATTTTCTTTTATTTATAGCACAATGGAAGTTGATTCCAGCCATTGGGACTTATGCCGCCCAATACACTAATTTAACCTAAAACTCCGTATTTTTGGAGGGTGAGCAAAAACCTGAGCATCTGACGAAAACCCATATAGGTCATAGAGGTCATAAGGTCATGGGGACAATGTACAGACTCCTTACAAGAGTTTGAACCCAGGTCACCGGCCCTGTATTTGCATCACACTAACAGCTAACCTCACCACCCAAATAGAACCATGGAACCATAGAACACTACAGCAAAGAAAACAGGCGATTCAGCCCTCTAGTCTGTGCCAAAATATCATTCCACTAGTCCCACTGACCTGCACCCATTCTGTAACCCTCCAGACCTTTCCCATCCATGTATCTATCCAATATATTCTTAAAACTTAAGAGGGAGCCCAAATTTACCATGTCAGATGGCAGCTTATTCCACTCACACCACTCTCTGAGTGAAGAAGTTCCCCCTAATGTTTCCTCTTTCTCCCTAAAGCCATGTCCTCTCGTATTTCTCTCTCCTGATCTAAGTGGAAAGGCCTACAAGCATTTACTCTGTCTATACCAATAATAATTTTGTAAGCCTCTATCAAATCTCTCCTCATTCTTCTATGCTCCAAGGAATAAAGTCCTAACCTGTTTAATCTTTCCTTGTAACACAACTCCCGAAGACCTGGCAACATCCTAGTAAATCTTCTTTTATTTTATTCTAGTAAATCTAGTAAATCACTCTTTCATTCTCACTGATATCCTTGCTGTATTTTGGCAATCAGAACTGCACTCAATACTCCAAATTTGGCCTCACTAATGTCCTATATAACCTCACCATAACATCCTAACTTCTGTACTCAATACTTTGATTTATTAAGGCCAAGATGCCAAAAGCTTTCTTTACAACCCTGTCTACCTGTGATGCCAGTTTTGGGGAATTATGTATCTGTGTTCCCAGATCCCTTTGTTCCTCTGCACTCCTCAATGCCCTACCATTTACTGTGTATGTCCTACCTTAGTTGGAGCTTCCAAAGCGCAAGACCTCTGTTGTCAATGAGGGAACAGGTTTGGTAGGTCTCAAAGGCAAGGAATCTGGAAACACAGTTTTGGAGGGAAGGATTTTATTTACAGAAGGCAAGTGTGGGAAATGGTAACAGATGCAACACACACACACACACACACACACACACACACACACACACACACACACACACACACACACACACACACACACACACACACACACACACACACACACACACACACACACACACACACACACACACACACACACACACACACACACCCCTAACTGCTAACTGATAAATGCAATGATCAGGGAAAAACCACCCCTTGACTTAGTGCAGGCATGGATCTATGCTACAAGGGACACTAATTAAATGCTCCCAACCCTTTTAACAGTGCCCATCTTACCAACAGTTTCTCCAGCACCATTCCACATTTCTAGACCTGGAGAGAAGCAGGGCGGTCCCAAGCTGGCAAAGAGAGAGAACAAAGAACACATGGCACCTTTATAGTGGTGGAGGGTCCAGACCAGGTTGTAGAAGGGCCACATGGCTCTGTGCCAGGAGAATTACTCCAATTCCAACATCCAATAGCCCAAGGCCAAGTACAGACAGGCTGGAGAGTCTAGTCCAGGTATACAACCTCTCACTGTGATTAGTGGTGTGCCTCAGGGACCATTATTGTTTGTTGTCGATATCAATGATCTGGATGATAATGTGGGAAAATGGATCAGCATATTTGCTGATGACGCTAAGATTGGAGGGATTGTGGACAGCAAGGAAGGATTTCAAAGCTTGCAGAGGGATCTGAATCAAATAGAAAAATGGGATCAGAAAATGGCAGATGGAATTTAATGCAGACAAGTGTGAGGTTTTGCATTTTGGAGAGATCTGGAGGGTTATGGAATGGACGCAGGCCACTGGGACAACCAGAATGATGTTTTGGCACAGACTAGAAGGGCCAAATGGCCTGTTTTCTGTGCTTTAGTGTTCTATGGTTCTATCTGCCATTTTCCTGGCTCATCTTTCCAGTTGGTCCAGATTTCTCTGAAATCTTTGAAAGCCTTCCTTGCTGCCCAGAACACCTCCAATCTTAGCATCATCTGCCAAATTATTGATCTAATTTACCACATTATTATCCAGATCATTGATATAGACAATGAACAACAATGGTCCCAGCACCAATCCCTGAGGCGCACCACTAATCACAGTCTGTGAAGCAACTATCCACTACCACTCTCTGTCTTCTCCCATTCAGTCAATTTTCAATCCAGTTTGCAACCTTGCCATGGGAACTTGGTGTCTGAATCTTCTGAACTAACCTCTCTTGTGGGACCTTTTCAAAGGCCTTACTGAAGTCCATGTAGCCAACATCCATAGCCTTTCCTTCACCTACTTTCTTGGTAACCTCCTCGAAAAACTCTATAAGATTGGTTTAACACAACTTACCACGCACAAAGGTATGCTGACTGTCCTTAATCAGCTCTTGGTTAATGGTTGCTAACTCAATGGCATCTGTAGGTGAAAAGTATCTTGATATAGGTTCAATTGTCAGAAATGACTACATTTGAAATCCCACTGATTTACAATAAAGAGACAAAGTCAATGTTCCTGCCATGTTAGGATCAAAATCAGAATCAGAACTTATTATCATGAACATGTCATAAAATTTGTTGCTTTGCAGCAGCGTTGCAGGTTTAGATATTGCTATAAATTTCATTAAAAAATAAATTAGTGAAAGAGAAGAGAAAGTGAGGTAATGTCTGTGGTTCATTGTCCATTCATAAATCTGACGGTAGGAAGGAGTTTCTGCGCCACTGGGTGTTCATCTTCAGGCTTCTGTACCTCCTTCCCGAGGGTGGTAGTGTGAAGCATTGTTGTGTTTAGGAAAGTAGCGTGTTCTGTGGGTTCACAGAGAGATGAGTCTGGACACGTGCTACAACCAAAGGTTAAGGGTCTAAAATTGAGCTTCCTGTAGCCGATGATTTTAACTCCCTCAACCATTCCTACAGTGACACATCTCTCCTCGGCCTCAATCACTGTAGGAATGATGGAAATGTAAACTTGAGGAACAACACATCATATTCCTCAAGGACTGCCTTAAATGCATTAGCATACACACTGAGTTTTCCAACTGTAGGTAACTACAGACCCCCATCTGATTCCTGTGTTTCTATCTATTCTTTATCTGCTTCTGTACTTATTTTTTTCTCCCTCTTTCTCTAACTTTTCTTTTCTTTCCCCACTCTACTGGTCTTTCTTATTTTTTTTAACACAGCTGCTGCATTCCCATTCCGACATTTTACCTCCTCGATCCCTAATTATTTTCACGGATTGCCTGCGGTCTAAACTGAATTGCAGATGATCCGTGGACAGCGGGCTAATGAATAGGATGTCCAGTCTCCTTAAACACTGCACTTCAGGTATTCTGTCTTGACTCGTGGTATGACACAGAGATTTTGGAGATTTGGTCATTCATGTTTGAATGGTCATTTCCTGTCTAACTGTTTCTCCACTGCCTACCACTCACACCTCTGGACCCCTTTCCCAGAGCCTTTCATCCTTTGTATATGTACTTTTTCCTAGTCTATTGTAGTCTTGATAAAGGGTCCCGACCCAAAACGTTGACTGACCCATTTCTACCGACGAATGCTGAGTTCCTCTAAATAAAAACCAAACTGTTAGAGATTCTCAGCAGGTCACACAGCATCAGCCTACCAAAAAACTAAATCTTTTTAACCATCTATATTTCTTGCATCCATGTGCCAGTCTAAAAGTCTTTTAAATATCCCTTTTGTACCACCATCCCTGGCAATGCATTCCAGTCACCCACCACACTGTATAAAAGAAATTTAACCATTTAAGATGTCTCCCCTAAACTTTCCTCCCTTCACTTTGTACAAATATCCTTTGGTGTTTGCTACTCTCACCCCAGGAAAAAAGGTCCTGGCTATCTGCCTCCCAATATCTTGTACATCTCTATTAAGGCACCTCTCATCCTTCTTCACTCCAAGGAGAAAAGCCCTGGCTCTGTTAAACTTGCCTCATAAGACATGTTCTCCAATCCCTGCCACATCCTGGCAAATCTCCTCTTCATCCTCTCCATAGCTTCCATATCCTTCCTGAAATGAGGCAACCAGAACTGAACACAATAACACTAAGGAGCAGAGTGAAGCAGGGTTTCAATCCGGCATGGATGGCGTAGCGATTATCACAACCCCTTTACAGAGTCTGCAATCAAGAACGGACTGGGGTTTGAATCCCGCGTTGTCTGTAAGGAGTTTGCGCATTCTTCCTGCGTCTGCGTGGGTTTTCTTTGGGGTCTCTGGTTTTCTCCCACCATTCAAAAAATGAATTGGGGGTGTAGGTTAATGAGGTGTAAATTGGGCAGCAAGGACTCATGGGCTGAATTTGTCTAAATTTAAAATTTAAAAATCCAAGACATCTACCTCCATGGGTATGCCTCCTGACCTGATGAGACCAACCAACAGTTTGTTTTTATACGGTATTTGATGAATTGTGAACGTCTACTGGTATTTGGTATCACTGGCAATATTTAACCATTGAACAGCACAAATTTAAAGGAGACATTTTAATGACCTTTTGCCAAAGCACAATGAAACCTCACAGATTTACCTTTCATGCCAGCTATGTGAAAGAAAAATTGAACTCATGATGACATAATGTAAATTTTGTAAGCAAATAGCAACATTTTTTTTTACAGTGAATGCTGTAAAAGTGAATGGGAAAAAATAACTTACCTGGAATGGGATGGTATGGTTCAAGGGGATGGCATACTTAGTGTTGCGGTTCGGGCAACACTATTACAGCGCCAACCACCTGGGGTTCTAATCCACTACTGTCTGGAAGGAGTTTGTACATTCTCCCTGTGATCATGTGGTTTTCCTCTGGGTGCTCTGGTTTCCTTCCACATTCCAAAGGCATACAAGGTTATTGATACTACGGATGTATTTGGGTGGGTGGTAAGATCCAGTTACCATGCTGTATCTCTAAACTAAAAAAAAAATACTGTACTGATTTAAATTAAGCTATCGAGATATTAGTTTAATGTCATCGTCTTTTCTGGCATCTTGTGTATTGTTTGCTGCCTTTTCCAATATTCCATCTGGAATTACTTTGGAACCATTTCTTTGGGCCTTAAAACATTATGGAACATCTTAACTGAATTCATGAAAATAACACTATGTAGACATTTTTGTTTCGACACATAGCACAGCAAGAGGTCCTTGCGGCCCACCGAGCCCAATTACACCCAGTTGACCTACAATCCTCGGAATCTTTTGAATGGTGGGAGGAAACTGGAGCACCCAGAGGAAACCATGCAGACATGGGGAGAACGTGCAAACTCCTTACAGACAGTGCCAGATTCGAATACGGTCGCTGCCACTTTAACAGCATTGTGCTAATCATGCTGCCTGCTTGAATAAAGAGTTGTGAATTGTTTTAAGTATTTTGGATGAATGTTTGATTTGGGTAAGGGAGTTTTTAAGTACAGTAATAGATCTTATGAATGTGAATTACAGCTTTGAGCAAAATCACATTCAAAACCATTCTAAAAGAGATATACATTGCGACCCATCCAAATTTGAACAAACGGATCATCAAGGAGCAATATAAGAAAGCAACCCTACTTTATCATTGGGATAATTGTTGGATGTAGCATGGATATTTTAGCTCCTTAAGTAAACTGAAGCTGTGCCTACTCGGAGTCTGACAGGAGCAGACGCCAGACGTTGTTTATTTAATGGTAATCAACTTAGTAAATTCCAAATTTACTAGAATTAATTATGATTAATTTACTGTCTAACAGGAAACATAGGGTGTCATTCTTGACCAATTCACAGCAGGAAAGGGTTAACATGTCTCCTTAATTGCTTAATTAGCTACTTGTTCTGGGGATGGCAGTAATTTGCTCCATAATGATCTCTTTGCAGTGCTGAGCAATGAATTAAAAACTTGAAACGCTGGGGAAAGAGAAGTGGGTTTTTACTTGAATGCCAACCCCTCCGAAGCATTATTAATGAATTTACTGGGAAGAGGAGTGAACGAAGGAACCCAATATGTTGCAGATGCAATAAAGGTTAAACAACAAGCAAGTAGGGTTACAATCAACGTGTGGAGAAACATGTCAGCAGTTTTGCAAAACTACTTCAATTTGTACCTTTGATCCCTTGGATATATTCCTGCAATGGATGTCCCACTGTTTGCCCTGAGGATGCTTTCCCTCTCAGTGGAGCTGGGAGGCCATCGCCTCGGAAGAACGAGCCATCTTACTGAAGACAGCGAGAGAATAAAGAGGAATTTCTTCTGCCAGAAGGTTGCAAATCCTCCCACCTCCCCACCATTGCTTTATTCAGGTGACTACCTGCTTTTCCAGATTCCTGATGAAGGGCCCAGGCCCGAAACATTGGTTACCTTTTGCTTCCTATGGATGTTATATGATCTGCTGAATTTCTCCAGGACATTTGTCTATTGCACTCAACTCCAATATCTGCAGACTTTCCAGATTAAATCTATTGCTATTCCTGGTCCTTGGTTTGCTCTTTGCCAGCAAATTTTAGATCCTTGTGCAACTGCAATTCTTACTTTATCCAATTTCTCTCAAATGTTTTCTTTTGCTTATTTGCATAATTATATCCGACATTGTATATAATTCTGTTCTTTGGACCCCACCTTCCTTACCTGTATGTTTCCATTGGCAGTTTTATCCAGACATGGGCTCAGCTTTCACACATTTCTACCTTGACAGCAGATTCTCCTCCCTCTTTCTGTATTGTATCATTTCTCTTACACCTTGGAAGCTAAGGAAGATCAAAGCCATTGTCATAGCTCCAACATTAACTCTGCACGCAACAAGATTGCACCCTATTACACGGACCTTTCATTCAGACTGAACTGGAATGACTTCATTTTAAGATTCAAGATTCCTTTATTGTCATGTAATAGCACAGAACATGTAATATTACCTTAAATTGCCTTCTGCCTGTCAAAAACAGACAATGAGCGCCGTTAGTGTTGCCCAGTGTATGAGAGAAAGAGAAGCAAAGAGAGTCCCTTCAGAGACCTTGAGCCCTTCTTCTCCTCAGCATCATCTCGAATCCCAGGATGGTGTCATCGGTGGCAATGCCAGCCTTTATTGGCCATCCCCATTTGCTCATGAGAAGATTGTGGTGGGATTTTGACCTGTTCTGCAGGTGGAGGTACTCAAGTAGCCTTATTAGATGACAGTGGAGCAGAGAAGTGTTGAGGGCATATACTTATCCGTGACAGTGTCCGAATGGTGTGTGCCACCAATATCTTTCCCTTATCCTCCTAGATGATGAATTACAAGGGAGGTACTGATAAAAGACCCTTGGCAAATTGGAGCATGCAGATTAAAACCATAAGCCATAGTATTACGAGCCCAGAGGACCCCAAAACCCAGCAGCAATAGATATTCATCAAGACAAATGGTTTCTTAAACAAAAATTGCTTTTAATGATCTTTAAACATGAAAACAAATTCAAACTTTAACTTATTACTATTGACTTAACCCCCTTCTAATTCTAAGCACACGTGTAATGTAATGTGTGTGTAAGTTCAGAAAGTTCTTTGACTCACAGTCCAATCTCACTTCTCATTCCTCCAAGTTCACTGGTTGCAGGCAATTCTTATACTGTGCACAGAATTTAACATTTATAAAGTTCACCAGGCTTTGGTGCTTGAAAGGTAAATGGTTACCACTCAGGAAGGTTCTTGTCAGTTTTCAGAGAGAGATTCATTGTTCGCTGGAGACCTACAACTGACAACTATGTCTTGCTGACAAAACTTGCCCCCCTCAGGGTTCTCCAGATGATAACCTCTTTTTTTCAGGTCACCACAGAGTGCCTTTTTGTTTCTCTTATTCCAAGTGAAACATTAGACAGCCAGTCCTCTCCTCTTGCATAAACCACAAGGGCTTTGACCTGGCTGAGCTACGAACTCACAACCCGTCTTCTGAGAGAAAGCCTGTTTGAATCTCTCTGCTTGCAAAACCACATGACCCTCCTAGAACAGCAAGTTCTCCTGCAGACAATCTGTGCTCTGACAAGTTCTTTCATCTGTTGCCTTTTTGTAAACAACAATCCATTAGTGAAGACTCTTGGGCACTCTCCAAAGCTTTTGCAAAGGCTTTGGGGCCAATATGTCTCGCTTGAGCAGAGCTCCTGTATTTTAAATAAGATCTGTTTCAAAGTGTTTATATGTGACCTACACTAACAAACATGCCCCAATTTATCTCCAAAAACATATCTATATTCTGTCACAATAGGAATATAAATGGTCTATTCAGCCCTTCAGTCTGCCCCTCCATTTAATTATAACCATATATATTACGGCACGGAAACAGGCCATGTCAGCCCTTCGAGTCCGCACTGGTTCACTAGAACAACTCCACTAGCTCAACTCTCCCACTCTCTGCCTATAACCCTCCAACCCCCTCACCTGCATGTACACATCCAACCTTCTCTTAAATGACAGAAAGGACCCTGCCGCAACTATCTCCATTTTTCCACAGCCCCACTGCCCAGCCTTTTCTTCATAACTTTTGATGCCCTGGCTGATCAAGAACCTATCAATCTCTGTCTTAAATACACACAATGACCTGCCTCTACAACTGCCCTTGGCAACAAATTCTACCGATTTAACCCTCTGGCTGAAGAGATTCCTATGCATCTCTGTTCTAAGCAGACACCCTTCGCACCTGAAGTTGTGCCCTCCAGGGACCCTCCCACAATGGGAAACAACATTTCTACATCTGCTTGTGGAAGGTGTAGCCAAGGTGCACAGGCGATGGAACCAAGAATTGCTTAATGGGGTGTGAATCAAGCAGGCTGCAAATTGAAAGTATTTTGTTTCAGTACTGACTTATGCCTTGTTGATGTGGAAGGGAATGAGGTGAAGCACCTTTCACAGAAGAATCTGCTTCTGTTGCCCACCATTTGTCAAAATATGTCCGTCATTGGAGGAGTTCAGATGTTTGTTGTCAGTGGTAAACTCCAAATGTTAATGGTAAAGGACATCATGATAGTGAATCCATTGTCTATCAAGGCAAAATACCTCTTTAATTTAGAGTTACAGCATGGTATCAGGCTCCCCCACCCCCACAAGCCCACTTGTGATCAATTAACCTACTAACGCTGAATGTCTTTGGAATGTGAGAAGAAACCAGACCATGCAAAGAAAACCCATGAGGATACGAGGAGAACGTACAGATTTCTTTCAGACAGTGCCAGGTTTGAACCCAGGTTGTAATAGCGTTGCACCAACCACTACCCACTGACATTTTGTCTTTCTGTTGATCAGTTCTCAACCTTTTTCTTTCCACTCACATACCACTTTAAGTACCCGCCATGCCATCGGTTCTCTGTGATTAGTAAGGGATTGCTTAAAGTGGTATGTGGGTGGAAAGAAAAAGTTTGAAAACCACTGTTTTAATCGTACCTCATTGATTCATTATGTGCACGGTTTCAGAGCTCCAAAGGAAATGCGCCAATGACAATTTTTCTCAAGCAAAATATTTCAGTAACAATTGGGTCTAAAGCAGTGATTCTTAACCTTCCCTTCATACACCCATATATCACCTTAAGCAAACCCTTACTAATTACAGAGCACCGATGGTGAAGGGAATACTTAACGAGGTATGCGAGTGGAAGGAAAAAAGGTTGAGAACCACTGCTGTAGATGGTCGTGGTGTGGAACTTGATTGGCAAGAATATAATTGAGCTTAGCCTCTGAACTTGATAAGAAGAGAAAATGTAACACTACCCTTGAGTGGTAAAAGTGTTCTTATTAAGTTATATGTTACACTTCACCTCTGACAAGCGTTCGTTAGAAAGTGTAGCCAGTTTACTCAGCAAATGAGAAATGGTTAAAATGGTATCACCCCCCCCCCCCCACCCCCCACTCCAGATCCTAGGTCCCCTGAGCTCCAATCATTGTGATCAGATGATGCTTTTGTGTTTCTGTGTTCAGAGGCTAAACTCAAAGCTGTCAGTGACTCATTTACAGAAGCTTAGGAAAGAATGGCCCTCATATTTAATACCATCAAGACAAAAGGCATTTTTTTTCCCACTGGCATCCCAGCTAATTGTGCCCCGGTTAAAGAAGCCGTTTTTGCTGTTCCCACTGGGCCACTCCCTGCTTTCACATTGACCACAAATCATCCCCAGGGATAGGAGAGCCTACCTTCAACCAGAAATGTCCCAAGTGGCTTGTCCTCTTCACGCTCGGTTAGTTGGCACACCGGCGTCAGCTAACGCCGGAGATGTGAGTAGAGGGCCGAGGCCATCGATTCCCGACATGATTCTGCGCAATTTGACACCAACTTGCCGATTGATTCGCTTTCCCACTGGACTCTTAACCAGTAAAGTGGCCATCAATTCCTGCGACAAGGTGCCAGTGAAAAAGGGGATGAATGTTCCCGAACAATCAGCCCATTGCAGCAAATGGTACCCTGTGATAATAAAGATCCATGATGTAACTGTGAGCTCCTGTGCATTGGGAACCACCTTTCAGTGAAGGCACGTCCCTTTGATGATACCATCAGTGCACTGACACAGATTTTGACTATCTGAAGGAAAATGTTTTTGGAAGATCAAAGCACAAATCCTGCATCAAATTCACGGTCTGCAGGGCAGCAATTGATCCCTGGCCTTCCTTATATGCTTCAAAGGCATCTCTGTGCACTGCCATCATGCCACAAATGATAGATGCATGAATATGCAGGGAATAGAGGGATTATGTATCATGTGTAAGCAGCAGTTTCAGTTTAACAGAGGAACCGAAAAGCTGCAATGCTGAAATCTTGAGCAGATAAAGAATCGCTGGAGGAACTTGACAGACCACACAACCTCCAAGGGTAGAAACAATCAATCAAGGTTTCGGGTTTGGACCCTTTATATCAAAACTAAAATTTAAAAAGGGTGAAATCATGCAGTTAAGGGGGAAAGGAGCTGGAGGAAGGGATCAGAGGTGCTCGAGGGCGTGACCAAGGGTGTGGGAGATGGAGAGACAGGTCGAGGGAGAAAAATTTCATGGGGGAGGGTGGGGGATAGAAAGGTTAGAGAGAGAGAAAAAGTAAGTCCCAGAGTAGGTAAAGAAGAAATAGGAACAGTGGAATCTGATAGGTTAGCGGTGACCTAAAATTAGATGAAACATCGTCATGGTGCCAGGTTTAAGGCTGTCCGGGATGCATATGATATGTTATTCCTCAGGCTTATGCTTGGCCTCACCCTGACAATGGATGAAGCTGAAGACAGGTACATCACTGTTTGGGGAGTTAAAATGGTCGGCTGCTGTTGGCATCATACAGCGTAGACATCTGATGAAGGGGTGATCAAATCTGCATTTGGTCTCGTTGATGTAGAAGAAGCCATACTGCATACACAGATAAAGCTTGCCCCTGTATCTCCATTTCTTGTACTGCTGCACTTACCACACCTCCCCACAGGCGGAACAAGTCCCTCTGCTCCTCACTTTCCACTTCACCAGCCTCGCATCTGACACATTTTCCCCCGACACTTCCGCCAACACAATCCCACTCCCAACCACATCTTCCCTCTCTGCCCCATCCTCATTTTGCAAGGTTAAATCTCTCCGAGACTCCCTAGCCTGCTCTTCCCTCACCCCCCCCCCCACCCTCATTCCATCCCAACCCCTTAGGTACTTCCCGCTGTAACCAAGGAAAAACAAAACTTGTCCCTACATCTCCCCCCTCACCTCCATCCAGGGCCATGAACAGACCTTTCAGGTGAGGCAGAGGTATACATGGATATTGCCCAACCTAATATAATGCTCTTCCAGAAAACTGAACAAAGAGTACAGTAAAATCCCTGTTATCCAGAATTCAAGCAACTGGCAGCCTCAAGCAACCACCAAAACAAAATGTGGGAAATAAATAAGTAAAAAATACAGATGTTTAGTTGGCCAATCTGTGCCCAAGCAATTGCAAGCAACTAGAAAATGAGTTTATCCAGCATCTATCGATCTCCAACGATACCAGGGGTTTTACTGTAAAATCAAAACTGAGATAGAAATAGAGAGTAGCCTGTTGCGGAGTCAAAAGTTAGGCAGGAACTTGGAGTTCAGACCTGAGCAGGATCAGCAATGATCAAATTGAAGAGTAGCCTGTAAGGGCCTGCTCCTATTTCCTTTAGCTCTAAGTTTTATTATCCATACACTCTATTGTGCACTTAATATCTGTTGGAGATGTACCTTTGCTAATCTGCTTTGCTGACAACAGACATCTCCTTTCACAAAGCCTTTACAGCTGGCATGATGACAAGTTTCATTCTCTCTTTGAACTTGATATCTAATCCAAATTCCAGACCAAACCCCGTGGCATCACCCAATCCTTTAAATTTCAACTATATTTTAACAAAAGGCATGTTTCTTCTCAATGTTATTATAGTTTATTTTAAAAGCAGAAGGTCACCAGGGTAAATTGTTTTGCAGAACACATTTTCCCTCCTATATAAATACTCATGATAAGTAAGACCACAAGAATGGAATTGGCACTACAATGATGTAATCATGCCAATGCTAATTTATGGATTTTTTTCTTAGTTTTAATAACATTTCAGAACAAGGAATAAATAAGTATCTCGATTGACGGTAGTGAAGTCAGCCTGGCAATGAAAGAATGGAACACTACACTGGAAAATAATTTTTTTTTTTCGAAAGGTTTGCTTCCAGACAAAAAAAAATTGGAGATTAAGATAGACAACTTCAAGCTGAGCACAAAGACCATTTCAGATTTGCTGTATCACAAAGAAACATTAAATTAACCTTTATTGATTTAGCATGTTTAATCAAATGGATTTTTCCCCCCATATTTTATTTAAATTTTTTGTCTGTGCATGGAGCCAGTTACAAAATTGAAAAGATACCAATGGAAAAAATAAATCACTTCGTGATGGTTAAATCCCCCATTCCCCCCAACCCTCTCCCGCCCTGGAAACACCAAAAGGGAAAAAAAAAGCCAAGAACAGAAAAAAAGAAAGGATTGCCAAGAAAGTGCAAACCACAGCACTGATCTCAAATATATATTTCATTTAATTCTTTGGAGAAGGTTAAAGCAAATCCCTAGGATTAGGACGATGACTACAAATTTATACCTGAAATTTGTAAATATGGCTGCCATATTTGTAAAAAAATGTATCATATTTATTTATTTAATTATAAGTAATCTTCTCAAGGGGAACACAGCAATGCATCTCAGCATTCCATCGAGCCCTACCTAAATGTGAATCCGATTTCCAAGTAACTGCTGTACATTTTCTTGCCACTGCTAATGCTATTTTTTGACAAATTCTGTTTGGAGATTAGATCATTTCAATTTAGGTCTTGTCCCTATGAAATTCCCCAATAAAAATTGTTCTGGATTTTGTGGCTTTGAACTGTTCTCAAAAAATTCCTAAATCTATCCAAAAAGTTCTTAACTTGGGATATGACCAAGTTGAATGTAGAAAAGTACCAACCTCCTCACCACATCTAAACCTGACTTCAACCTATTTAATTTCTAGATGAGTCACGTGATGGAGTAGTGGCGGGTTGGGAAAACCAGCCCTCTCCAGGAAAATAGGAAAAATGTTAGAAAAAAGCAAAGCATAACAAAAATAAAATAGAAGAATAGAAGATAAAGATACAGAGAAGAGAAAGAAGATGGCTCCCAAGAAGGAGAAAGTGAAAGCAACTGGAAAAAAAGTAGAAAAGTCGGCAGAGAAGATAGAAGAAGGACAAAGGAACAGGATGCTGTGGTGGCGAGGAGCGCCCGACCCTCGAAGTCAGTACCTGCCCTGTGGAGTCGCAACCCACCAGCCTGTGCACCACAAAAATGGCTCTCGGAGCCAAACAAAAGGGCACAATCAGAGGAGAAAGAGGACACCGGTGGGAGGGGGGCTCAGCAGAGGAGCAGGCTGTCACAGACCGAGCAGCTGAGAGACGCCTGACACCAGGGCTCTCAGCTGGAGGATGAGGAAGCCAGCAGAAGAGGGAGCGATGAAACAGATGAGGGAGACAAACAGAAGGATGACCGACAAGAAGATCAATGTCAGGAAGCACAACAGATGAGTAGCCCAGAAGGGGAGGACCAGCAACAAGAGGCCCAGCAAGAAGAGGCCTGACAAAGGGATACAATCAGCTCATCAGGAAAAACAGAAGAGACACAGACACAAAGAAGAGAAGAATAAGACACAAACACAGATACAGACACAGAAGAAGAGGAAGAAGAAGACCAAAATCTTCACAGAGAAATAGAAGGTAAAACTGATGGACAAAGAGAAATAAAAGGTAAAACTGATAAACAGAATATAGATAAAGTCTTTTTTGAAGAACAAATAAGATCACTAAAAGAATGGTTGTCATTAGAATTTAGTGCAATTAAAAGGAAAATGAAAAGAGCAGAAGATAAAATGCAAAGGTTAGAACTGGTAATGACAGAAATAGGGAAAAGAGTAGAGATTGTGGAAGAGCGGGAAACGGCTGTAGAAATGGAAGTAAATTATTTAAGAGAAAAATTGGAAGAAAGTGACAAAAAAATTAAAGAGACACAAGAGTTGTTATCTCAGAAAATTAATATGTTGGAAAATTATAGTAGGCGAAACAACATAAAAATAGTGGGCCTGAAGGAGGGTGAAGAAGGCACAGACATGAAGGAATTTATAAAAGGATGGATCCCGAAGGTCCTGGGAATGACAGAAATGCAGGAAGAAATGGAAATAGAAAGGGCACACAGAACACTAGCTCCCAAACCACAGGCACATTGAAAAGCAAGATCCATCTTAGTAAAATATTTGAGATACACGACAAGAGAAAATATATTGAAATGGGCAAGGAATAAAGTTAGAGAAGATAATAAACCATTGGAATACAAGGGTCAAAAAATATTTTTTTACTCAGACATAAATTTTGAACTCTTAAAGGGGAGGGAGGAGTTTAATACAGCAAAATTGATTTTATGGAAAATGGTTACAAATTCATATTAAAACATCCAGCCGTGCTTAAAATACTTATACCCGGTGAGCAGAGCAGACTGTTCTTGGATCTGGAGAAAGTGCAAGAATTTTCAGAACGTTTGCAGGAAAGGAGAAGAGATGAAGTGATGTAACAAGAATGAAGAATGGCGATAAAGTATATATAAAGATGTAAAAACAATGTATATGTAAAGAACTAAAGAGGGAAAAGAGAAGAGAAGGAAGGGAGTAAGGGGCGGGAAGAGAAGAGAGCTTTGTTATATGTGTTAAAAAAAGTGTTTTCTGGAGAAGGCTGGATAGAGGGGGAATAACCGTCACTGCAAAATCAGTTGACGCTGTGAACAAAATCGCAATCCAAATGAAAAGGGGAGTTGTGGTTGCCCGGCAAGGGATATGGGGCAACTCAGAGAGGGGGGGGGGGAATCTTTTTGGGTTAAGGTATTAGTGGATGTGGGAACTGCAAGGATACTTTATGTTTTAAATGTGTTGTCGTACATTAAGTGTAATAAGAGAAAACTAAGAGATAAAAATGGGGAAAAGGGGGATGGAGGTGGCGAAGAGGTGGAAAAGAGGTGTATGCAAGATATAAGATGGCCATGTTGAACTACATGACTATAAACATTAATGGAATACATAACCAAATTAAAAGGAAGAGGCTACTAAATTTATTGAAGAAGGAAAAAATAGATATAGCATTTGTGCAGAAAACGCATCTAACTGAAGTGGAACATAACAAATTAAAAAGAGACTGGGTAGGACATCTAATGGCAGCATTATATAATTTAAAAGCTAGAGATGTAGCCATATTAGTTAACAAAAATGTATCAATCAAAATAGAGGAGGAAACAATAGATCCAGCAGGGATGTATGGAATGAAAAAGTGTCAGATATACTCAGAATTTTGGAATTTGCTCAATATATATGCGCCTAATGAGGAGGATCAAAATTTATGCAGGATATTTTTTTGAAGATTGCAGAAACACAAGGAAATATATTGCTAGGAGGGGATTTTATCCTTAATTTGGACCCAATGTTGGATACAACTGGACAAAAGACAAGTAAAAAGAATAAAGTAGCCAAATTTATGTTTAAATCAATGCAGGAAATGAAACTTATGGAGGAGACAATACCCAAGAGAGAAGGAATTTTCATATTATTTGAGTAGGCACGAAACTTACTCAAGGATTGATATGTTTTTGTTGTCGGCCCATATTCAAGGGAGAGTTAGGAAAACTAGTATAAAGCTAGACTACTATCAGATCATTCACCCCTGTTATTAGCAATAGAACTGGAAGACATCCCAACAAGAACATATAGATGAAGGTTAAACTCCATGCTACTTAAAAGACAGGAATTTAGGGAGTTTATTGAATGCCAAATTAAAACATATTTTGAAATAAACACAAGATCAGTGAAAGACTTATTTATATTATGGGACGCAATGAAAGCCTTCATTAGAGAGCAGATAATAAGTTATGTAACTAAGATGAAAATGGATTACTATCGGGAAATAGAGCAGTTGGTAAGGGAGACAGTAAGTACAGAAAAGGAGCTAGTAAAAAGGGATGATATAATGAAAAGGAGAGAATTGGCAGACAAAAAAATTAAATATGAAACATTACAAACATACAAGGTAGAGAAGAACATAATGGAAACAAAGCAAAAGTATTACGAAGTGTGAGAAAAAACATAAAATATTACCCTGGCAACTTAAAACAGAACAAGCTAAAAGAACGATACTGGCATCAAGGAAAAAGGACAAACAAATTACATATAATCCAACAGAGTTAATGAAAATTTTAAGGAATTTTATGAACAATTATTCCAAACTGAGAACAAGTTGAAAGATGACAAAATAGAGGAATTTTTAGCTAAAATTGAATTGCCGAAATTGTAAGAAGAGGAACAAAACAAACTAATAAAACCATTTGAAATAGAGGAAATACAGGATATATTAAAAAAGCTGCTGAACAATAAAACACCAGGAGAGGATGGATTTCCAATAGAATTCTATAAAACATTTAAAGAGTTATTAATTCCTCCTCTCCTGGAAATAATGAACCAGATAGAAGAAACACAAAACTTGCCAGATTCATGTAAGATAGCAATAATTACAGTAATACCAAAGACGGGGAAGGATCCATTAACACCAGCATTATACAGACCAATACCTCTACTTAACTCAGACTAAGATAATAGTGAAATTATTAGCAAACAGATTGGCCGATTGTGTACCTAAAATAGTAAAACAAGATCAAACTGGATTTAATAAGAAAAGACAAACAGCGGACAATGTCTGCAAACTTATTAATCTAATCCACGCAGTTCAAGTAAATAAGAAACCAGCAGTGGCTGTTGCTCTAGATGCAGAAAAAGCCTTTGATGGAGTAGAGTGGAATTACTTATTTAAAGTATTACAGAAATTCAATCTACCAGAAAAATATATAAATTGGACTAAAGCAATGTATAAGGGACCGTTGGGGAAAGTAACAGTAAATGGATATATCTCGAGTCACTTTAAATTAAGTAGGTTAACTAGACAGGGATGTCCACTATCCCCCTCATTGTTTGCCTTAGCAATAGAACCTTTGGCAGAACTGATAAGAATAGAAAAAAAAATAAAAGGAATAAAAATAAAGGAGGAGTATAAAATCAGCTTATTTGCAGATGACATCATAGAATACCTAACAGAGTGGTTCTCAACCTTTTTCTTTCCACTCTCATACCAATTTAAGTATTCCTTATGCCATAGGTACTCTGTGAATAGTAAGGGATTTTTTAAGGTGGGATGTGGGTGGAAAGAAAAAGGTTGAAAGCCAGTGTTGTAATCGTACCTAACTGACTCATTATGTGCACAGTTTCATAACTCCAAAGGAAATGGGCCAATTACAATTTTTCTCAAGCAAAATATTTCAGTAACAATTGGATCTAGAGCAGTAATTCTGAACCTTTACTTCCCACTCACATCCCACCTTAAGCAATCCCTTACTAATCACAGAGCACTGATGGTATAGGGATTACTTAAAGTGGTATGTGAGTGGAAAGAAAATGGTTTGGAACCACTGAGTCTTAACAGAACCAGAGGTATCAGTAAAAGAATTACATAAGAAATTGAAGGAATATGGAGAAATATCGGGGTACAAGATCAATGCAAATAAAAGTGAAGTGATGCCAGTGAGTAACGCAGACCATACAGAATTTAAAAAAAGAATCACCATTTAACTGGCAAGCACAAGCAATCCGATAGGGTTAGATAATAACTTAAGCCATTTATACAAACTAAATTATCAGCCACTAATAAAGAAATTGCAGGAAGACTTAGAACATTGGAAAGAATTACCTTTAATGTTGATAGGGAGGGTAAACTGCATTAAAATGAATGTGTTCCCAAGGATACAATACTTATTTCAAACGTTACCAATTATTAACAGAAATTTTTTTTAAGGAACTAAAGAGAATAATAACAATATTCTTGTAGAAAGGGAGGAATCCAAGGGTAGCATTAGATAAATTAGCAGAGAGGTATAATCAAGGTGGTTTGCAGTTACCAAATTTTAGAAATTATTACAGAGCCACACAATTAAGGTATTTATCAGATTTTATCAGACAAGGGAAAAACCAGACTGGATTATGATTGAACTAAATAAAATAGGGGAGAAGGTACCAGAACATATTCTTTATAAGTGGGATGAAAAGCTGGTGCAATATAAAAACTCATCAGTACTGAATAATTTACTTAATACATGGAAGAAGATCCACTTAGAAAGGAAAAAAAATGAATGATCAAATACCAAAATTATTATTGGCGCAAAATCCGCTAATCCCTTTTACAATAGACAACCTTTCCTTTAGAGAATGGGAGAGAAAAGGAATCAAAAGAATAGAAAATTGTTTTTTGGGAAATAATTTATTAACATTTGAACAGTTGAAGTACAAATATGGAATAACTCATGGTACAATGTTTGCATACCATCAACTGAAAGCTTATTTAAAGGATAAATTGGGAAACAGCTTGAGATTACCTGAAGGAAGCAGCTTTGAATACGTGATTACAGACACAATGATAATTTAAAGATTTATAACCATTATAAATTACAATAAATTATAATATATTAACATTAAGCTGCAAGATAAGGAAAATGAAATGAACTATTAACCTAAGCAGAAGTGGGAAAAGGATCTAAACATAAAGATAAAAAGTGAAGTATGGGAAAAGTTATGTTCTGGAACTATGAAGAATACAATAAACTCAAGGTTACGCATGATACAGTATAATTGGTTACACAGGGTATATATCACGCCTCAAAAGTTAAAAAAATTGGACTCAACATTATCGGGTAGATGTTTTCACTGTTAAGAAGGAAATGGGAACAACACTACATGTAACTTGGGCATGTACGAAAGTAAATATGTTTTGGGAAGAATTAAATCAGATACTAAATAAAATTACAAAAAATAACATCCCAAAAAAACCAGAGATATTTCTTTTAAGTAACACAAGTAGAGAATTAGGCCTCAAATTAGATAAAGTGCAAAAAAAAAATTCAGTATGATAGCCTTAGCGATAGCCAAAAAAATATACAATGTCAACTTGGAAAATGGAAGAGAGCCTGAGAATACAGAAATGGTACATGGAAATGAATAAATGTATTCCATCAGAAAAAAATAACCTTAAAATCACAATGTTTGAACAAATTTGGGAACCATACATGGAACATATCAGAGAGAGCTTGCCTACGACCTCCATCCCCTAAAATGAGAATGAAAATGATAAGAAGACAAAACGACTCGATCCAGTGTGCAATAAATAGATGACACATTTTTATTTGTGTGAAAATATTGTTTTATGATTTTATTGTATTGTAAATGTTGAATATTTATGGATTTTGGAGGGGGTAGGTAGAGGAGATGAAGGGAAAAGGGGGAAAAAAGGGGAGAAAAGACCACTGTGTAAATCTAATGAGAAACGTTTGTACATATTTTGGTTGAAAGTGCGAAAAATTTTAAAAAATATATAAAAAAACCTATTTAATTTCTGCAGCCTAAGATATAATTGAGGTAAAAAATTGTTTAAATAACCTGTACCACCTGTTTATTGTATTTGTCGTACTATACCGGCAAAGATCAGACCAGCTTTGTTCATCAATTCTAACATTAAAATCTGATTGTTTAAATGCATGTTGACACTGACACATTGCTTGAGTTCAAGTGACCTAAAAATGTTTTACCACTAATTTTCATTTGTACTCAGCATTTGATGTCTCCTGTATTACTGTCCAACAATAGTTGGACATCATTGATGGATTTCAATTGCCCTGATAACGCTTTTCCATGGTCGCAATGTCGTGGTGAAAACTTTCCCCATGCTCAGCCCTGACAGCACCAAGATCAGCGGGGAAGAAGCCCAAGTGCGAATGCAGAAAATGAATTTTCAATGACATATTCCACTTCATGGTTTTGTCTGCTTGAAGGAGACTGAAACATATGACAGAAGATCATAAAAATGATTTTTATCTAAAAAATGGTACGTGATAGGAAAATTTTAAGATGATTTTTTTGTGATCAGCGGCCCAAAATCCATAAAATTTACCCAAAAGTGTTCAGGGAACAAAATATTTGTTGTTCAGCGTTATCTGTCCAAACCTAACCATTTTGGGGTGTATTTCCTGTACCCTTTGTTTGCATCAGAAAAAAATAGTCTGATGTTTATACTTAAATAGAATTTTCAATAAAAAAACTGTGAATATTTTTCAATACTATGGGTCTCCAAAGTGGTCCATATTGACCCTCAGGGGGTTCGATAACTGTCAGGGAGTTGATAACACTGGGTTGATAATGCTGGGGTGGGGGGTTGATTTAAAATAGTGTCTACCCCACCCCTCCTGCCTGATCCAGAACAATGGCTGCCATTCCCCAGTCTAGCTGCTAGCCACCCTTGCTGGGCGAGCAAGGAGGGGTGGTTTAGCTCCCAGGAATCTTCGTGCGCTGTTGTCACACTTCCCCACCATTGCGCATGCGCCAGCTGGCACTTCGAGCGTCGCCGTCACAATTCCCCTTCATTGCACATGTGCTAGCTGGCCGTACATGGCCTGCAGACCCAGGGACACAGCATTTAACAGGTAAATGCCCTTTCTGCCCCTTAATTTGCCCTCTATTTGGAGAATAAACGCACATCCGTCTCGAGGTGGTGCCGGATGGAGGACAGAGGGCTCAAAAGCCAGATTCTCTGGCCTAAAACCAGACGTGTGGCCACCCTACCTAGTGTCCACACCCCCCCTACCATTAAATTTTTAATTGCCTGACTTCCAAAGCTGACAGCTTCTGAGGCTTGGTGTTAAATTCAGTCAAATAATCAGTTTCTCGGTCCACAGATGCTACCTGACCTGCTGAGTATTTCGATCATTTTCTATTTTACTAAATTCACAATGAAGCAGCTCAAAAAAGTGTATGGTACTGGTCTTCCTAATGAAAGAAGGACATTGGGAGCTGCTCTGTACAAGATCAGTAGATGGGTGGCGAATGCAACCCAGAATATAATGTAAGTATCCCTCCCCTCCATGGACTTCATCTTCCTCTCCTGTTGTCTAGGAAAGGCAGCCAACATACTGACAAACTATTCACACCATATTGTCTTTCCCTCCTATCTAGTTGTATGCTCTAAAGTATGAAACCATGAACCAAAAGACTTAAAGTTTCTTATTTTCTTTATCATTCTCCTGAAAGGAACCAACAACGAAGCTACCATGCTGCCATGACCCTAAGATAGGGGTGACAAACCTAATTTATCTGGCCTGTAGGCATGAAGGCCCGCAGACTGGACATCTGGCCCACGATTAAAATTTATCTGTACAGTGCTGTCGCCACTCCCCCCCCCCATTCAGTGCCACCACTGCCATGCCTCCTGGTCCGCTGCTGCCACCACCCCCGGAAATCCCCCCCGTCCGATGCTATCCCTCCACTCCGATCTGACATTGTCACCACACCCCCCCCCACCAGGTCCAACACTGGCCCCACATTCCCCCCATCACTCTGATTTAACGCCACTGAAGAATCATTGCAGCTGACCGTTCAATCACTGATTCACCATCTGACCCACGCATAGTAAAAGATTGCACTCTCCTGCCATAAGGCACAAGACTATTCAGCCCATTAAGTCTGCCCAGCTATTCAAAAGTGCCAAGGATCTTTATGAGATGAATGTGGAGAAGTTCTTTTCTGTGTTGGGAGAAGCTCAATCTCAGGATCACTAGATGGAATTAAGGCATAATTCGTTCAACATAACATTCTTCCTCCCACAATGTCAAGAATCTCAGGAGCGCCCTTGCTCAAAGGGTGATGGCAGCAAAGTCTTTGACTGTTCTTAAGGTGGAAGTAGATGGATATTGGATGAACAGCGAGAGGTGCAAGGTTACTTTTGGTAGCCGGGAGCACAGGGTTGAGATAATGGTCCTAAAGTTGTTGAATGTGAAGTGTGTTTGAAGGCTGAGGAGCCTGTTTTAGCTCTGGAAATTACGTTCCCTTCACATCCACTCATTGACTCATGAGAAGCCGTGTCTAACATCTGATCCAAAATGGAGGAGGAGCATCTGGGCCCGACGGGAAACATGGAAGTGGGCAGACGCTGATTGTGGGAAAAGGACAGAAATGCTGGAGGAACTCAGCAGGTCCTGCAATGTTCATAGGAGGTAAAGATGTATAACCAACGTTTTGGGCCTGAGCCGTTCTTCAAGGTACGGGCAAAAAGCAGGCAGGCACCTGCGTAAAAAGGCTTGCGGGGAGGAGGGAGGAAAATACAGGGGGAGGAACACAGGTCAATAGGCAAAAGGCCATAATTGTACGTGGATAGGAGGGCAGGAGAGGTGAGAATTGACTGGGGGGGGGGGGTGTGGTGGATACTGTTCTCCTCCATTTTTGTTGGTGGGAGAAAGTGGAGGCCCAGTGAAAATGGTGGAAAGGAGAGAATGATGAAGGAGATGAGAGTTTATTGTCATGCACAGAAATTCCATATATATAAATGCAACAAAATTTATCTTGCAAACTGCGGCTGCACAGGTCCCTAAAACAGTCTGATAAACAAGAAGAATCAATTAAATGACCACACAAGGGAAAATATCCATAATGCATGTAAAGGGACTGGTAAATTATGTGAGAATTTATTGTCAGATCCATGTCTAAGGTGCAGATGCACCAAAATTCTCACTTGCTGCAGCCATGCAGTGTATAAGAAATGTAAATTAAATTGCCACAATGCGCCATGAGACAAATAAAACATAAAAATATGAAAGATAAATAAATATTCACAGGTACACTTGGCGACCAAGAGGTATCACAATAATATAAAAACACCAAAGTACTGGAGGAACTCAGCAGGTCACAAAGCGTCCATTGGAGGTAAAGATATATAACTAACATTTTGGATCTGAGCTCTTCATCAAGGGACGAAGTGTGTAACTGGATCTTTGGTCTTAGAGTGGTTTTCTAGTTAGGGTTATACGGGAATGTTCAAGAGGCTGATAACCTCACAAATAAGGCACCAACCCTGTCTACATAGCTACACCATTACCCATTACCCATTACCCATTACGGTCTGAAAGTGATCCATCCTGGGTGCCTGGATCTGCCTGAGGAGAATGGTACAAACGTAGCGAGTGCTACAGCAGGGGGAAGAAGAATGACACACACTCGCTGTCAAGACTGCTTTTATTGCTCCCCCTGCCCTTGTTTACATAGGCCTAGTTTTCCTCCACTAGGTCTAGTTTCCCGCCGGCAGAAGTGACATCACTGGTGTGCCAGCCGCTGATTGGTCAGCATTCCCGCCAATGTTCGCTGTTTCCTGCCATGTGGGCTATCAGCTGGAAAGAAAGGCCATTAGCCTGTGTGGGCTTTGTGAGATCATTGTGTTTATCCATTGTTTTGTGCTTTGGGTCCCCTCCCAGGTACACAAACCCTTCCCCGCCCCCCCCCCCAAGAACTGGCGATCTGGGGACTGTCCTTTGATTTTGGCAGCCTGCCTCTGCACCACGGGGGCTGCATGGTGTTTGGTTGGCTATTGTCCTGATGTGCTGGTTTGAGGTGGTCGATAGTGAATGACTCCTCCAATGCCTAGCACGAATGTGGATCTGTTGTGCCTGGTCACTCGGTAAGGCCCCTCGTACAGTGACTACAGAAGCATGCAGTGTGCCCCCCGTAGCACAAAGATGTATTAGCTTGTCTTTAGATCTTTGGGGATGAATACTTTGGGCTGGTCGTGTGGCGAAGGCTGTGTTAGGGATTGAGTGCCTAGTCGTTCCCTCAGTTTTTCCAATATCACCACTGGTGGTTCTTCTGGGTCTTTGACAGTGGCCAAGAACTCCCCCAGGATGGCTAAAGGCAAGCCATATGCTATTTCCGCCACTGAGGCATTGAAGTCCTCTTTTGGTGCCATGAGGATCTCCATGATAGTTTGTCCATCCTTGAGCTGAGCCATCAGAACCACCTTCAGATGTCTGTGGAACCGCTCCACCATCCTGTTGGCCTGGGGGGTGATATGCTGTAGTGTGGCTTGGTTGGGTTCCCAGATGTTTAGGCAGTGCTGTCCAGAGCCCCAAGGTGAATTGGCCTCCCCTATCTGAAGTTATGTGTTCTGGAACTCCAAACCTTGTCACCCAAGTGTTGATCAAGACTCTGGCGCAGGCCTCAGTCATTGTCTCTGCCGTTTCTGGCCATCTTGTGAAGCGATCGATCATCGTTCAAAGTTATCTTGCCCCCCACCCTAGGAGACTGGTAGCAGTCTGACAATGTCTATGTGGACATGGCTGAACTGTTGTCGTGCTGGGTCAAAGGTTTGAGGGAGTGCCTTGATGTGCATCTGGCAGATTGTGCAGGCTTGGCCCATTGACTGACCTACTTTTGGAGGCTATGTCAGATGAACCTGCTGGCTACCATCTTGATGGTGATCCTGATGGCTGGGTGCACCAGGTTATGCACTCTGTTGAAAACCTGCCGTCTCCAGGCTGCCAGTATGATGGGGCGGGGGGTGGATACGTTGCAAAGGATCGTCTGCGTACCTGGGCCGATGGTGGCATCCTCTAGCCTGAGCCCTGAAACTGCCATCCTGTATACAGGAATCTCGGTGTCTGCCTGGTGTGCCCTGACCAGGGCCAAGTAATCTATCCCCTGCGACAGGGTCTGAATGGATTGGATTGCTGATTATGGCAGTGTGTTGGCCACCAAGTTGACTTTCCCAGCGATATGTTCAATGTTCGTGGTGAATTCAGACATGTAGGACAGATGCCTTTGTTACCTGTTTGACCATGGGTCCAATGCTTTATTTAAGGCAAAGTTTAATGGCTTGTGTATGTGAAAACCTTAAATTGCCTCCCCTCCAAAAAGTACCTGAAGTGTCGGACCGCAAGATATAATGCCAAGAGTTCATGGTAAAAGGGGCTCTTTTAAGTTCAGGTGGCCTGTGATGGCTAGGGTGTCCTTTGCCTTTTGGAACACCTCTAATGCTTTCTTGTCACAGGTGACCGCTTTTTTCTTCCCCGCCATTAGTGCGAACAGGAGTTGCTTGATGCGGACTGCCGTCGGTCTGAAGAAGTGGTAGAAATTGATCATACTGGTGAATTCCTGGAGGCACTTTACTGTGTGAGGTTTGGTGAAGCACCTGACGGACTCTACCTTTTCGGAAAGGGGTGTTGCCCTGTGTTCATTATTTCTGTGGCCCAGGAAGTCTATTATCTCTTGCCTGAACTGACATTTTGCCAGATTGATTGTTAGGCCAAAGTCATTCAAGTGGGAGCACAATTGTCTTGGATGCTGGCTATCAGGATGCCATCCAGGTAAATGAAGGCAAATGTGAGGTCCTGGTCCAGTGCATCCATCAGCCTCTGGAAGGTCTGGGCTGCATTTTTTTTGAGCCTGAAAGGCATTGTTAGGAACTCAAAGAGCCCAAAGTGGGTGATGTTAGCAGTTTTAGGAATGTCATCAGGGTGGACTTGGATCTGATGATAGCCCCAGATGAGGTCTACCTTCGAGAATATCCATGGCCCTTGTAGGTTTGCAGTGAAATCCTTTATATGTTGCACAGGATACCTGTCTGGTGTGATGGCCTCATTGAGGTGGTGGTAGTCTCCTCATTGAGGTGGTGGTAGTCTCCTCATTGAGGTGGTGGTAGTCTCCTCATTGACATGGTGGTAGTCTCCACGTGGCCTCCACCCTCAAGCTGCCTTTGATACCGTGTGCAGGGGGGAGGCCCAGGGTCTGTCGGAATGCTGCACGACCCCCAGCTCCTTCATCTTTTAAAACTCCTCCTTCACAAGGTTGAATTTCTCGGAAGGCAGCATACCCTGGCATGGAGTAGGGGGGCCCTCTGTCAGGATGTGGTGCCGTACCCCGTGCTTGGGCTCGGCTGAGGTTAACTGTGGCGCCACGATGGATGGGATCTCTGCCGGGATGCGTATGAATTCATTGTTATTCACCATGACGAAGTCGAGGTGTAGGGGAGGGCGAGGGGGGGGCAGTAACTAGAAAATCCAGGTGTACCCACTGCTGCCGTTTGAGGTCGACCAGCAGACAGTGCGACTGGAGGAAGTCTGCCCCCAGGAGTGGCTGTGTCATCGCTACCAGTGTGAAGGTCCACGTGGAGCGGCTGTTGCCAAAGTCCTTATACTGCTACTGTTCGCTGCCCTTAGGGCCGGCCTAGCTTCCTATTCTGGGTGTCGTAGGCTGAGGGGGAAAGGACGCTGATCTCGGCACCTGTGACCAGGAAACGCCATCCTGAGAGGGAGTCCTAGATACTGAGGATGCTGTCTCATTGGTCAACTGCCATAGCTATTAGCGACAGTTGGCCATGGCGTTCCCCTGAAATGAGCAGGCAGGGGGAGCGGCATCAGTGGACCTCCATACCCCATCACAAAACAGTACTGGTTGATGGGGAAGTCCACTTGCTTTTCTGTCGATTATTGCAGCCTTGTCGTTCGCTATGTGTGGGGCCCAGTGACCTGTTCCACCAAGATGCTGCTGTCCCTTTTCGCTCTTCAGAGCATGTCCGCCCGGGCTGCGACTCTCCATGCATCGTTGAAATCCTCGTCGGTGAGCAGTAGTCTGATATCCTCATGCAGCAGTTCCAGAAAAACCTGCTTAAGAGCAGGCAAGACTTGTGTTCTTCGGCCAAGGCCAGCATGTCACTCATGAGGACAGATGGGGCCCTATCCCCCAGGCTGACCACATGCAAGAGTCAGATGGTGCGCTCACGCAGTAAAAGATCGAAATTGCGGGTTAAAAGTTCTTTGAGGGCATCCTATTTGCCTGGTTCTGGACGATGTCGCAGGAAATCAACGACCCTTGCTGCTGTGTCTGGTCGAGCGAGCTCACCATGTGCTGGTATTTTGTTGCATCAGCGGAGATCTGTCGGAGCTGGAACTGGGCTTTGGCCCATTTGAACCACACCAGTGGCTGTGATGTCCAGAACGTTAGCAGCTTCAAGGAAATGCGTGGAGCGATGACTGATAAGTCATCTTTGGGTCCAAATGCTGTTTGGACCAGTTGGGGTCACTAATGCAGCGAGTTCTACAGCAGAGAGTGGAAAAATGATGCACACTCACTGTGACTGTAGTCAAGACTGCTTTTATTGCTCTCCCTCCCCTTGCTGATATGGGCCCAGCTTCCCACCACTGGGCCCTGTTTTCCCGCCGTTGTCGGTGGAATTGACATCACAGGCTTGCTGGCTACTGATTGGTCAGCGTTTCCACCAATGTTCGCTGTTTCCCACCACGTGGGCTGTCGGGTGGGAAGAAAGGCCATTAGCTCGGGGAGGCTTTGTGCATTGGTTCGCCTCCCGGGTAGTGGGCTACTACACAAGGACTTTTTTTAGTCCATCTGTCCATCCAATAGTGATTCTGGCTTTCTGCCTGAGTCGCTTTCTGCTCAGTGATATAATCTGCTGATTCAAATATTTACTGCCCCTGGATACCATTTGTTTGTGTATGTGAAGATTTGTTGAATCTTTTCCGGAGTTTGTTTTAAAACTGCTCAGTGTCTTAAATGCAGAAGGCCAGGAATAGAAAGTGATGTCAATATATCCCTCTCTGGTCCTCCCTGTGGTCCACAACCAATGGAGACCTTTGGAAATGTTGTTTCTTTTGAATGATAGGAAACATGGTGGTGAATTTGCACACAGCAAGCTCTGACAAACAGTGTTAATAAGAAAGAAATCTTTCTATTGATGTTCTTTCATCGATAAATATTAGTCAGAACACTGTGGATAAATACTCTGCTCTTCTAAACAACAATAAGGGACCTTTCCTGTCCATAGGAGAGGATGGAAGGGACCTAGGTTTAAAGTTGTCTCCTTTGGGTCAACAATGCATATCAGCTGAAGCATTTAGCATAGCTCTTGCACAGCCATTCTCAACTTTTTTTGGCTATAGCCCCCTTAGGATTCTTCTAAAAGTTTTTGGCCCTCCTTCTCTATCAAGTTTAGTTGGTTTCTTCCATACTTATCTCCTACCAACTACCATATATTTTGGCGTAAAAGTCAACTGGCAGATAAGTCGACACCCCTTTTTCAGCCTCATTTTAAGGGCTTTATCATATATTGGACCCCCAAATATTGTGATGCCTGAGATATTAGTCATTTGTTGGCATTTCAGTTGTTCCCAAAAAAATCCGCGATGATTGATCTGCTGGGCATGGGTTGGAGGTGATTGTTATTTTGGAGGCTCTATCAAAACAACGCAAGATTTAAAATAAAAGTGATTGAAATGGCCGAGCAAACCAACAACTGCGCTACTGCAAGAAAATTTGATATATATGAGAAGTTGGTAAGAAATCGGAGGTAAGAAAGAAGAGACTTTAAGAAAAATATGAAAAAGGCTATGTTGGATGAGAAGAGGAATCACTCGTTGGCCGGAGTTGGAAAAACACGCTGCAGAATGGATATGTGAGCAGAGGCAAGATTGCTACAGAGTCACCCGAAATAAGGTAAGAACCTTTGCATTGCGGCGGGCCAAGTCACACCCAGCCTTCAGTGATAATTTTGAGGCTACAGTCGGCTGGTGCAATCACTTCATGAACAGGAAAAATCTGGTATTACACCAAAAAATTGCTCAGAAATTACCAGAAGATCTTGGTCATAAAGTTATGTTTTCACTAGTTTATTATACGTAACCGGCAGAAATACAAGTTTGCATTGGCACCTATCGGAAACATAAATTTCAACATGATAGGCAATAGAACAGTGGAATGGAAAAATTTTAAAACTGTGCAAACCAGGAGTACAGATCACAAAAAGCCGTTGGGGCAAAATTAAAGCCCATGGTAATCTTCAAGCTCAAACTTAAATGTAAAATAAAATTCCCAGCCAGTTATTTTGCACATTTTCATGAAAAAGGATGGATGGACAAAATTGGTGTAAAACTATGAATAGGCAATGTGTGGAACAAGCGCCGGGGTGGGGTTTACACAAAGAACAGAGTTTGCTGGTCTGGGATATGTTTCGTAACCACTTAACTGGGAATACTAAAAGTAGATTAGTACTACATAATACTTACATGGCGATTATCTCAGGTGGCTTGATGTCTATATTGCCACTGATCGATGTCTGCTTGAACAAGCCATTCAAAGACCATGTGTGCGAGGAATGGAATATAGGGATGTCAAGTGAAGAAAAATCGTTAACGAAAGGTGGGCGAATGAGTGCTGCATCACCTGATGTGCTGTGTAAATTTATGCTCAAGGCAAGAGACAAAGTTAAAATAGAGACTGTGACAAAACAGTTTAAAAAGTGCGGTATCCCTTGTGCAATCGATGATGCAGAAGATGATTTGTTATGGGACACTGATGGTGAAGCTGAAGCCGTTTCATCAGATACAGACTGGGACCCATAGGATGACTGTTTAAACAGTGAAAGTATGAATGTTCTTGCTGCCATTTTGCCTCAGATAGTGATTTTGTAGAGTTCGAAATATGTTTTGGTTCAATAAAAAATTTGATTCAATATAATTTTCATTGAGAATTTACTATAGTCAGATATTTTTCAAGGGTTGACTTTTACACCAAATTGACGTCCAGTGGTTTTTTTGAGCTGAATTTAAGGTCTCAAAGGTCTTTCTGGCATATGTCAACCCCCATTTTTTGAGAGATTTTTGAGGGTTTCAAGACTCAACTTATACATTAAAATTGTAAATAAAAACTTAAAAATATTTTATGATTTCAGTTCTTAGTCCCCTTTTAAATGTGCTATGGCTCCCAGGGGAACTGTTTGGCCTGTGTTGAGAAAGGCTGATCTCGGGCATGCAATGTTTTCATTAAAAAATGCCTTTTGCCCTGTTCACAATCTTTTCTCACCACTACAGGTAAACAATCCTTTATCCGGAACCCTTGGGAGACAGTGTGTTCAGAATTTTGGATTTTCCAGATTTCGGAAAGCCCACCTGAATTGTGCTGCCGTATCCACACCCACACCCTTCCAGTCGCCCTGCCGTCTCCCCCAACCCCCCCCCCCCCCCACCTGCCAGACTCTCCCTGCTGGTCTCTCGCCTGCCCGACTCGTGCTGCCGCCTCTCTCCTCACTTGCCGGATTTTGGAGCTTTCCAGATTTTAGATGTCTAGATAAGGGATCGTGTGCCCGTACCTTCAAACAGAATGTATGGACACTTGATGTCTAGCACCTCTTGGTTCAAGAGCAGCTTTTTTCCAACAGCTATCAGGTTCTTGATGCTCCCCATACGGTCCTAAGTTTAACCTTGCTCCACAACCCACAAAGATCTCTCTGCACTGGTGCTGTGTATCATGCTATTTTGGACGAGCTGCAAATGTGAAGATTTAGCGAACATTTTATATTTATTTTAGTTTGCTTATTTCATCTGGTAATGTATATTCATTGTTTGGTTGTGCATTTTATATTCCTGTGTTGCTACTGCAGCAAGCAGGAATTTCAGTGCATCTGTGCATTGTACTTATGTGTACGTCAATAGACTCATCCATTGTCAATCAACAGAATGACAATGGGCAGGGCAGCTAATCCTGTTCAACGCTAATTCAACATCAACAGAATTTATTAAACTCTGGGCAGATAAAGAAATGCTGGTGGAACTCACCAGGTCAGATAGCATCCAGGGGTAGAGATGGTCAGTTAATATTTCAAGTCAAAATCCTTTATCCAGACTTGACAGATGCATACATAATTACGAAGGGATAAATGAAGTATCCACACACACACCCACCCCCACACACACACTCACACACACACTCACCCACACACACACTCACCCCCCCCACACACACACCCACGCACACTCACATACACCCACACACACTCACACACACACACACTCACACACACCCACACACACTCACACACACACCCACACACACTCACACACACCCACACACACTCACACACACACACCCACCCCCACACACACACACACCCACACACACTCACATACACACACACTCCCACATACACACACACTCACACACACACACACTCACACACACCCACACACACTCACACACACCCACACACACTCACACACACACACACACACACCCACCCCCACACACACACACCCACACACACTCACATACACACACACTCCCACATACACACACACTCACACACACACACACACCCACACACACACACCCACACACACACACACACTCCCACATACACACACACTCACACACACCCACACACACTCACACACACACCCACACACACTCACACACACACACCCACCCCCACACACACACCCACACACACACACACACTCCCACATACACACACACTCACACACACTCACACACACCCACACACACTCACACACACACACACCCACCCCCACACACACACACCCACACACACTAACATACACACACACTCCCACATACACACCCACACACACACACACACTCCCACATACACACACACTCACACACACCCACACACACTCACACACACACCCACACACACTCACACACACACACCCACCCCCACACACACACCCACACACACACTCCCACATACACACACACTCACACACACCCACACACACTCACACACACACCCACACACACTCACACACACACACCCACCCCCACACACACACCCACACACACACACACACTCCCACATACACACACACTCCCACATACACACACACACTCACACCCACACACACACTCACACACACACTCACACACACTCACACACACTCACCCACACACACACACCCACACACACACACTCACCCCCCACACACACACCCACACACACACACACACTCCCACATACACACACACTCACACACACCCACACACACTCACACACACCCACACACACACACACACACACACCCACCCCCACACACACACACCCACACACACTCACATACACACACACTCCCACATACACACACACTCACACACACACACCCACACACACACACCCACACACACACACACACACTCCCACATACACACACACTCACACACACCCACACACACTCACACACACACCCACACACACTCACACACACACACCCACCCCCACACACACACCCACACACACACACACTCCCACATACACACACACTCCCACATACACACACACACTCACACCCACACACACACTCACACACACACTCACACACACTCACCCTCACACACACACACCCACACACACTCACATACACACACTCCCACATACACACACTCTCACACTCACACACACACTCACACACACACACACACACACACACACACACACACACACACACACACACACACACACACACACTCCCACACACTCACTTACACACACCCCCACACACATAATGCCAATTTTTTAGTATTCAATCAACTGGAAATTCAAACAACTGGTTAAAAAAAAGGGAAAATAAATAAATATGCATATAGAAAAAATAAATAAAAATAAATAAAGTTTTAAATAAAAGTTTAAAATTGTAGAAGTAAATATTCTCTGAAGCACCACACAACCTCTTGGGAGTAAAGATTCAGCCAGCTGAGCTCCCCAGTTGTGAATAAAGATTCATAAAAGTTGTGTTTGAATAAAATGGTGCTGCCAGGATGTAGAGCCAGCTGATGCCGCTCATCACGGGGGCGATTCTCTGAAATGTCTCCCTATCCCTGCCTAGTTAGAGTCTTTATCTTTATTAGTATTAGTTACATTAGTAGGGCTTTATCTGTAACCTTGGGGGAAGGTTGGGGTAATTATCATGACGGCGGGGTTAGTGTAGCAGCTGGCACAACACTGGTACAAATTTAATATGTTGTTTTTGCAATATTGTTTATTTTAAATGGTGTTGCAGAACAGCAAATGCAAACACACTATGTGTGTATAGAGTCATATATGATAACTTATGACCATGACTTTCTTTGGAATTGCCATCCTACCACCCTATTCTTCAGGCCCCACTGCTCCTGGGTAAGCAAGTCGGGCCTGTTCAGTCCCTCCTTCTAGTCATATGGGTATGCAGACTAATATTAATCCCATTTCCCATCACTTGGTACATGACCCTCTATGCCTAGGCGGTTCACGTGTCCATCTAGACCCTTTTAAAATGCAGTCAACAACCTAGTTTCAACAATTCTCTCAGGCAATTCTCTCACATCCCTTCCAAATCTATTTCCCCTTAGTCCAAACCTCTAGGTTTATCTACCTCTGATGTGGGGAAAAAAGATTTCTAAGTCTACCCTCCCACTTGACCCCATAATTTTATTTAGCTTGGGCATGTTCCCTCTTAACCTCCTCTGCTCTAGGGAGAAACAGATCCTATCTTCTCCAATCTGTGACCTTCTCCATCCTGAGTGACATCCTGGTAAATCTCCTCACACCCGCTCCAGCGCTATCATCTCTTCCCTGTCCCTTGGTATCCTGAATTCCATGCAACATTCCAGCAAAGTTTTATAAAGTTGGAAGATAACCTCCCGATTTCTAAATTTAATACCCCAATAGCTGAAGGCCAGAATCCCATAAAGTTTCCTCACTATGTTATCTTCCTGCACCACTGCCTTCAAAGATCTATGAACTGTGCTCCAAGATCCCTCTGTTGCTAAAGACTTCCTTAGACATTTTCATTTATGATGTGTCCTGGCCTTATTAGTCTCTCAAAAATGCCTCACCTCATATCTATCTGCATTAAACCCCACTGACCTATTTTAACTCTCTTCACCTCCACACAGACAGTTGTGTCAGGGCCTAAAGGACATAACAAAAACATACTATAAATTCAAAACCGAGTTCAGGAGGGGACAGCAATGCTTCATTCCCAGATGAATTCAATGCCTTCTATGTTCAGTTTGATCACCAGAGCAAGGAAGACCATTGCACACTCTCATGTCCCCTGATGATCCTCTCCTGTCAGTATCGAGGTTGATGTGCAGGCTGCCTTCAGGAGAATTAATTAAAGAAAAGCATCTTGTCCGGATGAGTACTGAAAACCTGTGCTGACCATACTCCCAATGTATCCATGGACATGTTCAACATTGGATTGGGTGCTATTAAATGAACCAGAGAGCTTAAGGTAAAGGGACCTTTAAGAGGCAGTGATCACAACACTGATTGAGTTCACTGTGAAATTTAAAAAGGAAAGGCTAAAGTCTGATGTGTGGTGTAAAGGAAATTACAGTCGCATGAGAGAGGATCTGGCCAGTCGATTGGAAAAACACTCTATTAGGAACGACAGCAGATCAGCAATGGCTGAGTTTCAGCAAAAACTGAGGAAAGTGCAGAACAGGTATGTAACCAAAAAGGAAAGAAGGTCGTGAATGGAAAAATGAGACATTTTGTGGCCGATGGGAGATGTTAAAACCAAAGTAACAGCAAAAGAGAGGGGGAAAACAAGGAAGCAAAAATTAGTTAGCAAATAATATCAAAGAGGATACTAAAAGATATTTTAAATTATATAAAGAGCGAAAGAGAGACAAGAATAAACATAGGAACATTATAAAATGACATTGGAGAGATTGTAAAAGGAGACAAGAAGATGGTAGAGGAACTGAATGAAAATTCCAGATCAGTCTTTACACTAGAAGGTATTAGTAGCTTACTGGACTCTCAAGGGTCTCTGGGAAGAGAAGTGAGTGCTGTTAGAAGAGAGAAGGTTCTTGGGAAGCTACATGGTCGAAGATTGAAGGGTAGTAAATTTCCTGAAGGACGTAGCTGCAGAGATTGTGGATGCATTGGAGTCAATGGATTCTGGCATAGTTCCAGAGGAGGGGAGAATCGTGAATGTCGCTCTTCTGTTTAAGAAGGGAAGGAGGTAGCAGAAAGGAAATTATAGACCTGTCCAGGGGAGGGCAACCTTTTCCTATGTGAGGGCCGGATAGTGTGTCAGTGGTTGAATGGCGGGCTGTACTGAGGCTACCAATTTACACATCCGCATTAGGTTACCTCACAAATAAAACATATGGTAAACCAATTTATTTAGCAATGTGAAAGTGTAAAATTACATCTCACCTGTAACGGCATTAATCCTGTTCAGTTATTGAGTTCTGGATTTTCAAAAGCACATGAAACCAACCTGCTACTCTTTTCTGCATTTCAGTTGCATCTCATTTAGGTACATCTGTAAATATCAGACCGTTTGCTCTGCTCATATGCCTTGTCACCTCCAGGACACTAGTGCAGGGGAGTATGGGCTTTATAGTTCCAATAGGCAAATGCTTTCAGAACGAAACTACTGAATAAATTCTGGTAGTTTCTGGTTGACCCTGGACTAAACACAGTACAGGGTTTCTTTTACAGAGTGCAAGGGGGGGGGGGGGTCAGAGTCCTTTAAATTGATAGGAAGGTGTGACTGGTAGAATCTGTTCTTTGCTTCCATTCAGCTGAGAACACCAGGAGATCAACAGCTGGATGCGTTTTAATGCAATTACAATCTGTTCCGACTTACATACAAGCTTGACTTAAGGACAGATGTAGGAACAGGACTCGTTCACTGCCCAGGGACTGCTTGTACTTGAATCGGTGGGAAAATAACTAAGAACCTCACTAATTTCTCTTGCCATAAATGGAGCATCTAAATCTGTTTGATCTTGACCATTCAAGGTAGACAAACTAATTTGAGACAACAAAATTATCATTTTTAACTTCATCACTATTAACTGAGATCAAAATAAATTAAAACAAAAATCCTCAAATAAATAATTTATTTCTTGAGGTTTATAAGTAATTTTCTTGGGATTTTTTTAATAGCATTAATTATTCTAGAGGTTTGTTCTGCCTTCAGTTGCCAGGTCAAAGACAATCCTTCTTACTATTTAGAACATATTTATTTATGTATGCTCTTGAACACACCTTTACCACATAAAATGCTCCAACTCAACAAAATGCCATCTGCCGACTTGAAGGTCTCATTTGTAGCTTAGTGGATAACATTCCCTGATCTTGTCATCAAATTCTCAGTTCAACTCCAACTCAAGGTACTTGAGTAGAAGAAACTTAGCAGGTTAAACAGTGTACTTTATATAGAAAAGGTACATTGATGTATGAGCAAAATGTAGGCAGTATGATACAATTAATTCAGTACCATTTTAGGGTTTTAGGTATGACAAGACCCAGGAGTGGAGAATCAGTGGATTACACTCTTGCTCATGAGTTAAATGCCCAAGGGTTCAAATCCTACCTCAGAAAATTAGGAAATAGTTAAAAAAAAACACCTCTGATGTCTCCTAAACTTTTCTCCCTACATTTTGCTCATTACCTTGATGAGGGCCTCAAGCCTGAAATGTTCGTTATGTGTCTTTATCTTTGCTCTATAAAGGACACTGCTTGACCTGCTGACTTTCCACAGCATTGTGTTTTTACTTCAACCATGATGTCTGCAGATTTTCATGTTTACAATTGAGTAGGAGAGACAAGACCGATAACATGGTGAGGAAAGGCACTTGTCTTGGAAACTAACATTCAGCTCTATTTTAAATTTTAATTATTTTATTTTGCCATACAGGCCATTTTGGTCCACGAGCCCTTGTTGCCCATCTTACACCCAATTAACCTACAGCCCCGGTACGTTTTGAACAGTGAGAGGAAAATGGAGTCCCTGGGGAAAGCCCTCGCAGACATGGGGAGAATGTACAAGCTCCTTGCAGACAGTGCGGGATTCAAACCCCACTCGGAATCGCTTGTGCTGTAAAGGTCATCCGTGCCACCCATTTCCTGTAAATGAAGTAAAAGGTAGAAAGAACAGATGAGCATAAAACTGTAGGATGGTTGGGAAAGATTTGTTTGATTACTCATGCTGTTATGGACAGGATATTTGGTATGACATCAGAAATCCTGACAAATTTCCACAGATGTGTGGTGGAAATTGTGCTGACTGGCTGCATCATGGTCTGGTATGAGGACACCAAGACCCTTGAGTGAAAAGTCCTGAAAAAAGGTTGTGGACACAGCCCAGGACATTACATTAGTCCTACTGACTACATAAAAATCACAAAAAAATTGTTACCCAAGGTAAAAAGAAAACAAGGTTTTTACTTAAATGTGTTGTGACCCCCGGCATGGTGGGGGGGGGGGGGGCGGGAGGGGTGGTGAGGGGATGGTGGGCTGGGGCATAGAGCTCCATTGAGATAGCTGGTCTAGAATTTCCCTACTGCACACCCTACATGTTTCTCAATTCCATGTATCTATTTGATAGTCTCTTAAAAGATCCTATTGCACCTACCTCCACCGGCTTTCCATGCACCCACAATTCTCTGTGTGAAGAACATACCTCTTTCACCCTCCCAAGCACCTTAAATCTATGTCTCCTGGTGATAGCCATTTCAGTCTTGGGGGGGAAAAAGCCTCTGGCCATCCACATAATTAATGCCTCTTATCATCTTGTACACCTCTGTCAGGTCTCCCTTCATTCTCCGTTGCTCCAAAGTGAAAAGGCAATGCTCACTCAGACTGTCCTCACAAGGCAGTTGTTCTCAACCTTTTTCTTTCCACTCACATTAAGCAATCCCTTACAAACCACAGAGCACCTAGGGCATACAGTGGTATGTGAGTGGGGGGAAAAACCCCCAGTGGTTTGAGAACCACTGACATATGGCATGGTTTTCAATCTATCCACCATCCTTGTAAATCTCCTTTGCACACTCCTTATAGCATCCACATCCTTCCTGTAGTTAGGAGTCCAGAACTGAACTCAATATTCCGAGTGGGATCCTGCTATAGACTTGTGTAGCAGCAGCTTTGAGCATCAGTCCCTAAGATCTCTCAGTTTGTCAATGCTGCTCAGAGACCTGGCACTATCGTTGCATTATCTCAAATTTGACCTACTTCATAGTTTTAACACCATGGCTGTTCTGCAAGTGCAAAGTACGGAAGATATTGGAGATCTGGAATGAAAACAGTTGAAGGTACCGAAATAAAACATGAAAGTCTGCAAATCCCGTGGTTGAAGTAAAAACATGGCGCTGGAGAAACTCAGCAGGTCAAACAGTTTACTTTATATAGCAAAGGTAAAGATACACAACCAAGGTTTCGGGCTTGAGCCCTTCGTCAAGGTGAAACTTTAGGAGTTCAGGCAGGACCAGCAGGTAAGAGAAACAGTCAATGTTCCATGTTGATGACCTTTCATTGAAAAAATGCAAATGTAAATGTTTTCAAAAAAAGCTTTCCATCTTTCAGTTTTGTTTTCTGGTGTGCTCATTCAGAGAAGTTTTTATTGGAAACAAGGGAAACCATTCCTTCACTTTGGCACTCGTAAAGAAGATAAACACAACTGCTCGGCTTGGCTTGGATAGAAGGAGAGTTACAGGGATAATAACAGGTGTAGGCAAGACGTTATAAGTGGTTTGAAATGAGCACCCAAGACAAAACTATGTTGCCAACAGGATCTGTAACCAACAAAAACAGATATAAAATAAAATAAGAGCCCAAGATGAAGAAACAAAACACAACAATCTACAGACACCGTGGCTGAAGGGAAAAAAAAACACAATGCTGGAGAAACTCAGCAGGTCAAACAGTGTCCTTTATATAGCAAAGGTAAAGATACACAACCAACGTTTCAGGCTTGAGCTCTTCAGCAAGGAAAAAAATGTAGACAGGCACCTGAACAAAGTGGTAGGGGGAGGAGCACA
The DNA here is from genome assembly GCF_036971445.1 of Narcine bancroftii. Taxonomy (NCBI): domain Eukaryota; kingdom Metazoa; phylum Chordata; class Chondrichthyes; order Torpediniformes; family Narcinidae; genus Narcine; species Narcine bancroftii. The sequence goes on from NC_091469.1 coordinate 144,740,887, forward strand.
GTCCCAAAAACAGAAGGTAATAGTTGGATAAGGGAAGGATGAGTCACTCTATGAATGGAGAGGAAAGAAGGTGGAGACCAAGAGGAAAGAAGGTGGAGACCAAGAGGAAAGAAGAGAAAGGGAAAGGGAAGGGGGGAGAAGGGAGAGTAGACTAGCAGAAACCAGAGAAGTCAATGTCAATGCCATCCAGCTGGAGAGTGCTCAGATTGAAAATCAAGTGTTGTTATTCCAATGATGGGTGTTCTTGGTGGGACACTATATTAGGCTGTGGACAGATATGTGAGCATGGGAGTGGGGCATGGAACTGAAGTGGTTTGCCACTGAGGGATCCATGTCATTGACGTGGACAAAATGGAGGTGCTCAGCAAAGTGATCTCCCAGTCTGCACCCAGTCTCTCCAGTATCAAGATGAGGAAACTCATTTCTACAGTGTCATTCCTGAGTGTCAACATCTCCGAGGATCTGTCCTGGAGCCTACATGTTGATGCAATCATAAAGAAGGTTCGCCAGCGGCTATACTTCGTGAGGTGTCTGAGGTACGTCACCAAAAACTCTCACAAACCTCTACAGGTGTACCATGGAGAGCATTCTGGCTGGTTGCATCACTGTCTGGTACTCTCAGGACAAAAATAGACCAGAGGGTAGTTAACTCGGCCTGCAACATCACAGGCACCAGACTTCACTCCATCGAGGACATCAACATGAGGCTGTAGTGGCACTATGGTGACACTACAACTCCCAGAAGTCATTGAAATGCTATGTGACATCAATGAGTGATGATGTCAATGCGTGTTGTGCATGTGGCTCGGGCTTTAAAAAATTGCGCTAGTGATGAGGAGTAAATCTGTTTGATTCACTCTAAAAACACCTTGTGTGGTTATTTTGTCGTGCCTACTGTGATTCCAGTGGCCACAATTGGTGACCCCCGATGAGTCCAAGAACGTACTTTTGGATAAACATGGACTCTGCCGCTGTCACTGTGAAGCTGCTGCCTTTCTGAGCAGCTGAGCCTGAACTGTGGTTCCAACAGTTCGAAGCACAGCTTCACCTTCATAGGAACATAGGAACTTAGGAAGTAGGAACAGGAGTAGGCCAAAAATGGCCCATCGAGCCTGCTCCGCCATTCAATACGATCATGGCTGATCTAATTTATGACCTAACTCCACCTACCTGGCTTCTCCCCATATCCCCTAATTCCTCTATCATGTAAAAATTTATCTAATCAAATTTTAAATATGTTTAATGAGGCAGCCTCAACCACTTCCCTGGTTAGAGAATTCCAAACATTCACTACTCTCTGGGAAAAACTATTTTTCCTCATCTCTGTCCTAAATCTACTCACCCGAATCTTGAGACTGTGTCCTCTCGTTTTAGTTTCCCTGGCCAGCTCAAAAAACCTTCCTACATCTATCCTATCCATATCCTTCATAATCCTATATGTTTCTATAAGATCAATGTCGAGTCGGACACTGCTCGTTATTACCATCTCGTCAGTGCCCTGGACCAGGCCGTCGCTGAGGGTCGGTGACTTCCTACGGGATCCATCACATACCAGCAAGTATGATGCTTTAAAAACACTTTTATTACGTGTATATGGTATGTCCTGTAGGGAAAAGGCAGCCAAACTATTACATTTTGATGGGTTGGGAGAATGTGCCCCTTCAGAACTAATGGATGAAATACTGTTCTTTGCATCTGGCAAAAGTCCCAATATGCTATTCGAGCAGCTCCTTTGAGAATGAATGCCAGATGATATTAGGCTCTTGTTATCCAAGTGTTCATTTGATGACCCGAGGACTGTAGCAGCAGAGGGAGATATTCTAAGGCTGACTAAAAAGGACAGCAAGGAAAGACAAGTCTGCACAACCAACCCGTCCAATATTGACCCCTTGTTACACTCTAGTGGTCTTAGCACGTCACTCCCTACAAACAGATAACACCCGAAAATGGGCAAGCAGCCTGTGGACACCTCATCTTGGTGTTATTACCACAGGTGTTGGGGAGTAAATGTCTGCAAGTGCCTTCCACCCTGCCTGTTTGTGGGTAACACTCAGGCCAACCGCCAGTAAGGGGTGCAGTAGTTGGTGAGAAACATTCAAGCCTACTGTATGTATGGCACCAGTTGTCCCAGTGAAAATTTCTGGTGGACCTGGGTTCAGTAATATTTACACCCACCGGTTTTGACCAGGCCATTCTACCCAAGACCTGCAACTATGAGCAATTAACAGTTCCAATGTTCTGACCTTCGGCACCAGGAAGATGAATGTCAAGTTTGAGAATCATCTTTACACTTGGCCATTTATTATAGTAAAAGTATCTTGACCTTTGCTGGATGCAGATTTTCTTCGGGCTCATTCATTCCTCGTCGACTTAAAAGGGCGTCAACTAATAGATGGAACTACTTTTCAGACTATCCCTCTGGCAGACGCCTATACCCCTGCTCTGTGCCGTCAAACATTAAGTAAACCAGTAGATGAATTCTCCAAGCTGTTGGAAGATTTCCCTGAGACAGATACTATACAATTTTCGACCTCGACTGCAAAGCACGGTGTTACTCACTGCATTTGAACTAAGGGTCCACCTATCCAGGCTAAAGTGTCCTGCTGGCCTCCAGAGAAGCTGCATTTAGCTAAGGAAGAGTTTGCTAAGATGGAGGAACTAGGCATAATTCGTAGGTCCAACATTCCCTGGGCATCCCCATTGCAAGTGGTCCCATACACAACGGAGTTTGGCGACCTTGTGAAGATTACAGGCGGCTTAACGACCCCACCATTCCAGATCATTATCCGATACCTCATATTTAGGATTTCTTGGCTAATTTGCATGGAGCGAAGATCTTCTCCAAAATAGACGGTGTGTGGTCATCCCCAAGTACTGGTCGAGCCGGAAGACATTCCAAAAACAGCAATTAATACCCTGTTTGGGTTGTTTGAATTTTTATGAATGCCATTGAGATTAAAGAATGCTGCTCAATCTTTTCAACAGGTCATGGATGCTTTAGGACGTGGTATGACCAATGTCTTCATTTACCTCTATGACATTTTAGTGGCCATTGCCACCAATAAAGGACATTTGGAACATCTTCGTACACTTTTTATTCAACTTCAAGAATTTGGACTGACCACCAATCCAGATTAATGGGTCTTTGGAAAGAAATGATCGATTTCTTGGGGTATAGGATTACTCAGGAAGGCATGACCCCACTGCCATCCAAAGTTGAGGCCATTACCAAATACTCAAGACCTGCTACAGTTAAAAGCCTGCAGAAATTCTTGGGATTGGTAATGCCTTCTGTGAGCAGCTCATATCATGAAGCTTCTTTTCGATTTACTGTTTGTAAACACCATAACAATCCATTGGACTGAAGAGGGAGACAACGTCTTCTTAAAGACAAAAGAACTGCTGAGATGCCAGTTTTAAATGCAGCCACCACCCTTTCTACACACATTTCCAGTATAGCCATAGGAGGTGCACTTCATCAATATGTCAACGGGCAATGGAAACTGTTAGCATTCTTCAGCCACCATCTTCGTGAAGCACCGAAGAAATACAGTACTTTTGATAAGGAGCTTTTGGCCTTTTACTTGTCTATTCGATACTTCCATTATTTTTTGGAGGGCAGAGATTTTACTATGTGCACTGACCACAAGCCCTTAACATTTGCATTTTCAAAGGTTGAAGAGCCCTGGTCAGCTGGACAACAATGGCAATTTGCATTAATTTCAGAATTCTCCACAAAAATACTACATATTTCTGGAAAAGACAATGTAGTAGCTGATGCAATTTCCCGCTCTGCTCCACTCAAGGTTTTGTCTGGAGATCAAGGTATTGACTACACAGCTTTGGCCATGGCCCAAGAATAAGACCATGAGACTAATGGTTATCGAACTGTTATCACGAACCTGCAATTGAAGGATGTCCAGTATGGAGTTCATGGCAAATTACTCCTCTGTATATATCAACTGGACACCCACGCCCAGCATCATGGAAACATCAAGTATTTGACTCTGTGCACGGTCTCTCACATCCATTGATTAGATCGACAGTTCATATGGTTTCATACAGGTTCATTTGGCATGGTCTTAAAAAAGACGTTACACAAATGACAAGGTCCTGCATTGCCTGCCAAACAGCAAAGGTTCAGTAACATACTAAGGTGGCACTGCAGTCCTTCCCAGTAGTTACTCATCATTTTGATATTGTTGGTCTGCTTCCTATTTCAAGAGGATAGTTATCTTTTTATAGCAATAGACAGGTTTACCTGGTGGCCCGAGGCTGTGCCTATGGTAGATGCTACTGCAGACACTTGTGCTCGGGCATTCCTCATGTATCGCTCTGGTTTACCGGCGCAAGTTACTTTGGATAGAGGACTGCAACTTGCTTCCTCGCTGTGGACGGCCTTGTCTCGCTTGCTTGGTACAAAAGTTCATCATACGAATGCCTATCATCCCCAGGGTAATGAACGGTAGAAAGAGTTAATCGACAGCTCGTCAGCCTTGATGGCTTGGTTAGAAGGCCTGAACTGGGCTGAGGAGCTGCCCTGGGTATTACTGGGCGTTATAACAACTCCAAAGGAAGATCTCCAAGTTTCATCTGCGGAGCTTGTGTACGGCGCACGATTGGTAGTCCCAGGAGAGTTTCTCCCCTATCATTCCAACTCCAAAAATGATCATAAGGAACTGTAATCTTCTCAAGGAGAACAAAGCTATGCATTTTCACATTCCACCGGGCTAGAGCTCTCTTTCGTGATGTAACTGCGATACATTTTCTGGCCACTGCCAATGCAATCTTGACAAGCGTTGTTTGATGATGGGTCATCTTCATTTTAGGTCTTACTCTGGCAATATTCCCTGATAGGAATAGTCCTGGGTTCTGAGGAAATTGAATTTGCTCTAAGAGTTTCCCCAGATCTACCTAAAAGGGCCTTACCTAGGAAGATGCCCAAGTTGAATGTAAAAAAGTTCTTATCTCCTCACTGCACCTAAAGCATTGATCCAAAATGTCTGATTTTAATTTATTTTTTTTGTGCAAAATAAAATTATATTGCACCAATCTGTAGCTTACATTTATTGCATTTGTCATACAATCTGGGCATATATCAGACCAGTTTTGATCACTAATAATTATATTTAAGTCTGATTCTCATCTTTGTCTAGACTAATAATAATCCTTGAACAACCACTTGCCTCATGAAATTCAGATCTTTAAGGCCATTTGGGCAATGAATGTATTTCTGCACAAAGCATTACAATAATCGGCTTTGCCACCGATCCAATAACAATTGAATTTTGGAAATTAACCAAGAACTGATGTATTTATTAAAGAATTTATGGGAAGTTGACCTTTTAAAAATATTTTAGAAATTAATTAAGCAAGTAACTCATTTTAAAAATATAATGAAGCCAACACAATGGATAACTTTAATGGTTTATTGGGAACTGGTCAAGTAACCAGAGCTTGGTGTTGTTCTGTATGAAATAATGCAGTTAAATGTTAACATGGATAAAATTGCCATCTTTGAAATGTAAGGTGGTGGAAAGATGTTTGCCTTAAACATTTAATTCTTGTGAGTTCCCACAGTTAGCATTAACGGTTTGCACAGTGGTTAGCCCAACGCTGGCGATCGGGAACAGAGTTAGAAGCCTGCGCTCTCTGTTAGGAGTTTGTACGTTCTGCCTTTATCTGTGTGGGTTTTCCCCAGGGGCTCTGGTTTCCTTCCACCCTTCCAAACGTACTGGGGGTTGTAGGTCAATTGGGTGTAATTAGGCCGCACGGACTCGTGCGCCGAAAGGGCCTGTTACTGTGCTGTATGTCTAAATCTGAAATTTCAAACATTATTTGAATATTTTGTCAGAATTTTATTAAGCAATGATCTACTTTTAATAATTGTTGGAAATGAATTTTACAAATGTTATATTTTTCAGGAAATTTGGCAAATTATATTTTTAATAATTTATTGGAAATTGATCAAGCAATAGTCATTTTTAAAAGAATTGTTTTAAACATTACTCACAGTTTCATTGTCCTGTTCTACTGGTGATTATTTTCAGGTGGGCTAACTTGCACTAATTTGAATGATACAAAATTGATGCTTCGTACTCCCAAGTCTTCACACATACTTGTCATGCCTGAGACGAAAAGAAGCTTTTAAGTTTTGAGATTTCACTTGCCCCAGAGACACTTTATAAAACGGGGCTGGAACTGTCAGACTGATGTTTGGCCTGTGGAAAGGAGCAGCCTCTAATCACATCGCTTCCTGATACACTATGACTGCTGTTTACAGTTCACCTCTCATCCCAGCACCATTAATACAGATGTCTCATAAATAGCGGTCGCCTCAGAGATTTCAGAATCACACGCCAGGAGCCTAAATGGTCAAACGATTGTAGACAATCCATTATGTCAGAGTTCCTTCAGTTTGCCTGACTGTTTATAAAGTGCCGATAAGAGATACAAAGCATTTCTTCTGCCCTGGAGATTAAACACAAATGCTGCAAACCTAAAAATATACACTTTATGTTATCACTACTCAGTAGAAATTAACATGTTAGTTTGCCAGATAGGAACTCAAAACTTCTGTTTTCAGATGTTGTTCATTGTTGGTATTTGTTTATTCAAAAATAAGGTAATTGCTTGCTCAGAGAGAGAGAGACTGTGTGAGTGAGACAGAGACCGAGAAAGAAAGAGAGCGAGAGACTGAGACAAAGAGAGAGGGTGAAAGAGAGAGAGAGTGAAAGGAAAAGGAGACTATATGTGCTTAATTTACCATCAGGAATGTTACAGAGACTGATAGGATTATCCTGTGAGCTCATTCAATCTCTGATTTGATGGCTTGTGTCCAATTCTTTTCAATGAGTGAATTTTCAGGCCCAGGGATTGAGTTTATTCACATCAGTTCTGTTGGCTAGCATTAGGGATGTCAATCCGGTATGCCGTTCCTCGATTAATCTCCAGGATACATCAGTTCTGTTGGCTAGCATTAGAATGTCAATCCAGTATGTCATTCCTCGATTAATCTCCAGGACATAGCTCTGAGCCATATTGTCAATAAAGAAGTCATAGAGGAGCTATGTGTCATTTTTAGCAATGTTGTACACTTCCACATGATTTATTAGTGCATTGAATATGCGATGGCTTAAATGAGGGGAAAAGTGATCGGGCAATGAGGGAAAGGCATTTTGAAAAGTTGGATTGCAAGTGTTGTCTGATCAAATTTTAAATTTAAATTTAGAAATACAGCATTGTATCAGGGTCTTCCAGCCCATGCTGTCCAATTACACCCAATTAACCTACAGTCCTCATACGTTTCGAAGGGTGGGAGGAAATTGGAGCACCCGGAGGAAATTTATGCAGACATGGGAGAGTGTAAAAACTCCTTAAAGACAGTGCCAGTTTCGTACCCGGATTGCTGGCGCTATAACAGCATTGTGCTAACCACTACATGAACTGTGCCACACCTAAATCTTTAATATTAAGCCAGGCAGGCAGGCACTGTTGTCACTTTGGCACCACATTGTGGACTGAAGGACCTGTACTTGCATGTTTTAAGCAAAAATAACCCTTTTATTGGATGATGCAGTGTTATGACCTGGATGCGGGTCAGGATATTAAAGGTTTTGAGGACTCAGTAATCTTTTAATTGAGTTCACATCAGTGCAGATTATTTACATCCACTGAGATATAGTGAACAGCTTTGGTCTAGAGGCACTATCCAGGCAAGTCAACCCTGCTTAACCGCAGCAGGTAGTGTAATCATAAAAGAGGAGAATAAAAGGGCAAAATGTCAGAGAGGAGAGTATAGAGTTACAAAGAGACAGTCTGTAGAGAAAAGTTTGGTAGATCAAATTTGAAGGTAGATTACATGTTTAATGGTCGGATACTTAACAGTGTGGAAGAACAGAGGGACCTTTGGATCCAAATCCATATATCCCTCAAGACTACTGAGTAGGTTGATAGGGCAGTCAAGAAGGCTTATGGTATGCTGGGCTTCAATAGATGGGGATTGAGTTCAGGAGATGTGAGGTGATGCTGCTGCTCAATAAATCTCTGGTGACACCAAACTTTGAAAATTGTGTTTAGTTCGGGTCACCTCATGGCAGGAAGGATGTGGAAGCTATGGAGAGGGTGCAGAGGAGATTCAGCAGAATGTTGCCTGCATTGGAAAATATGTCTTATGTGGTAAGGTTAGCAGAACTGGGACTTTTCTCCTTGGAGCAAAGAAGAATGAGAGGAGATAGCAATATTCTGTGAGGCATGGGTAAGGTAGCCAGTCAGTACATTCTTCCCAGAGGAGATCTGCACAAAGTGAAGGAAGGAAAGTTTAGGGGAGACATAAGGGGTAAGTATTTTACACAGAGTTGTGGGTGCCTGGAAATGCCTTGGCAGGTGTGGTGGTGGAGGCTGGAATAGGGGCATTTAAGACTCTTAGACAGGCCCATGGATGAAAGAAAACATGAAAGATGTTTATTAGATAGTGAGGGTTTAGTTGTTTTTTTTTGGTAGGTAAATATGGGTTGGCACAATATCGTGAGCTGAAAGTCCTGTACTGTGTTGTAATGTTCTATATTCTATGTTCTAATAATGCAAGTGCACTTCTTTTGCAACTGGAAGGTCCAACTAAGAATGTGATGTCGGCAGGAAAGAAAGTGTCTTGAATCTGGATGCTTGCTCATGTATCTTCTGCCTGATGGAAGGAGGGAGGAGTGAGTGTGAGCAGGGTGGGATGGATCTTACAATATATTGGCAGCTTTCCCGATGCAGCAGGAGGTACATGTGGAGTCAATGGAGGTGATAAGGACCCATTCTGTTCAATTTCCCTCTTGCCTGTTTTTACAGGCATTCAAAATCTGCTCCAGCGGGGTTTGTGCCAAAAACATCAAGGAAACAGAGATTGCCATGAATTATGAAAAGGCGTTTGGACAGAGGCTTTGAAGGGAAAGGCTGAGAGGGACACGAGGCTGATGCCAGCAAATAGAGTGAGCATTGATGGGTATTACAATTAGCATTGACAAGGCGGTCTCTTTCCCTACTGTACGATTCTATGAAAATAGCATTTTATTCCCATCAATCACAAAAATACTGACAGCTGGATTTGAGAAGCGAAGGTCTGTATCCCCAAATGGGGACATATTGTCTGACACTTTCTGAACATAGAGAGTGATGGAGATTAAAACTCTCCTTCTTCAAAATGGCTTGGCCAAGGATTTTATAGATGGCATTCACAGACTTTTAAAAAGCCTTGCATTTCCTTTGCACCTTTCACAACATTCCAAAGTCCTTTACCTCTAATGGCAGCAAATATTGATTGAGGGATAACTCCACTGATCTTGCTCAAGACTGCACTGATTACAGTCAACAAGAGAGTTGCCAGGACTCCATCCTTATCCAAAATCACTGAGAGGTAGAGCACAGCAGGTCTTTCACTCCATCAACTCTTGACCACCATAGGAGATAGAACATGACAGCATGCTACAGACCCTTCAGCCCATGGCATTGTGCAAACCTATGTAAACCTACTCCATCACAATCTAATTTTTCCCTACCTCCTACCCATAACCCTTAATTTTTCTTACATCCATTAGCCTATTAAATGTTCCATTGCATCAGCCTCCACCAGTGTCCCTGGAAATGCATTCCAGACACCCACCACTCTCTGTGTAAAAACCTCTGGCATCAACACTCAACCTTTCTCCACTCACCTTAAACAAATGTCCTCTGGTATTGTCTATACTTAAAGATGTCATCTGCTATTTGCCATTGACAAGTTATTAATGCTATTGATCAATTTGCTAAGCTGATTCTATAATTCTCCTCACAATCTCGTCACTTCCCCCCATATATTACCACCCACCCATATGCTCGGGGCATTCTCAGAGGCCAATTAACCTACCAATCTGTGTGCGGAAGGAACGCAGAGCACCCGGAGGAATCCCATGTGGTCACAAGGTGAATGTACAGATCTCATACAGACAGTGTCCGAATCTCAGGATTGAACACAAGTCTCTGGAACTGCGAGGCAATGGCTTGACTAGCTCTACCATGGTAGTCTCTAAAAGCCTTTTGGCAGTGTGTCAGAACCATCTGCTCAGAGTGAGACATGAACTCACAACTTCCTTGCTCAGAGAGATCACTGCTTTAGATGAAGTGCATGACGGGTAAAGGGAAACATAAGATATTGGAGCAGAAGAAGGCCATTCAGTCCATTGAATCTGCTCCATCATTCACAAACTGATCCATTCTCCCACTCAGCCCCACACCCCTGCCTTCTCCCTGTAACCTTTGATACCCTGACTATTCAGATAGCTATAAAACTCTATCTTAAATACACCCAATAACCTGCAGCAAATTCCAGATGTTCACCAATCTCTGGCTAAAATAATTCTCTCTGGTTTAAATGGGCACCCTACACTCCCGACATTGCGCCTTCTTGATCTTGACTCCCCTACCATAGGAAACAAATTAGCCGCATCTACCCTGCCCAGGGCTTTCAACTTTCAAAATATTTCCACGTAGTCCCCCTTCATTCTTCTGATCTCCAAGGAGTACAGTCCAAGAGTTGTTAAACGTTCATCACAGGAATCATTCTTGTGAATCTTCTCCAATGCCAGTACATCCTTTCTTAAATAAAGAGCCCAAAACTGAACCCCATACTCCAAATGAGTCCTCACCAGTGCCTTATAAAGCCTCAGCAGTATAACCTGCTCTTGTATCCCAATCCTCTAGATTTGAATGCCAACATTGCTTTTGCCTTCTTCACCACTGACTCCATATAGAGGTTAACCTTTAGGGCATCCTGCACAAGGACTCCCAAGTCCCTTTACAACTCCAAATTTTGAATTTCTCCTTATCCAAATAATGGTCTGCCCTTTTATTCCTTCTGCCGGTGCAAGACCGCACACTTTAAACAATGTATTTAATTTGCCATTTCATTGCCCATTCTCCTAATCTATCTAAGTACCCCTGCAGCCTCTCCATTTCCTCACTACCTGCCCCTGCATCTATCTCTGTATCACCTGCAAACTTACCATGAACCCATTTATTCTGCATTCAAAATCATTAGTATACAATGTAAATAAAGAAGTGGCCTCAACTCTGACCCCTCCGGAACACCACTGGTAACTGGTAGCCAACTAGAATATGATCCCTTAATTCCCACTCTGTTTCCTGCCGATTAGCCAAAGCTCTACCCATCGTTCCTGTAATTCCATGAAGTCTCATTTTGTGAAGCAGCTTCATGTGTGGCATCTTGTCAAAGGTCATTTGAAAATCCAAATGTACAACATCCATTGCATGTCCTTTGTCGAGGTTGCTAGCTTTGCCAGGCGAGAGTTTCCTTTGGGAAACCATGCTGACTTTCGCTTATCTTGTCATGAACCTCCAGGTATTCAATAACCTCATCCTTGACATCAATGTTGAGAGGTTAGAACAACAAACTGAATGTGATAGGTGACACAGGGGAGACAGAGCATGGAATCAGGCCCTGTGGTCCCACATTTATTAATCACCCATTTACGTGAAGCCTTTTACGTGACAGCATCGAGTCCACGCTGCTGAAGATCCAGCTGCGCTGGATGGGTCACGTCTCCAGAATGGAGGACCATCGCCTTCCCAAGATCGTGTTATATGGCGAGCTCTCCACTGGCCACCGTGACAGAGGTGCACCAAAGAAAAGGTACAAGGACTGCCTAAAGAAATCTCTTGGTGCCTGCCACATTGACCACCGCCAGTGGGCTGATAACGCCTCAAACCGTGCATCTTGGCGCCTCACAGTTCGGCGGGCAGCAACCTCCTTTGAAGAAGACCGCAGAGCCCACCTCACTGACAAAAGGCAAAGGAGGAAAAACCCAACACCCAACCCCAACCAACCAATTTTCCCCTGCAACCGCTGCAATCGTGTCTGCCTGTCCCGCATCGGACTTGTCAGCCACAAACGAGCCTGCAGCTGACGTGGACTTTTTACCCCCTCCATAAATCTTCGTCCGCTAAGCCAAGCCAAAGAAGAAGACATTAATCCATTAAAAATTCTCCCCACATTCCCGTTATTTCTCACATTCTGCCATTCACCCATACACCAAAGACAACTAACATTGGCCAATTCATCTCCAGACCTATAAGCCTATATGTTAGGGGGAATACTGTAGTACCCAAAGAAAGTCCACCCATCACAGAACAACTCCACATGGATGTCACCCAGTCAGGATTGCATCCCAGTCTCTGAATCTGTGAGGTAGGTGCTCTACTGTGTTGCCTTGCTGGGGATGGAGCTCCAGGATTTGAACCCAAACTATGTTTCTGAATCAGGTTGGATCCCACTAAGTGCAGGAAGTATTAGATAGCAGCAAGGAGCTCAGGTAAGACACGTGTCCATGGAGGAACATCATCCTGTGGGCTGCTCCTGTGTTGATTATTCAATTTATGGGATCAGATGTTAATACAATTTTAAGGGCGGCATGGTTATCACAACACTATTACTGTGCCAGTGACCCAGGTTCAATTCCAAAACTCTCTGTAAGGAGTTTGTACATTCTTCCTGTGATCTGCATGGGTTTTCTCTGGGTGCTCTGGTTTCCTCCCATGTTCCAAAGACATATGGGGATTTATGGTCACATGGGTGTAATTGGGCATTGGGGGCTCATGGGCCTGTTACTGTGCTGTATCTCTAAATTAAATTAATACTAATGGCTCATGTTTCAATCTAGGCTGCAAGTTGTTACCTTGTAGCACCTGTTGATACTCGTTCAGTGGAATTACCAAGAGTACAACCTATCTTTGTTTGCATATATAATATGTTTTTTTGGTACAACAGCCAAGACCAGTACCATCATTTGAGTGTGCCCGGTTTGAATGGAAGTTTTTGATGTGCTGCAGCTAACAGTGATAGCCACTAGATGGCAGGAGATCCCCCGTCATGTGCTGATTGAGAGTGTCAATTCCAATGTTGACCTATTTAAAGTCAGCAAATCCTTGGATTTAAAGGTGATATGAAATCCGTCTCACAGAATTACCACAAGAAATAAACATAGAAATTGCAGTCAAGTACACTTCTAGCATTTGACACCTTGCTTTGCTTATGCATTCAATCATGTGCATCATTGGAAAGGACAGAATTTAATCCGCATCCATTTTCACCTTGAGAAGGAGGTGTGGAGAAACTTACTTGAGCTGCTTCAATGGGGTGTCATAGAACATAGAAATCTATAGCACAGAACAGGCCCTTTGGCCAACAGTGTCGTGCCAACTCAATAACCAACTCTAACAACGGCATAGAATTTCCCACCTGCATAACCCTTCATTTTACTCAATTCCGTGCACCCATCTAATAGTCTCTTGAAAGTCCTCTTGAATGATCGCAAGTGATTTGTGTTGTTGAAGTTTTTATTGGCTTCGGGCTTTTTGTCATCAATGCAGTGATCTTAACGGCTTTATACTAGGCCACCAATGAGAAACAGGGGGCCATTGATGCCTTATGAAGCTGTTAAGAGGAGCCATACATTCCTGAAAGAGTTCCCATTCAGTGGCGCACTCTCTCAAAGCAGCATGGACCTACACAATGGCACCAGCAGAGGCCACTGAGACTAGCACATCATTGCTGGCAGAAGCGGTGCTCTTTAGCTTAGTTCCACTTTGTATCTCTTGGTTCATGCCCTTGGAATTAAGAGCGTTCATATACAGAAACTTGAGTAACAATAGTTATTTTTGAATTTTAGTGATGCAGGCCCTTCTGGCCCACAAGCCCATGCTGCTCCAATACAACAATTAACACACAAACTCCATATGTTTTTGGAGGGTGGGATTCAAACTCAGGTTGCTGCTACTGTAACGGCATTGGGCTAACCGCTACACTAACCGTGCCGCCCCATGGGATTGTGGGGAGAAGGAAGGAAAGTGGGGTGGAGAAAAAAATTACATCAGCCCTGATTCGAATGGCAGAGCAGACTCAATGGCCTAATTCTGCGTCTGTACCCCCTCCATAGAGCCAGCTCTTCAGCGCTTGACGTCCTGCTTTGCGGAAACTGCCAAAATGTTTGGCCTGGAAGTCAGCCTGAAGAAAACTGAGGTCCTCCATCAGCCAGCTCCCCACCATGACTACCAGCCCCCCCACATCTCCATCGGGCACACAAAACTCAAAACGGTCAACCAATTTACCTATCTCGGCTGCACCATTTCATCAGATGCAAGGATCGACAATGAGATAGACAACAGACTCGCCAAGGCAAATAGCGCCTTTGGAAGACTACACAAAAGAGTCTGGAAAAACAACCAACTGAAAAACCTCACAAAGATAAGCGTATACAGAGCCGTTGTCATACCCACACTCCTGTTCGGCTCCGAATCATGGGTCCTCTACCGGCACCACCTACGGCTCCTAGAACGCTTCCACCAGCGTTGTCTCCGCTCCATCCTCAACATCCATTGGAGCGCTTACACCCCTAACGTCGAAGTACTCGAGATGGCAGAGGTCGACAGCATCGAGTACACGCTGCAGAAGATCCAGCTGCGCTGGATGGGTCACGTCTCCAGAATGGAGGACCATCGCCTTCCCAAGATCGTGTTATATGGCGAGCTCTCCACTGGCCACCGTGACAGAGGTGCACCAACGAAAAGGTACAAGGACTGCCTAAAGAAATCTTTTGGTGCCTGCCACATTGACCACCGCCAGTGGGCTGATAACGCCTCAAACCGTGCATCTTGGCGCCTCACAGTTTGGCGGGCAGCAACCTCCTTTGAAGAAGACCGCAGAGCCCACCTCACTGACAAAAGGCAAAGGAGGAAAAACCCAACACCCAACCCCAACCAACCAATTTTCCCTTGCAACCGCTGCAATCGTGTCTGCCTGTCCCGCATCGGACTTGTCAGCCACAAACGAGCCTGCAGCTGACGTGGACTTTTTACCCCCTCCATAAATCTTCGTCCGCGAAGCCAAGCCAAAGAAGAAGACCCCCTCCATAAATCTTTGTCCGCGAAGCCAAGCCAAAGAAGAAGACCCCCTCCATAAATCTTCGTCCGCGAAGCCAAGCCGAAGAAGAAGAAGAAGAAGAAGAGGAAGAAGAAGAAGAGGAAGAAGAAGAAGAAGAAGACGAAGAAGAAGAAGAAGAAGAAGAAGAAGAAGAAGACGAAGAAGAAGAAGAAGAAGAAGAAGAAGAAGAAGAAGAAGAAGAGGAAGAAGATGAAGAAGAAGACGAAGAAGAAGAAGAAGAAGACGAAGAAGAAGACGAAGAAGAAGAAGAAGAAGAAGAAGAAGAAGAAGAAGACGAAGAAGAAGAAGAAGAAGAAGAAGAAGAAGAAGAAGAAGAAGAAGAAGTCCTAACAGGAAGTTGCATCAATTGCACATTTTGATTTCAGAAAGAAATTGGCGTAGAGGACAATGAGGGTTTTAGAAAGAGTACACAGCCACCACCTTTCCCCAAGGCATTACAGCAACTATCAAAGGACATCTGTGGAGAAAGGTTTAGGCGGGGGGTGGGGGGGAATGTCAGAGGTAAGTTTTTTTACACAGAGAGCAGTGGGCGCCTGGAGTGCATTGACGGAAGTGGTGGTGGAGGCTGGAACAATAGGGGCATTCAAAAGGTTCTGAGACAAGCACATGGATGTAAGTAAAATATAGGGCTATGGGTGCGAGGTAGGGAAGGATTAGATTATTGGGGAGTAGATTTACATAGGTCAGCATAACATCATGGGCTAAAGGGCCTGTACTGTTCTATGTCCTTTCATGCAAGACCCTCACTGCTCTCTGGAAGGATAAGGGTGGGACAATGGCAGAGTTTGTTGAGCCTGCTCCTTCAAAGTGTCCAGGATGCAAGTTTGAGTCCCATGATCTCCCTCCGACTACATTGGTTTCCTCTGGTGTTCTAGCTTCCTTCGATGTCCCAAAGACATGCAGAGAGTAGGATAATTGTCCATTGCAAGTGAGCAATAGCATCTGGGAAGGTGTTGTGATGTCATGGGGAGAAAAGTAATGAAGGATTAAATGAGAATTTGTTGTCATTCACATGAGAACACTGTACAGGTGCAATGAAAAGCTTACTTACTTCCGCTTCCCAGTTACATAAAGCACACAAACACAAATTAAGCATAATTTAGATGTCATGAGAGAAAAAAAATAGAGGAAATATAAAAGGAGATGATAAATAATAAATATTTACAGGAGACACAAAAGACAGGAGCAAAAAGAAATCTGTTGGCAGAACTCAGCAGGGCGACCAACATCAGTGGGAGAGAAAGATGAGTTATCGCTTTAGGTCAGAGCCCTTCCTCAAGATTGGAGAAATCGAGTTTTGATGAAGGGTTTCATTGCTGTTCAACCCGCTGAGCTCCTCCAGCAGATTGCATTTTACAATAAATATTCACATGTTCTGTCAGCTGTGCAGACAGATCTCACTGGACTACAAAGATTCTGCTTCCTGAATACTTGGGTGTATTTTATAGCTTTTGGGCTGCTAATCACGAAAGTGGTCTTATCATGTACTGTTTCTTTAGATAATACTTATTTTTATGATTTTCTGTCATATTTTAAGTCTACTAGCACCAGTGCATTGCCCACAAAGCAAACTGTTTTGGTCAGACCAAGCATACCTGGGCATACACACAGAGCAGGTGCTATGCAAATTATGTCTTAGGCAGGCTATAAAACCAGCTCACATATACAGACGCTGTGTATTACATCAATATAGATTGAACACATGTTGATGCACAGGCTCTTCAGGCAATAGCATAGTGAGCCTAATAGCATTTATTGTCTTCAGGAAGATTCAATATAACAGAAATGTCTCATCAATGTTCCAACAGCTCCAAAACATCCTGTTACATTTGTAGTGAGTTTATGCTTAATACTAAATTCAATAAATGTTCATTTAATGTTTCTCCACCTTCCAATGTGATGTAGCACATTTGAAATTATCTTTGTGTTCAGCTTGAAGTTGTTTATCTTAGCCCCCAATTTATATTCAGGAAGCAAACCTTTTGGAAAAAAATTATTGTCAAGTGGCTCTTTTGATTCGGGTGAGCTGTCAAGAGCCTGATACAAGTTGGAAAGAAACTGTTCTTGAACATTGAGGTGCTGGACCTGAAGGTAACAGCAATGTTTGACTGTTATGACGTGGGTGTTTCACGATGTTGGCTGCAGCTATGCATCACATAGATGTAATCGATGGATGGGAGGTCAGTGCCTGTAATGGACTTGGCCACTCTCTACAGCCTTCTGTGATCTTGGGCTTCCAAACTAAGTTATGATGCATCCAGTCAGTTTGCCTTTCACAGTGCACCTGTAGAAGTTTAATTTTGGTCAGCGTGGACAAGTTGAACCAAAGAGACTCTTCTGTCGCTGTATGTATGACTCAATTCACACAGCTGTATAAGGGACGTGATTTACCGAGTGTTCTGTTGAAAAGAAAGGTCCATTAACACCAAGCAAATGCAGCTTGTGTGGTTCATTCATGTTGTGGGTGTGTGTAGGAAACTATCTTTATGGCTTTTGGTTTCCACTTTGACACTCTTAAGCCTTCTCCCCTATAGGAGGTGGGTGAAGATGATGTGTCGTGGACAGGATGGTTCCTTCAGGCAGCTGGTCCATGAAGGGATGGAAGTTTGCTTGATATCCCAGCTACATTCCCTGCCTTTTCCAGTTTCTTCTTGAATAGATAAGGTCCTGTACTACACTGTGATGCACCCAGGCATTCTGCTTTCGATGGTACATCACAGAAGTTGTTGAAGGAGGGTGGGGGTGGGGGGGTGGGGGGAAATACCGAACTTCATTAGTCTTCTCAGAAAATGCAGGCTTTGGTGTGTTTCCTTGACCATTGCGTCACCATTGTCCCAGGTTTGGTCATTGGAGGTGAAACAAGAAAGTCTGCAGATGTTGTGATTATTGAGGATTGTGATGGACAACTTTGAGCTGAACACAAAGTTAATATCAGATTTGGTGAATCATAGGATTTTGGAGAAACATTACATTAACTTTTCTTTCATTTAGAATGTTTCATTGCATAATGATCCTGACACATTTAGTTAGTTCAACGGAATTAAAATGTTTAGCTGTTGATTTTCATTTGTACTCAGCATCTGATGCCTCTCATGTTGGTGACTAGCTCTAATGGATTCTAGTTGCCCGGATACTGTTCTTCCATGGTCGCAATGTCCTGGTGGAGTTTTTTACCATGCTTGTCACTGACTGCACTAAGATCAGCAGGGAAGATGCCCACATGAGAATGCAGCAAATGGATTTTCAACGTTATGTTGCATTCATGGTTTTGTATGCAGGAAGTGGATTTTAAAAATACGTGGCATTGGAAGAACTGTACATGGTAGGAAAACTTTTAGGGTGATCTTTGTAATCAGCAGCCCAAAAGCCAAAGAATACATTCAAAAATGTTAAGGAAGCAAAGTCTTAATTTCCCATTGTAATCTGAATGGCAGATATGGCCCAGCGCACTCTAAACTCACAAAATCATCCGGTTCAGCCGAAGTTCCAGACCCATCAAGTGTTGTTCCAGGTTATATCTTGGAGCACATCGAATTGGGGCAGGATAACGCCCAACCTCTATGTAATGTACTTTCTAACAAAGAGGAAGAAAACAGGAAACACTACAGGTGCTGAAAACCTGAAATTAAAAAAACCTAAGGTTGGAAATCCCCAGATCTTTGAAAAGAGAAACAGCGCTAATAATTCCGGAGTAAATCACTAAATTCTGTAGACACTGTGGTTGAAGTAAAAAAGCACAAAATGCTGGAGAAGGTCAGCAGGCCAAACAGTGTCCTTTATGTTGCAAAGGTGGAAATATATCTCCGACGTTTCGGGCTTGAGCCCTTCATCAAGGAATGAGAGAATGCCTCTCATACCCTGATGAAGGGCTCAAGCCAGAAGAGTCAGTTATGAATCTTTACTTTTGCTACATAAAGGATGCTGTTTGACCTGCTGACCTTCTCCAGCATTTTGTGCTTTTTAATAATTGCAGACATTGGCCTATTGAGCTCTAAGTTCTGCTGAAAGGGAGTGTTGCATTGATAATTAAAGGAGAAACATTTGTCAGGATTGGCTGGGGATTGAAACTGAACTGAAACTGATATTTCAAAGAACCAGTGTAAACATGAAGGGCAGAAAGGCCTCTATGCATTATTCCTAGTTAAGTGAGGTTTAAAGGCAAGCATCATTTGTGCAAGAGACATACAAGGACACCAGAGCAATCTCTTCAAGGAGAGTCTGGGACGTTGTGAGCCGTGGATGGGTCAGATGTAACCAATTCACTTTCTGCAAACAAATATAATTTTCAACACCATTCCCTTGTCAGTTCACTGTAAAGGTCAAAGTTCGGATATATAAATGACATTGCATACATCCCTGAGATTCTTTTACCTCTGGCCAGGCAGAATTACTATTTATTGATAGGGAAAAAAGCTGTACTCAAGAAGATATATACCTATATACATATAACAAATAAAGAAATGAAATCAAACTGTCTGTGCAACACAGGGAGAAAAAAAAATCAATAAAGTGCAAAAGTGCGAGTCCTTAAATGAGATTCTGTTTGAGTTTGTTGTTCAGGGGTCTGATGGTGGAGGGGAAACAGTTGGCTCCTGAATCTTGTGGCGCAAGTCAACTACAAGATGGCGGTACTGCCAGAACTGCTATAATGGCAGCGCAACCGCTGGTGCAGACCACCGGAGAGCAGGGTCCATCTGCCCAGTCCAACTGCCATCAGCTCCGTATTGGCTTAAAATGGCCGGTAAATGGAGCCGACATGGTTTTATTTCTAACTGCGACCACGGGGGTCTTCACCCAAGTTGGCGGCGCTTACAATTGGCAGCAGCCAGGAGAGGTTGCAGACTCTGGAGGAGCAGAGGACTGGTGCCGGGCACCAGAAAATGGGAGACCACCCCCCCCCCACCATTTCAGAAGGAGAAGCAGAGGAGATGAC
Source organism: Narcine bancroftii (assembly GCF_036971445.1). Classification (NCBI taxonomy): domain Eukaryota; kingdom Metazoa; phylum Chordata; class Chondrichthyes; order Torpediniformes; family Narcinidae; genus Narcine; species Narcine bancroftii. Next base: position 144,760,797 of record NC_091469.1, read on the forward strand.
TCATGGGACCGGTGACCACAGCAGCAGGCCAGTGATGGTGTTCTGCGATTGAAGAAACACATAGGTGGCAGGCTGTTGGTGACTTGAGGCAAGGAACCCACACAGGCTTGTGGGCTGCTGGTGACTGCGGTTGAGGGATTCACACCAGGTGGCGGACTGCTGGAGACCGACTCAAGACTAGCTGAAGGGACTCCAGGCATCAGAATTAAGATGCAAGAGAGTGCTGAGGGCACTGAAGGGGTCCTGATTGTGTCTGAGGTTCAGATCTGGAGCTCGAATTGCTGATGGTTTGGACTGGACTCTGCGGGGCTGTGGAGGCTGTGGCAATGCAGGAGATGACTCCACGGACACTTGGTGACTCTAATGGGACTCTGTTGTTCTTCTCTTTATCTGACCGTAAAAAGTCCTTCAGGCAATTTCTGTCCATTGTGAATCTATCTGCCTTAAAGGGAATTCCATGTAATGTAACACCGTTTTTATTACATGACAATAAATTGAATCTTTCCAGTTTTACATCATTAGGTGCTCAAGTGAAACTTCACCATCCAAGAGTCCATCTTCCTCATGAAGAGAGTTAACTTTTTCCATAGATCCGTTCCTTCATCTGTTTTTAAGATGAATTGGTCGATAAGTTGGAACAAACAGGTACATACAGTCCAATTTAGTGTCAAATATTTGTCTTAGTTCTGAAAAAAAAGAAACAATCTCAAACAGTTTAGATAGAAAAGAAGGAAAAAAAGATCATGATTAAAAGTTAACACTTAAGTTCGTTCCATCGATGCCTTGCACACCAGAAGGGGCATGCACTCATGAGGTAACATGATGAGCATGTGCGAATTGGGGAACAATTTGTTCGTAAGTACAAATTGACTGTAACTCGGATATTCGTAACCCGGAGACTCTCTGTATAGAAAAAAGACACTTTTGTAAATGTGCATCATGCCAGGCAGCATCTGTGGAGGGAAAAATGGACTTAGCAACTTGTGTCAGTGGGTTTTCTCCAGAACTAAGGAAAGCTAGCATTGACGAGGTGAGGAAAGTCATGGAGAACAAAAAGGAAGGAGTGGGAATTTATCAGGAGAGCAGGGCAATCACCCTGGATGGCTATGCAATGTTTCACATTCATGAGTGCTGCAGAACAGAGGGATCTGGGAATATGATATGAAATTCCCTGAAAGTGGCGTCATGGAGTCGCATAGAGAGATTTTGGCACTTTAGCCTTCGTAAATCCAAGAGTAGGAGTTGGGATGCTGTGTTGAAGTTGTATAAGACATTGGTGAGAACAAACCAGGGAAGCATGGTTGGTGTACCATTTAGCACAATGCCTTTACAGCACCAGCGATTGGGACTGGGATTTGACACCCACGCTATCTGTAAGGAGTTTGCATGTTCTCCCCATGTCTGTGTGGGCTTTCGCTGGAGGCTCCAGATTCCTACCATCATTCAAAGCATACTAGGGGATGTAGGTTAATTGGGTGTAAATTGGGTGGCATGGACTCGTGGGCCGAAAGGGCTTGTTACCGTGCTGAATGTCTAAACTAAAAAAATGTTTTAAAGAATATAGTGTGCATTTTAGGTCACCTACCTATAGGAATGATATCAATAGGATTGAAAAGAATGCAGAGGTGATTTGGCAAGAAGTTGTCGAGACTTGATGAACTGAGTTACAGGGAAACATTAAAGATGTTGACACTTAACTCCTTGGAGAGTAGAAGAATGTGGGAAGATTTAATCTTTTTCATTGGCTTGGCTTCGCGGACGAAGATTTATGGAGGGGTAAAGTCCACATCAGCTGCAGGCTCGTTTGTGGCTGACAAGTCCGATGCGGGACAGGTAGACACGGTTGCAGCGGTTGCAAGGGAAAATTGGTTGGTTGGGGTTGGGAGTTGGGTTTTTCCTCCTTTGTCTTTTGACAGTGAGGTGGGCTCTGCGGTCTTCTTCATAGGAGGTTGTTGCCCGCCGAACTGTGAGGCGCCAAGATGCATGGTTTGAGGCAAGATCAGCCCACTGGCGGTGGTCAATGTGGCAGGCACCAAGAACTTTCTTTAGGCAGTCCTTGTACCTCTTCTTTGGTGCACCTCTATCTCGGTGGCCAGTGGAGAGCTCGACATATAACACGATCTTGGGAAGGCGATGGTCCTCCATTCTGGAGACGTGACCTACCCAGCGCAGTTTGATCTTCAGCAGCGTGGATTCGATGCTGTCAGCCTCTGCCATCTCGAGTACTTCGACGTTGGAGATGAAGTCGCTCCAATGAATGTTGAGGATGGAGCAGAGACAACGCTGGTGGAAGCGTTCTAGGAGCCGTAGGTGATGCCGGTAAAGGACCCATGATTCGGAGCCGAACAGGAGTGTAGGTATGACAACGGCTCTGTATACGCTAATCTTTGTGAGGTTTTTCAGTTGGTTGTTTTTCCAGACTCTTTTGTGTAATCTTCCAAAGGTGCTATTTGCCTTGGCGAGTCTGTTGTCTATCTTGTTGTCGATCCTTGCATCTGATGAAATGGTGCAGCCGAGATAGGTAAACTGGTTGACCGTTTTGAGTTTTGTGTGCCCGATGGAGATGTAGGGGGGCTGTTAGTCATGGTGGGGAGCTGGCTGATGGAGGACCTCAGTTTTCTTCAAGCTGACTTCCAGGCCAAACATTTTGGCAGTTTCCGCAAAACAGGACGTCAAGTGAAATCTTCGGGAAGATTTAATAGAGGAATGCAAAATTACAATGGGTATAGATAAGGTAAATGCAAGAAGGCTTTTTCCATTGAGGATGGGTGAAACAAGAACTAGAGGGCATGGGTTAAGGGTGAAAGGTAAAATGGTATAAGGGGACATTAGAGGGAACTTCTTCATGCAGAGGGTGGTAACAGTATGGAAAGAGCTGCTAACAAAGGTGGTGGTTGTGGACTAAATTTTGATATTTAAGAGAAGATTAAATAGATACATGGATGGGAGGAGTAGCACAATGGTCCAGAGGGACGATGCAGAAAAGGAGAATTTATCAGATGGTGATTGAAAGGTGGGACAGACTTAATGGGTTGAATAACCTATTTCTGCTTATATGGTCTTATGGTCTTGTGGAACCTGAACTGTCCTATGAAATGGTTGAACAAATCACTCAGTGAAAAGTGATGGGCAATAAATATTGGCATAGGTAGCAAAATCCAATGAAAGGAAGTCCAGGTTTTCTGGAACTTAAGATGAAGAAAAGTCATGCATGTGGATGAGTAGAAAACCCCCTACTCACAACATCTGACTAGCCATGTTCCCTCAGATCAAGTCAAGTTTATTGTCATCTGATTGCACAAGTACAACCCGACAAAACAGCGTTCTCGGGACCTCAGAGCAAAACACGCAGACACACAACCAGACATAACACACATGCAGTCAGGCAATTTATATGCAGGACAAGTATTCATATATACAAATAAATAAATAAATATTGTTTCATAAATATGAACGTTTCGGATGGTCAATGTGAGCAGTTCCTTTGGTCGTTCAGCATTCTCATTGCCTGTGGGAGGAAGCTGGTTCTCAGCCTGGTGGTGCTGGCTCAGATACTCCCATATCTCATTCCCAACGGGAGCAGCTGAAAGTTGCTGCGTGCAGGATGGAAGGGGTCCTCAATGATTTTCTGCACCCTCTTCAGACAACGATCTCAGTGGATCAAGTCGATGGGTGGAGGGAGACTCCAGTGATCTTGTCTGCAACATTTATGGTCCTGTGGATTGGCCTCCAAGCCATTTCTTTACACCGACCGTACCCACACTGTGATGGAGTTCCTGTTGAAGCTTGACATAATGGTGGCCGGTAACCTTGCCCGGTTTCAGGTAAAGTCACTCTTGTGCCTTCGACAAGCAATGAAAGTTCCTGTCCCACAACAAGGGGCAGGAGATTTCATTGGTGGTGCTGCCATGTTATTTCGGTTAGGAGGCTGCATCGCCATCCTCTGGAACTGGATGGGATTACAGGCACTATAACTGCCATCAATATTTCGTATTGACAGCAATGTTCTTCCAAAAAGATGAGAAAAAATCTATGATAATCTGACTCTAGAATGGAAGGGAAAAATAAAAGCCATCCGTTAAATGTCTTGCGTATAATTTTGTTTGAAAGGTTGCTATTTGTTATAGCCATAGATAATGCACCCTTTTTAGAAAGATTAACCAAAACATATAAAAGTTTACAGTGTTACAGAAACATTTGCTCTCAATGTATCATGCTTCATGTTTTATCAGTTCACTGTAAATCTTTCATTAGTTGACATCTATCATTGAATTCCACTTACATCTCTCTACTAAATATTTGTGGCTTGTTAAATATTTTCAACATTACAGCATTAACAAAATCAAAGGGCTCATTACTCACAGCGTGGAAAATTAATTGGAAATCTTTTTAGCATATTAAAGGAAGATTGATTGCTTGAGCATTGTGAATGTTGATGACATTATTAAAGGGTGCTATCTTCACTGAGAGGCTTTTGGCGAAGGTTATTTTTCTCTCTCTGGAGAGGTCTCGTGGGGCCCAATGCCATTTTATCTCGGCAGTGTTAAGCACACATTGGTGCAATGAAGTGCTTGGGCATCATTTTCGTTCCTGTTTCCAACACATGAAAACAGAGAAGAGGTGTGCCAAACAATTACCATGTTCCTTTAACACCAGGTCCAGATGACATCCTGTGGCTGTAAAACCAAACAACTGCAAAAGAGACATTTAAATGCTAAAATTAAAAAAATGTAAAATGTAAAAGTTTTAAATTTTATTCACAGCAAGGTAGAAACTGATTCCAGCCGTTTAAAACTGAGCCACCCAATTACACCAAGTACGTTTTGGAGAGTGGGAGGAAACTGGAGTACACGAAGAAAACCCACGCAGTCACAGGGAGAATGTACAAATGCCTTAAAGGCAGCGGCGGATTCAAACCTGGGTCACTGGTGTTATTAAAGCGTGGCGCTAGCCACAACACTAGCATTGCCACCCGTTTATTTGCTCTTTAAAGATCACAACGGAAAGATTCTCTGAGTGGTTATTTATGGAATATTGTATTTATATTCCATTCATTTGGCATGGTTAGTGCTACATTATTACAGCACCAGCGACCTGGCTTCGAAACTGCCGCTGTCTATAAGAAGTTTGTATGTTTTCCCTGTAAACTGTGTGGGATTTCCCAGGGTGCTCCAGTATCCGCCCACCCTCCAAATACATAGGCAATTGGGGGTAAATGGGTGGCATGGGTTCCATGGGACAGAAGGGCCTTCTACTGTGCTATATCATTAAAATTATAAAACAACCGTGGAACTGACTTGATTCCGTGCCTGGAAAAGGTCACATCCTCTCTAATTGGGCTGATGCATTGCATATTAAGTTCGAGTTAGAATATAGAACATACAGCAGAGAACAGTCCCTTCAGTCCTCGATGTTGTGCTGATCCATACATCACTTCCTAAAAAAAAAGTACTAAACCCGCCTTCCCTTTTCTTTCATCCATGTGTCTGTCTAAGAGTCTCTTAAATGCCCCCAATGTTACAGCCTCTACCACCATCCCTGGTAAGGCTTTCCAGGCACCCACAACTCTCTGTGTAAAAAAAAACTTACCTTTGATGTCTCCCCTAAACTTCCCTCCCTTGACTTTATGTGTGTCCTTTAGTGTTTGTTGATCCTGCCCTAAGAAACAAGTGCTAGCTGTCCACCCTATCTATGCCTCTCATAATCTTGTAGACCTCTATCAAGTCTCCTCTCATCCTTCTATGCTCCAAAGGGAAAAGCCCCAGCTCTGTTAACCTTGTCTCATAAGAGTTTTTTTTTCCTAATCCAGGCAATATCCTGGTAAATCTCCTCTATACCCTTTCCATAGCTTCGACATCCTACCTATAATGAGGTGATCAGAACTGAACACAATATTCTTAAGAGTGGTCTTACCAAAGATTTGTAGAGTTGTAACATGACCTCTCTACTCCCCCTATTAATGAATCCCAGCATCCCATAGGCCTTCTTAACTATCCTATCAACCTATCCGGTGTCCTTGAGGGATGTCTGGATTTGACCCCAATGTTGAGTAACTTTGCTGTGATTTCATGCAACTCTGGAGAACATTTGAGGGCTTGCTTCTATTTCTGAATTTTCATTACATTTTGATGAGCTTTGCTCACTAATGGGCGATTCATTCAATTGTTAAACGAGCAGCCATGATTCTGGAAATGCTTTGCTCCAATTCCATAAGGAATTAAAGAAAAGATATCCCCTTTGCTCAGGTCGTTCAAGTATGTTACAATTTTAATTTAATCCTTTTAGGAAGAAACAGTTTCTCAACATCCAACAGAATCAATTCACCATCTCAGAGCTGGTTTTTAACTGTAAGTCATTTCCATCAACCATTGAAATCTTTATGCAATCTCAGCATCAAACTTTTTATTTATTTTTTTTATTTTTCACACTATGAACCATACTAACCAAAATACACACAAACATTTCCCTCTTGAATATACACAGTGTCATTTTCTCTCCTTTTCCCCCTCCCTCCTTCACCCCCCCTCCCCTCCCCACCCACTCAACGTTCAACCTATATGATACATTAAACCCATTAAACAATGTCATCACACAATGAAAATAAACAAAAAAATTGTGTCATCTACTTCTACACACTGGGTCAGTTCATTTCGTCTTCTCATTCTGTCATTTTAGAGGTTGGAGGTCCACGGTAGGACTTCTCTGTTGTGTTCCATGTACAGTTCCCAAATTTGTTCAAATACTGTGATGTTATTTATTAAATTATGTTATTTTTTCCAGTGGAATACATTTATTCATTTCTATGTACCATTGCTGTATTCTCAGGCTATCTTCTAATTTCCAGGTTGACATAATACATTTTTTTGCTACAGCTAAGGCTATCAGGCCTGAAATGCTCGTGATATAGCTTTACCTTTGCTATATAAAGGCACTGTTTGACCTGCTGAGATTTTCCAGCATTTGTGTGTTTTTTTCACTGATTGGATATCACTTTCCAAATAAAATGAGCTGATTAATTTCCCCCCCTCCCCCACCACTAGTCTTAACTGATTGAACTGGTTGAGCCATTGATGTATTATCCAATCAATAGGATTGTTTAATTGGACTTTCCTTCCACCTTCTTCCCATTAGTTTTGTGCAGCATTTTTCCCCTGATTCAGGAGGCTGAATCTAAAATAAACTTGGTAAATAATCACGGCAGTTGGCTGTTTGGACTTCAAGCCTTATTCTCCATTCAACATGAAGATGGCACGTTCCCTCTCTCCATATCACATTCTCGATCTCTTTCCATACCCCTTAATGCCTATGTTGGGAATCACATTGTTTGCTTCTCCCCCCCAACAACCCCCTATCCCATCCCATCTCCGTGGTTATTTATTCAACCCTGGAAACTTGGCCGACTTTCCTTTACCCAGTAGATTTTTTACTCAGTGTCTCTGTCTAGCTTCTAGAAAGAAATGAAAAGTTATCGATATTCAATTTATTTAAGAATCACAATGAATTAGTGACATGCTATTTATAAAGAAGTTTCTGATGTAATTTAGCCACGTAAATAACCAACTCCATAGTCTGGAGAAATGCTATCTCGTTTTCATTGTACACTACAATGGTTATGGTATGAATGACAAATAAACACGACTTGAAATGATGGAAAATTATAACGTAGCAAAAAAAAGTGAATTAAAAAAATTAAGCAAGTGCCAAAATTAAACTGAAGTCGAAGAGCTGAATTATTTTAGAACTAAGTTAGCAAGTGCTCTTTCATTCATGCTCCTATCGTCTTCCCATTCCTATACTTCAGTATTTTGTCTGCTACCCAGAGGCTTTTCTCAAGTTAAAGAACAAACTCCTGCTTCATGATTACTCGAGGCTGAATGCAATGGTATTTCAGAAAACATTCTTTGTTCAGAATTCATTAGGGTTTTCTCCATAATCCTGTAATAATATGATACAATGCATTCATGTTCCTATGCATGCTCAATTAAATGTCTGCAATAACTGTGAAAACGAATTCCACAGCTCGGAAACTGCAGCTTATAAAGGATTAAGTGGGCTGCGCACACTTGAAAATATCCCCTAATTTAAGAATGCAGAGTTGGTTTTGTTTTTAACATTTAGAAAGAATACTAGAATTTCAGTCTGTTTGAAGTTTATGCCTTTGCCTGCATGTTTCAGTGGAAATTAACAGCAAACCGCTTTGCTGGGGTCACCTGGAAGGCAAGTTGCGAACAGCCAATTCCTTATGGAAGCAGAGGGTTGAGTATGGACATCACCAATAGAACTGTCCCTATATTTTTCTTCCACTTGGATTGCAGAACAGTCATATCCAGTCCCTTGAGACCTGTGAGGAGATAGTAGAGTCTGGTTCACTTGAGGTTAGTAGGCTAAATCTAACCTCAGCACCAGCTCCCCCCTACACCCTCACCCCAAGGTCCAGAGTGTTTGTTTATCTCAGGAGAGATCATATTGTTTATCATTTACATTTTTAATCTTGGCCTCCTCGTTGCCCTAAGAGCATCATTTAGTGGGCAGGAATGCAAAAGGTCACCAATTTCTTTTTGTAAGAGTGCTAATCACCAGGAAAAAAAGGTCAGTTTAAAACTAGTTTGGAAACAAATAGATTGCGGACAGCTGCCCCTATCAAAAGTAAAATGATGACTTAATGCTGATTAAGCAAGTGAACTCTTTGAAGTGACTGTGTCAGGAGCCCATAGTATGTCTGAACTGATTGCTATCAGTCTCCCTCTAATGGGTCCACTTGGTGCCACAGACTCTTCAAGCTGATACAGCGGAGGTAGATACAGGAGAAGCCTTGGATGCCTTTTCCTTTGCTAAGGTTAATATCTGAGAATAAACAGATGCAGCTTTCTCTTTTAGGTGGCGAACTACAAAGAGGGAAGTTGCGCTTTGCCATTTTATATCCCTCTCATCAGCTGCAATTATATCTCCATTTGAAAAAAATGTAATGGCCATTGTAACCACCGCGCCCCTAGAAATATTTTCTTTGACTCAACTGTCGACCCAGCTGAAAGACATTCGATTAATTGTCATGCTGCTGTGGTTTAAACTTCACAAATGCATAATAATTTCCTCTTTTATTTCAAGCTCTGATGGCAATTTTAAAAATATTTGCCTAATGTGAAATATGTAACTTGGTCTGCTTCAAAGATAAATGAGTTATCCTCTGCAGTCTTGGCACTCACTTTCACAGAGTTTTCTTCCAGAAATGCGGAATACGGCTAACATTTTCCTGAAGCAAAGTCTTTCAGCAGAACTCAAGGGTTTCTCTTGATGACTGTCAGAGTGAGTGAGTAGTGAAGAACTTGGGAATCAGTGAACAATTGTTAGGACTTTATTGTAGCCTGTCAAAGAAGGTTTATTTTAAAATCCTGCGACCATGAGGTCTGGGCCCAAGATAGGCCCAAAATGGTCACAAAGGGTCCAAAACCCAGCAGCAATAGATATTCACCAAGGCAAATGGTTACTTAAACAAAAGTTGCTTTTAATTATCTTTAAACATGAAAACAGAATCACTCTTTAACTTATCACTATTGACTTAACTAACCTATCTTAACCCCCTTCTAATTATAAGCACACATGGATGTAATGTGTGTATAAGTTCAGAAGAGTTCTTTGATTCACAGTCCAGTCTCACTTCTCATTCCTCCAAGTTCACTGGTTTCAGGCAATTCTTATACTGTGCACAGAATTTAACATTTATAAAGTTCACCAGGCTTTGGTGCTTGAAAGGTAAATGGTTACTGCTCAGGAAGGTTCTTGTTGGTTTTCAGAGAGAGATTTGTTGTATGTTGGACACCCACAACTGATTTATTTTCAATCAGCCACTTCAATGTCTTGCCAAAGAAACTTGCCCCCCTCAGGGTTCTCCAGATGATAACCTCTTTCTTTCAGGTAACCACAGAGTTCCTTTTTGTTTCTCTTATTTCAAGTGAAACATTAGAGAGCCAATCCTCTCCTCTTTGCAAGAACTACAAGGTCTTTGACCAGGTTGAACTAAGCACTCAGAACCCATCTTCTAAATGGGGTTTTCCATGAGCTTGCCAGCTTGTCCTGTTCCAGTTCCAGTTGCTGCTGCAATGGCAGAACTGATCACTGTCTCTCTCACACACACACGCAGAGAAAGCCTGTTTGACTCTCTCTGCTTGCAAAACCACATGACCCTCTTAGAACAGCAAGTTCCACTGCAGACAATCCAACAACTTCTTTCATCTGTTGCCTTTTCGTAAACAACAATCCATTAGTGAAGTCTCTTGGGCATTCTCCAAAGCTTCTGCAAAGACTCTTAGGCCCCAACAGTCTAGCATTAGCAGAGCTCCAGTATTTTAAACAAAATCTGTTTTAAAGTGTCTATATGTGACCTACACTAACAAACCTGCCCCAATTTATCTCCCAAAAACATATCTATATACTCTCACAACAGTAAAACAGAAGGTGAGATATTACACAAAATGTCCTTTAGTCTACCGTTAAACAGACAAAAATTTGGTATCAGCAAAAATTGACCAGTGCCCCTTAGAACCAGAAAAAGAGAAAAGAGATTCGCCCACCCCCCAGAGTCACTGAGTGTCCATGGATTGGATTCATGTCCAGTGCTCCCACAGCCTCCACAGACACACCTCCTTCAGTCCAAAGCATCAGCCACCAGAGCTCAAGGTGCCCATTCAGAACAGAGATGAGAGATGAGGAGAAATTTCTTTAGCCAGAGGGTCAGGGATTTGTGGAATCTGATGCACTATCAATACCTCCAATGACTAAATTACCCGACTGATGGGCTTTTATTATCATAAACAGAAGGCATGTCTCATGTTGCTGACCCGAGACCCAGGCTTGATCTGGAGGAGGGGTTATGGCATTGCGGCTTTTATTAGGGGAATGAAGGGAGAGGAACCATGGGGCGTGCCAGCCATTTATCACAAATTCATTGTCACATGGTGGTCTGATCATTGGGTGAGTTTAAGGAAGAGATTGATAGGTATCTAATTAGTCAGGGTATCAACGGATATGGGGAAAAGGCCAGAATTTGGAACTAGATGTCAGAACAGTTTCGCTCAGGGTGGATTTGTGGAGCAGACTCAATGGGCCGAATAGCCTGCTTCTGTTCCTTTATCTTATGATCTTGCGATGTACACCTCTGACATGATCAGGAAGCCTCCACCACCCTCTCATATCCTGGTTCTCATCTCAAGCACCCTTCAGCCAGTCTTGAGCCAGTCTCCAGCAGTCCGCAGCCTGGTGCGAGTCTCTTGCCCTCAGGTGCCCGCAGCCTCCATGGGTTCCTTGCCTCGTCCCTAACAACTCACTGCCTTTGAGCTCTTCAGCCTCAGAGCCAATCATTGGTCCACCGCCATGTTTGCCATCCCGTGGGACATCTCCCCCACTTCTCCTTCTCGAATGGCAGAGGTCACCCTGTTTTATGTTGCCCTGCGCCAGTCCTCCACTTCTCTAGACTCTGCCACCCTTTGTGACCATTTTGGGCCTATCTTGGGCCCAGACCTCATGGTCACAGGATTTTAAAATAAACCTTCTTTGACAGGTTATTTAAAGCCTGTACAGAGCTGACGGCAGTTGGACTGGGGGGTGGACCAACTTTTATTCAAGTTTACTATTGCCCTTATTGAGAAACACTCAGTTGGGAGCTGCATTACATTTCAGTCTCTATAACTCATTTGATAGCAGTTTGTGCTCATTCAAAGTCCTATATTGTTATTAAAATTTTCCATCAGCTGCCAGGTCACTAATTAGTCAGAACATCCTGTCAAACATTTGGGATTGGCCATTTGTCTCTGAGAGATGAACACTTTCAAAGTGACAAAAGTGCAACGAACGACAAGGTAAATTCTCCCTGGTTGACATTGTAACTGGCAAGGAATTTTATCAGTTTTGCTTTTCCAAGCAGCCATCAGGAGGGAGTGGAGAGATTGTGGGGGAGGAAAGGAAAGGGGTGAGGGATAGGAGAGTGATTGTTTCCCCTGTTTTAATTGGTTAGACGCTCCAATAGCTGGATTGCTCTCAAATAATTGTACAAACCTCGAGATTTACAGCTGCCAAGCACGATTGTACCATTTCTAATTTTGAAAGAAATTTAAAATCAATCCCTGTGGCCAATTTACGTGTTTGGGCTTCTCGAAGTCCAAGCAGTTTTCGGTGAGGCAGAAACTGCAACTGTGAATAACTTTTATCTATTTTTTTATGTTTATTATCTCTTTTCCTGTCTCTGAATATTGTGGCAATTTCATGAATACTATCGTTGGTGCCTCTTACGTACCTGGGTTCTGCAGCAAGTCAGAATGTTGAAGCATCTGCTCATTGACAATCAATTTTCATGCAAAGCAGCAGGCTTGAATTGGGCTCATGACCCTGGGAATCTCAGATCTAAATTCCAACTACTGCTTAGATTTGTCATTGTGTTATTTTAGATCAAGGGGTCCCCAAAATTTTTAGACCCTTGATTCCGTGATTCCTCATAGACCACCCCCCCCTTCCCCCCAGGCATGTACAAACAAACGAATAAATAAATAAGTAGACGTGTAGTTTCCCTATGCATCAGTGAGGGAAATCGCATACCATGTGCATGGTGTCTGGGGCTCCCAGCAACAACCCAAACTTTGTTACAACAGCCCAATCGCCAAGTAACAAATCTGTGAATTAACCAAGCAAGTGATTACAATAACAGTTTAAAAAAAAAACTTTTGCTTCTGGCCAGGAAGATGCCAAATGGAGCTGGACCCCGGTCTTCAGCATCGGCGAAGGCGACGACGATTCAATTCTCAACATCGGATGTGGTGCCGTCCGCATTGAAGAAGTCGCCCGGGAAAGAGCGGGGATGTCGAGATCCTGGGTGGGAAAGGAGATGTTGGACTCCCGGCAGGAGCAGAATTTTTGGATTCCCGGCAAGAACGGGGACCTTGGGCTCTACAATTCTTTTGACCCCAAAAGTTCAATTGACTCCCCCTGGCATTTATTGACCCCCCCTTCTGACCCCCTGCCATTTTTTGACCTCTTGGATAGTCCCATCGACCCCTGAGGATTGATATTGACCACTGTGGAGACCCCTATTTTAGACGATAGCAAAATTTTATATTAATTGATCTGTACAGCATAGACATAAATGCAAGGGACATCATCTATCTCTCATAGTTAGCCTTGAGAAGATGATGATTAGACTGCTGCCCTGAGAAAAAGGTGCTGGCTGTTTAACTTTATCTATGTCTCTTAAAATCCTCTAGACCTCCATTAACTCATCTCGCATCCTTCTTCACTCCAAAGACAAAAGTCCCAGCTCTGCTAATCTTGCCTCATGAAATTTATTTTCCAATCCAGACAACATCCTGGTAAATCTCCTCTGCATTCCTTCCATAACTTTCACATCCTTCCTATAATGAGGTGACTAGATGCCCAACTTATGAAGCCCAATATCCCATAGGCCTTCTTAACTACCCTATCAACCTGCACAACAACCTTGAGAGATGCCTGGATTTGGATCCCAAGATCCTTCTGTCCTTCCACACTGTTAAGCATGTATTCAACTTTGTTCTCTATCTTCAGGTTTGACCTTCAAAAATGCAATACCTCACACTTATCCAAATAGAACTCCACCTGCCACTTTTCCACCCAACTCTGCATCCTGTCTATATCCTTTTGTAACCTACAACAACACTCAGCGCTATCATCAACTTCCCCCAACCTTCGTATCATCCACAACCTTACTGATCCATCCTTCCACTTTTCATCCAGGTCATTTATACAAATCACTAAAAGTAGGGGTCGCAGAACAGATCTCTGTGGAATTCCACTAGTTACTGATCTCCAGGCAGAATACTTTCCATCCACTGCTACTCCCTGCTTTCCATAGGTAAGCCAATTCTGAATCCACAGAGTGGAGGTTCTGTGGATGCCGTGCTCATGACTGTCTGAACGAGTCACTCATTGAGGGCCTTGTCAAAGGCCTTACTAATATCAATATACCCCACATCTACAAAATTTATTTTGTGACCTCCTCAAAGAACTTAGTTAGGTTCATGAGTCACAAGATTCCCCTCACAAAGACATGCTGACTATCTCTGAGAAGACGGTACTTCTCCAAATTCTCATAAATCATATCCTTAAGAATCCTCTCCAATAGTTTGAACACCACTGACATAAGACTCACTAGTCTATGATTCCCAGGATTCTCCCTATTTGTTTTAAATGGTCAGGAAAAGAATCTCATGGTTTTATTTGATGTCATGCATATACTCTGACAAGAAATCTGAAAATTGAAATCTAAACAGGGATCACATTTGCCTTTCTTCAATCTTATGGCACCTATCCTGTGGCCAAGAAAAATGCAAAGTTCATAGACAACACCCCAGCTACTTCTTCCTACAGCACCCTGGGGCATATCTCAACCGGTCTAGGGGACATCAATCTTAATACTTTCAAGAAGATCCCATCCTTCCTCTCTCCTAATCTCAACCTGCTACAGCAAACAGGCCTGTTCTATTCTGACCCCACCTTGATCAAGGTCCTTTCCTCTGGCAAATACTGAAGCAAAGAATTAATTTAGGACCTCCTCAACGTCCTCCACCTCCAGGTACATGTTGCATCCTTTATTCTTAAGCAGCCATACTTTCACTCTTGTCATCCTTCTGTTCTTCAAGTATGCATAGAACGCCTTGGGGTTCTCCTTATTCCTACTTGCCAAGGTCTTTTCATGTCCCCTTCAAGCTCTCCTAAGACCTTTCTTATGATGTAATTCGCATAAGCCCTTCCTGTTTCTTGCTTCCTAAATCTAATTTATGCTTCCTTCTTCCTTGTAACCTGCCTTCCTTCCATCTTTTTCTGTCTCATTGAGGCAAGCCAGTCCAGAACCTTGCGCAAGTGGTCCCTAAACATTACTTCAGTGCTTTCTCCTGTGAACATCTATTCCCAATTTATTCTCTCTAAGTTCTGTTTCATCCCATCATCCCTTCCACATTTAAACACTTTCCGATTTTGTCCCTTGCTCCCCCATCATTTCTCAGCCTCTCATTATCCTCCCATCTTACATATTAGCCCTCTTCTTCCCTCCTCTCCTCTCTTCCACACCCCCTCTCCCCACCTTTTTATTCAGGCACCAACTTGTTTTTCCAGATTCCTGATGAAGGGCTCAGGCGCGAAACTTTGGTTACCCTTTACTTCCGATGGATGTGTGGTGATGCAACCACTGGACTATGACTGCCTGTGTTCTGCATTCCTGCCTACCTACTGCAGGGGGCGACCCACTGTATCTGCAGGGAGGTAACCTGGGAGGTTGGCTCCACCTACTCCCTGCCATACAAAGGCTCACACTGGCCCTTGTGTAGGCAGTAGAGCACATGGAGCCAGAAGGGTTTCTGAATCTAGTTCAGTTTTAATTAAAGCCTGTAGTACAGCTTTTGTAGTTTGAGCTTGTTTGTTCACAATGCAGCTCATTACAGGATGTTACATGACCTGCTGAGTTTCTCCTGCATGTATGACAACTGTTATGGGTTATATTATATCTTATATTATATATAAATATGTTTTTAAAAGAAATAGATTGTATCTCATTTAAAATGCAAGAGCTTGGCTGAAGCCAGTCATGCAGGCACCAGTGTCTTAGCAAAGGACAATGGGACTATTTTGGAAGGAATTTTAAAAAGAAGGTGCAAATAAACAGTCCAGGCTCAAAGTGTTGATAAGTTCTTTCAAGGATTTGGTTACCCCTGCAAGAAGATCTGGGTTTTAAAAGTAGAGAGAGAAGAAAAGACCAAACAGAATTTCTCTTAGAGAGAGAGAGAGAGAGAGAGAGAGAGAGACAGAGAGACAGAGAGAGACAGAGACAGAGAGAGAGAGAGAGAGAGAGAGAGAGAGAGAGAGAGAGAGAGAGAGAACTGACTTCTGCAGTGGTTTTTGAGAAGCTTGTTGAAAACCCTATTTTGAAGACAGGTTGTGAGTTCTGAGTTCAGCCTGTTCAAAACCCTTTACAAAAGTAAATGGCTGGCTAGAGTGTTTCTCCTGAAATAAGGGAAACAAGAGGAACTCTGTGATGACCTGGAAGAAGAGGTTATCAGTTGGAAAACCCATGATGGGGCAAGTTTCTTCAGCAGGACACTGAAGAGGCTGATCGGGGGAAATCAGTTTGTGTGGGTGTGTGTTCAACGAGCAACAAATCTCTCTCTGAAACCAATGAGAACCTTCCTGAGCAGTAACCATTTACCTTTAAGCACCAAAGCCTGGTGAAAATTCATAAATGTTAAATTCTATGCACCGTATACCGGTGTACCGGTGAACATTGAGGAGTGAGAAGTGAATGACTGGACTATTAAAGCAAAGTACTTTCCTGAAGATATACACATTACATACACATACACTTAGAACTAGAAGGGGTTAAGTTAGGTTAAGTTAATAGCAATAAGTTAAAGTTTGGTCTTCTTTTTATGTTTAAAGAAAATCAAATGTAACTTTTTGAAGAAACCATTTGTCATGGTGAATTTCTATTGCTTCTGGATTTTGGGGTCCTCTTGTCTCATAACACAACCTTCCAAAATACTTTTTTTCCCCAATTTATACATGTTTTGTGATCTGAGTATCACTGGCTAGACAGGCATTTATTGGTCATTCCTAATAACCTGAAAAAGATTCCTTCCTGAATAATTACTGTCTGGTGACTGTACTCCAGTGAGCTCCTGACCCAGAGATGATGAAGGACTGGCAATATATTTCCAAAGCAGCATGTATGTGACCTAGAGGGGAATCAGCATGTTCTTCCTGGTGCAAAAATTTCAGATTTGGAGAAGATGGTGGAGTAGCTTTAGCGACCAAGTCAGTATATTTTGATGTTAGTGTGCAGGGGTAGCCACTGTGCATCATTGTAGTGGATGGGATGCTGATCCATTGGCTGCATGGTCCTGGATGGTGTCAGACTCCTTGAGGATGGTTGGACCTGCAAGTGAACTGTGTCTGGCAGGTGGAGGATGGGCTTAGGGGAATTAGGAAGTGAATCATTAGCCCCTTTCAAATTACAGCACCTGGGTGCGATTACTGGGGCAAAGGGTGCGGGAATCACCTTTTAAATTGCAGGGTAATTGACCCATTAAATCGCTAACCCGGTGACTTAAGGGGGATTCTGCCCCTGCAATGATGCGCCACGTACTTACTGGAAGTTCTACCGGATATTCAGATACTGGCTGCCGGGTGACGCACTCACGCAAGTGCTGGCATCACCGGAATAAGCTAGTTGGCTATTTTCTTGTTCAAATTGCCTGCAGACATGACCTAGGTAAGTATATTTCAATTCCCTGACTACCTCTGAGGTAGGTCATGGACCCGGTTGGGTTCCAGCAGGGTTGACCAGGTTGGACCCTTTCTAACTGCAATATCACTTGGGCAAATTGCCCGGTTAACCCTATTTTACATGGCTGTTCGGAAGGGCCTATATCACACCAACCTTGCACTCCTTTTCAATGGTGTCTCCAGGTCGTTGATGAAGCCAGCAATGGGAATGCCATCGAATGTCAAAGTGTGGTGGCTAGGGTCCTTGTGTTGGAGCTCATCAGTACTTGATGGCATACATGCTATTTGTCAATTGTTATACCATACCTGGATTTGGTTTATACTTTGCTAAATGTAGCATAAGTGAAGACTTCCAATTAACCATATAACAATG
Organism: Narcine bancroftii; assembly: GCF_036971445.1. Classification (NCBI taxonomy): domain Eukaryota; kingdom Metazoa; phylum Chordata; class Chondrichthyes; order Torpediniformes; family Narcinidae; genus Narcine; species Narcine bancroftii. The sequence goes on from NC_091469.1 coordinate 144,778,465, forward strand.
ACAGCACAGAAACAGGCCAGTTCAGCCCTTCTAGCTCATGCCAAACACCTTCTCCCACCTATTTCCATTGACCTGCACTCGGCCCATAACCCTCCACACAATTAGAATTGAATGTCTGGTAATGGCCTGCTGAATGTCCCTGCTAACCTAGGTTCCTATAACCAGTGTAATCAGTGCTATTTCTTTACATTATAATTGTGCCAATCAATAGCGTGAAAATTGATCTTTCAAATGACATTTAGTTGTCAAATGAACAACATAGAAACATTGTTAAAATGGAACCCTGCATCCACTATCTTAGCATCAGATTCCAATGTTAGATTTGCTCCCAACCCAGTCACCTTGCAAAGGACAGGCATGGTTAGTGTAGCGGTTAACACAATGCTATTACAAGATTTGTATACAGCGCTGTCTGTAAGGAACTTACACATTCTCCTGTGTCAGAATGGTTTCCTCCGGGTGCTCTGGCTTCTTTAATTTAATTTAGACACACAGCACGGTAACAGCTCATGAGTCCGTACTGCCCAAATACCCCAATTAACCTATGACCCCTGTACGTTCTGAAGGGTGGGAGGAAACTGGAGCACCCAGAGGAAACTCACACAAACACAGGGAGAACGGTCCTGACAGACCGTGCTGGATTCTAACTCAGATCGTTGGCGCTGTAACACGATTGTGCTAACCGCTTTGTTAACTGTTCCACCCACCATTTCCTCCCAACCTTAAAAAATGTACAGGAATTGTCTTTAGGGGACCTGGCCTCATGGGCCGGAAGGGATGTTGCTATGTTGTAAGTTTAAATTTATTTTAAAGTTCTTTTCTTGCTCTTCAGGGAGTTCATGAGTGAATGGAGAGAGCTGTCTCACAAACCAATCAAGAACCACCTTGATACATTTGAACTTATAGAGCCCAAAATGCCAGATTCTCCATCAGATTCCCTGACTGGGTAGAGTTGTGAATGGGGATGGGTATAGACAGAAGAGAACAGCCACGGGGACCCTCAACATTGATCCAGACTGGATAGTGCCTCAAGGATTCCAGTCTAGAAAGAGCAAGAAAACTACTAGCATCATTTGGAAACAGATGAATCCAATGATGTAATTGAATTAATTTTAGTAAATAAAAATGAAATTAATAACTAACATATTAAAATATGATAATTAAATGTGAAAAATATAAATAAAAAGCGTTACTTTTTAACTGAAGATGAGTGGCTCTGTCAAATAATTCCATGCTCGATATGTTGGCTAGAGTTGGCTGAGAGGACAGATATGAAATGTTCCTGATCAATTTTCTTAGCAACTTTCTCAAATGGTCTTGTGTGATAATACGCTGTGGTACATCACTCGGCCAACAGGCGGCCTAAAGGTCCTGGGGAAGCCCCACATCCATCAGTGGAGATAACAATCCCCAGCCCCAGTGCGAATGGAGCACCTAGAAATGAATCAACGGCAGTACCTCTCAGAATGCCTGGGACTAGACCCCCGGGCCCCTGGCACTCGCATGCACTTCAGCCACTGGAGGCATTGTTTCCCAAACTGTGCTCATGTGATGATGCCCACTGCATACCCGGAAGACCTTTTCATGGTGCTAGTAGCCCAGCTGGGAGACCTCCCGTATTCGTTAGTCCAGGACTGCACCTCATACAGGGAGGCTATGGACATGTTCCCGTCCCATTATCTCCAAGGGGGAGGCAAAGTACACGTGAGACTCCATCTCCTGACCAGAAGACAGCAACCAGGGGAGTCCTTCCGGGATTTTATGCTCTCAGTAAGAGCCCTACCATGGGCATGCAACTTCTGCGCTAGAACCCCACAGCAAATGGCACAGGATCTGATGAGGGACACGCTGGTGGCGGGGATCCGGTCAAATGAAATCCATCAGCGGCTGTTAGAACAAAGCATGGTGTCCCTGGAAGAGACTGTGAGGGTTGTGGAAGCAATGGAGACAGCTAGAAAAAACCTTGGGGCATATTTCCCTGACCACAGCACCAAGCTCCCCACTCCAACCCTGCTAGACTCGCTGACACCCCGCCAATATCGAGCCGATAATGCAGAAATCAACGGTGCGCCTGGACTTGTGAGCAATATCAGGACTTTTTAAAAAGGGGGTGAATGTGATGATACACTGCGGTACATCACTCGGCCAACAGGTGGCCTAAAGACACGGCCCTCGGCCTAATGACATCCTACCACCAGGTGGGCCCAAAGGGCCCATGGTATAAAGCCGAGGACCTGACCGTGTCCTCTCTCTTTCTCCCCGGGATCACACTGTAAGCAGAGCTAGCAGCCAACTAGATATTTATGAGAGTGGAATAAAGCTTTTATGAGAGTGGAATAAAGCTGTGTTGCCCCAAACAGCATTGTGCCTGTGTTTTCCTTTGGTGTAGCCTGCCACAGTCTGAAATATAAAGCTGCCTGCTTTTATACTTGTTAGGATATGGGCTCCTGTAGAGAAGATAAAACTGAGGGGATGAGGTGAACTTCAGTGAGATGGATGAAGCCTGCAATGAACAGTTCTCGGCAGGGTGCTTGAAGATTGGTG